>NC_086160.1:45804687-46117687 GCF_035149785.1 Candoia aspera | reverse complement strand
TGCCAGCTATGCCATTAAACATTGTGTGATGCTACCCTGTCCTCATCCACCAGCTGCAACCCCATTGCTTCTACTGTTATTTCACAACTAGCATTTTGCTTTGAGAGATCTTTGGAGTGAGACATTGGGCTTAGTCTGTACTCTGGAAAGCTACATTGACTGTTAAAACAATTTGATATGTCAGATAAAGCTCCAAATTTCAGGAAATTCATATTTCTTTGACAATTCAGTGGTTTTGATATTGGTACCACCAATATGGTCATCTGAGATGGAATGCTGGGGGGGTTGGATGTCAGAGAAATGCCAGTAGAAAACCAATTATCATTGGTTGTACTCCAAAATGATGACACACTTTCACTACAATGTGAAAGATGGGAGTCCACCATGGAAGAAGCAGTTGACAGTGGGAATTTTGTGGTAACTTTTCACAATGTGATAGTAAGATAGAACTTTATGTCCTATAGAGCAGAACAGGGAATCCATGAGGTGGCCTAGGTGGGAGAAACTGGTGTCAGTGAGTCAGTCAATAAACTGGGGAAGGAATCTTTTATCAAGTTGTTTTCTTTCGAACTATTACTTGAATCTCTTAACTTCATAAACATTCAGTTTTATTCAGTGTTCTGTGACCAGGGAACTGCTGTCCTCACAAATGCTGGCTGTTAGGCAGCTAAAGATTTACAGAGAAGGGATACCCATGGGCAAGCATGAATGTATTTTGGCAATACATGCAACAGCCAAGGGCAGGCAGGGTCTTTTATCAGTTGATAAATGCCTTCACTACAGTCCCCACAGGGCCTCCATTTTTGATGGAAGTTTGAATCCCATATTCAAAGAAGGTGGACAGAATGGAGTTATTGCCACAGAAGAAGTGGAGAAGTTGTTTAGTTAACTTGGAATATTCAGCATCCCACTACCAAATGTAGCAAGATCTAGTCATGGTTGCTACATCATTTGTCTTGTCCATCACTCAGTATTTCCAAAGAAGAGGATATTCATAAAGACAAGTACTATTGTTACACCTATTGCAATTCCTTGGAATCTAAATGGATAGGACAGGATATATTACTGTAAATAAATATACTACTCTTGGACTACCCTACGCAGAATCTGCAGACCAAGTACAGATGACAACAATGATGATGATTGTCATAATCTTCACTGTCATTTTCATTGCCATTATTTCAACACCTTCTATGCATATCTTCAGCCCAGGTCATGTACTTCTGATTTTTCAGGCTGTGTACTTGTCTAGGCAGCTTCAAACACTTACACAATTTCAACTTATTAATTTGATCAGCTTTATAGTATCATACATATCACAGCTGCTGCTGCTGTCAGCCCAACTCAGCTCTTTTTCAGTACTATGGCATCAGTACTAATACATCTTGCTGGGTCAAACTTTTCTTTTAATTCTGTTTGCTTGTGCCAGATTTCAGTCTCAGCACTGGGTTATAAGGCTATGAAAATGGACCTTATCACCCCAAAATTTACTGCTCATGAGAGTTATGCAGGTTTATAAACTCTCACTCTTGCTATTTTACCCTTTAGGAAGATAAGGGAACAGGGCATCAAAATGCATCATGCCTCCCTAAACATTTCTTTCCTGATTGTTGTAAGAGTTTATAAGAGTTGGGCCTGAGATTGACCATGAATGTCTCCAAATAAGTATTGCATTTGAATACCAGAGTTGTAAATGGGGTTGTAAAAAGCTACTTACATTTTAGGCCTCAGAGAAGACTGAAACCACACTGCAGCATTGAAATAGAGAAAGAATAAATGTATTTGAGAGTGATAAATGGGCTTCAGAAATGTTATTTTCTCTTTTCTGGTGAATTTAAAAACATTCCAAGAAAAGTCCAAGAAAATAGCTTTGAAAATATAGTATATTTATAAGAGATGCACGTTCATTCACTCTGTATCTGTATCTGTGTTTGTGTTCCATGTTCTGAAGGCTCCTCAGTGAAAGCTCTTCATAGTTACAAACTGACATTCTTTTTCACTGCAAGTGATCTTACTTAGTATGAAAGCTATATGTCATTGTTTCACTCCTGAAATCCTTTTTCTGAATAATAATGAAATGCAATAATTCACATTTGTGTGCTAGTGTCAGAAATGTACATGGTTTGGTCTGATTAGATTTTAAATGGAATTTGAATGCCACAAATAATAACATAGGAGATGGTCACTAAAAACTAACAAACAAAAGTAATATTTGAACAATTGCCTTCCAATGTACTGACTCATATATTACTGCAATGTTGACCTGCCAGTAATATTAGACCTCTATTGTTTTGATACTGAATGTAAATAATGCTGGTTCATCTTCAATAAAACTTTATTTCTTGTCACCTGTGCATGTATTCATGTGTCATGGTACTTTTATTTCCACTCATATGGTTTCAAGTGCAGTTCCATCACTTTCCATAAGGCATTTTTGAAAACTGTATCCTGTAAACAAGAGTATGGTTCATTTTCTCAGCAATACTACTCAGTTCCCTTGTATTATAAACCATAGTCAACTGAAGAAATGGGGAGATAATATATATTACACATTCTACAGTCCCTGACAACAGACAACCCAGATCAGTATCACAATTAATGACAGAGTTTCTGTCTCCTTATTCATTGTTTATTTTCATATGGCAAGTACACTGAAATTTAGAAAGCCAATTTCTGATAATGACTTTTCTTTCTAAAACATTGTCCTGTCCTTTCTCTTTCCCCTTTCCCAGTTTCTCTCTCCTCAGTGAGTTCATACAACGATCTAATTTTTGGTTGTGCTTCTGTGTCTGTTGATATTGCCATGTTATATAATTATTTGTCAATTGATTTCAGTTATGACATCCAAACAAATGCAGCTCAGACTTGTATTAGGGCAATGGCCATTTTGGTATAGGAAACATATTGAATCCAGGACATCTCTGCTCCTGCCTGCTGTTCCCTATTGCTACCATTTTTTCCTTCCTGCAGGAAAGCTACCAATCAGTTACAACTTCCATACCGGGCTTAAATGGCTTCCTTAAGGGCCCCCTCACAACAATGCATTTGGGCCAGGAATAGAGGGTGGGAGTAATGTTAGCCAATTAACAAATAGCTGAGCTGGGTGAAGGCAGAAAGAGTGAGACAGGCAGCTTTCAACATATTGATGAACATTCTTTCACTTGTAAGAGCTGTAATAGATGGGCATTATTTTGGGAGGTCAAACTATTGTGGATCTCTATGGTACTGCTCATTACTATGTACAGGGCATTTGGGGTATTAGTTCTGTCAACTGGCAAATGAAGGCAACTTGCTAGGGGTTACAGTGGATCTCCCATAATATCCCTCAATGGTTTTGTTTTTCTCATTTTTCTCATTTAAAGGTTTTGCTCTCAAAATAAACAAAGCAGAAGTGCAAATATAAATGGGCATATCTGAATTTTGTGTGTTACAAAATACAAATTTAGATAGTCTGTGCAGATGAAGATGGGCAATTGAGGCCATTGTTCAAATCACTGACGAGCATGTATGTTTGCTGAATGAATTGCAAAAGTGGAGAAAGGTGGGTTTATTTTGCAGAAGAAAAACAACAGCACTGAGTTGTAGTCAAATGTACATCTTTATTTATGCTAAGTGCATCTCAGCCCACAGGTGTTTATAACTGTAAGTGTTGCTGCAAGGAATCCAAACAATAAAATAACTACTGTCCTCCATTATGTGCACAAATGTTGCTGAAGACTTTGGCACAAACTGCTGAAGCTGATTTCAAATGTTTGATTTCAGACAAATCACTGTTAGGACATATTTGGAACTGTGAATTGGTATATGAAATAAATAAGGAATACAAATAGAGCATGATTGAAATACTTGAATGTAAAATCCTATGAGATTTCTGGCTGTTAAGATCTTGAGGGATGATTCTGCTTCAGATGCCAATTTCCAGAAAGATTAACTTGCTACAAAAAATGGTTGCTCGTTTATAGCTATGAAAACTTGAAAGATTTTTCTGGAAAATGTCCATCAAATTTAAGCAGATAATCAGGTTAATTCTGTTGTTTGGTTATGCTTAAATGTTTTAATATAGGTGTGTGTGTGTAATTTATCATCAAATGTCTAAGATTATGATTCTCATCAGGTTATGTATTGCACTGGCTTTCATGTTGCAGGAACCAACATGAGCATGACCTTCACACTGTAAAAGGAAGGGTTTTAATAATGTTTTTAAAATTGGAACAGCATTAAGTTAAGTTTTAAGTTAAGTTAAAATTATTACTTTTAATTAATTATTTTACCATTCAGTTTTAACTTCCTCACATTTACAATAATCTATACTTGCTCACATTTCAGTTTATATCCAGTTTTAAAAAGTCCCTTGCCTTTCCCTCATAAAAGTTTTGTTTCACCTACAAACAAGGACTGTAATTACAAAAAAAAAGTAGGGTAGTGGGCTGTTAAGCAGCAGAATCTTGGGGGAATTTCTAAGGGTGCACCTCAGAAATGCTGTGGGCCATGGGAACTATGCTTATATAGTATAGTATAGATAATTCAGGACCCAACTCGAGACAGTGGCCTCACCCCAGACTTGGTTTTCTTGTCAGAGCAGTGGCAATGTGATCTGAGGGGAGAATTACAGCTGTCCACATTGTCATGGTCAGAACATGCCCTGGTGGCCCTGAGATTCCAATGCAGGGAGGCAGGACCCATTCAGTTGGTCTGCCCCCAGCGACTGATGGACCCAGCAGGGTTTCAGAGGGAGCTGGGGGTTATACCTGAGGATCTGCTGCATGGTCCAGTGTAGGCCCTGACTTTGGCCTGAAATAGGGAGGCGGTTGGGGCCTTGGACAGAATCGCACCTGTGCAGCCTCTTTTGTCCCATCGAACCCAGCACTCCCCATGGTTTATGGAGGAGTGGAGGGTTCTAAAGAGGGTTAAGAGACACCTAGAGTGCCACTGGAGGAAGACAAAGACTGAATTTGACTGAACACAGGTTAGAGCCACTATTAAGGCCTACCTTGTGTTGATAAAAGCAGTGAAGTGTCAATACTTCTCCACTCTTATTGCATCCACATAATGCCGCCCAATGTCCCTGTTTAAGATCACTCGATCCCTTCTGGGGAAGGTGGGCCCAGTGACCCACCTACAGGGCCATGAAAAGGAATTTGCTGAATATCTGCAGGACAAAATCTCTCAGATCCACTCCAAGTTAGACTCTAGGCATAAGGCATGGTCTGGAAAGATGCCAGGGCAATGTGCTTACCCAGTTATCTGGAAACAGTTTGATCCTGTTGGACCTGAGGAAGTGAACAGGATCCTACAGACAGTAAATGCCACCACATATCATCTAGACCCATGCCTCTCCTGGCTGGTAAAAGCAGCCCGGGAGGTGACATGTGGTTGGGTCCAGGTGATGGTTAATACATCCCTGGGAGAGTGGGTGTTCCTGGCTGTCTTTAAGGAGGAGTGGGTGCACCCACTCCTCAAGAAGCCATCGCTGGACCCTTCTGTTCTGGACAATTTTCATCCCATCTCCCACCTCCCCTTTTTGGGGAAACTGGTTGAGAAAGTGGTGGCTTTACAGTTCCAGAGGGTCCTGGAGGAAATGGATTATCTAGACCCTTTTCAGTCAGGTTTCAGGCCCGGTTATGGGACAGAAACAGCATTGGTTGCACTTATGGATGATCTATGGTGGGAGCAGGATGGAGGGAGTACATCCATCCTCTCTCTTCTTGATCTCTCATCGGCTTTCGATACCATCGACCATGGTATCCTTTTGGGGTGGCTCAGGGAGTTGGGGGTGGGTGGCATGGTTCTGCGCTGGTTCACCTCCTTCCTCCAGGGCCAGTCCCAATCGGTGGTGATAGGGAGCGAGAGATCTGACCCTCGGCCCCTTCTTTGTGGGGTGCTTCAGGGTTTGGTACTCTTTCCTCTCCTTTTCAATGTCTACGTGAAACCACTGGGTGAGATAATCTGTCACCACGGGTTGAGGTATCATCAGTATGCTGGTGATACCCAATTATACATCTCTATCCCGGGTGAGGTAAGTGATGCTATGACTGCTCTCTCTCGGTGTCTGGGGCTATAGGGGTCTGGATGGAGAACAACAGGCTGCAACTGAACCCTGGTGAGATGGAGTGGCTGTGGGTTAATGGCTCTTCCATATCTGGGATGTTGTCATGGGGTTGCACTGCCCCAGACAGACCCAGTGTATAATCTGGGGGTCCTCTTTGGCTCACAGCTCCTGCTTGAAGAGCAGGTGGCAGCTGTGACCAGGAGGGCCTTTGCGCAGCTACGTGCTGTGCATAAGTTATGCCCCTTCCTGGATTAGAAGGCCCTTCAAATGGTCACTCACACCCTGGTCATCTCCCATATAGACTACTGTAACACGTTCTACATGGGGCTACCCTTGAAGAATATCCGGAAGCTCCAACTGGTCCAGAACACAGCCGTGTGGGCAATCTAGGGTATTCCAAGGTTTGCACATGTAATACCTTTGCTGCGTGAGCTGCATTGGTTATCAATTTGCTTCTGGGTCCAATTCAAGGTGTTGGTTATCACCTTTAAAGCCCTACATGGCATGGGGCCAGGTTACCTGAGGGACTGCATCTTCCCCATTACATCATCCCATCCCACCTAATTATGCAGAAAGGGCATGCTGAGGACCCCGTCCGTAAGAGAACTCTGTTTGGCTGGGTCCAGGAAGTGGGCCTTCTCTGCAGTAGTGCCTACCCTGTGGAACATGCTGCCCCCAGAGGTGAGATTGGACTCATCACTCCTGGCCTTCTGGAGCAGTCTGAAGATCTGGCTCTGCCGCCTCGCTTGGGACAGAGGGGAATAGTTCTACATGGGGATGGCTGGTATCTTAGACCACTCCTTCCACATATGGGCTGCAGCAGATTCTCTGCCACTTGGACTTCTTTACTTTTTTACCCATATTTTTATATTTATTTATTAAGAGTAATTTTATATTTATATATAGTATTTATATTGTATGGTTGTTGTTTTAATCAATCATTTTATTGTAAACTGCCCAGAGTCCCCCAGTGGGAGGAGATGGGCGGGGACAAAATAAATAAATAAATAAATAAATAAATAAATAAATAAATCTGTAGAAATAAATATGAATATGACACCCTCAAAACTGTATGTCAAAGTTGGGCAATCTTAGCAGAGTGAAGGCCATCTAGGATGGAGTGATGATGAAACTGCACAGAGCAATAACAAAAAGTGGTGGAAGCTGTTGTACATGTTAGGTGTGTTATTACTGTGTACATGGGCTGGAACAATTTCTATGCTTTTTTAACTATGTTAACTTTTCAGTTTATAATATAGTATCTATGTACAGTTTACTTAAAAATAATAAGAAACCAAAACACTTTTTTCAGCAACCGTAGTCATCAAGAGCCCTGAGAATCAGAAAAAAGGTTGAAAAAAAGGGGCCCTTTAGGTTTCAGGTTGCCTATTTCTCCTCTGTATATGGTCCATAACATACCATCTTCTCCAATCTGATTCCCTTCAAATGGATTGGGACTACAGTTCTAGAGTTCCAAGATCAAATGAACAAAAGGCTGGTGTAGTTGATTACCTTATTCTGAGTACATTCAACTGATCTTTATAGGTGACCATATAGTTATCACTGAGCTATCTAATAGATTTAGGTAAATCTATTAGAGACATGCACTGTAACATTTAACTCTGCTCCCCACTATTCCAGTTAGAGGAACTGGGCGACAGATTAAAAACTGACATGCATTTTTATTTTCTCTTTAGAACTTGATTCACAGGCTTCCAGCTAAGATTCTATAGCATCAAACATACTATTTGCCTCTGAAGTAGTGGAGAAAATGCAGCAATAGTGAATGGCAGCCAGTGGTGATTTCTGGCTGGCGAAAGTCTTTCTGGATAAAGGAGAGACCAGGACATTGCCCACCTGTGTCCCAGACAGCTGCTCCTTGTGAGGAGACTGCAGGATGGAAGTCTTGCAGTCTTCTTGTAAGCAGAGCATCTGGGGTCAAGGGAGAAACAGCTTGCTCACACTTGCAATGTTCAGCCTTTTAAAGGACACTAAGTTTAACCAACTTTCACTTTCTTAATCATGTCAGGATATAATCAATTTACAGTTGAAAAGAGGTCTTTGAAAACAGTGGGACAAAGAAAACTTCTCTGTGAGAATTTATCTAGATTACAAAAAGGAAAGCAAAGAGGAAAATAATACTTTTGAAAGACTTTAAAATAACAGCAAAGAGCTTAATCAAGATTTTGACTAATAAAGTTATAAATGGACAAAGGGAATGGTATAAATCTGAAAGATAAATATTTTGGAAAAAATGCTTTTGGCGTTACTTGGAATTAATTAAATAAACAGACTAGACTTTCCTGGAAATGTTGATTGTTTGATAACAAATGGAAAAGATAATTGATGGAAGTTACAAAATAAGAAGATAAGTGTAACATGAGATGATTGTGTCATCTAACTATGGAAAGACAGACTAAAGCCTTAAGGGTATAAAGCCTGAAGGGTATAGAGAAAGCAAAAGGGTGGGGGAAAAAAGAGAAGCCTGTTTTTTACCTTCATCTTTGTAACTGACTTAATTTTACTTTTTGATTATAAATTAAAAAATGGCCACCACTAGAAAAGCTGCAAAACAAGGTGAGGGAAGAAGAGGTTCATTAGAACAACTGACAGAAAAAGGAATTACCTCAGAAATATTACAAAAATGTTTGAGGAAATGGGAAAATAGGTATCTGAATCTGTCAAATCTGTCAAAAGTGATCTGGTGGCTTTTGAAGGGAGAATGGAAGACAAGTTCATAATGATGAAAGAGGAGGTTAAAGAAGAAGTTACCTCAAAAATGAAGAGTCTATAAGGTATCTTACAGGAGAAGTTAAACAAGTTAATGACAAAGTGGGAATTTTAAAAAGTAAAACAGAAATAATAAATAGAGAGATGGAAAAGGACTTAGACAATTTGGTGTTAATGGAATCTAGAAATTATCTGGATCTAGACATTATTTCTCTAACGTTAGGGGTGGGGGAATGGGATGAAGATGTAGGCAGAAATTGACAACTCTATAGAATCAACAGTCAATTTGCAAAACTAAGAAATGTACCAAGAGGTATTCTTGTGTACTTTGTCAGAAAGAAGACCAAAGAACAGGTTTTGCAGTAGCATTTGCTACTAGACTGAAGATTAATAATGCAGTTGTGGTCGGACTTAAATAAATTCCGATTAGAATACTGTGCAAACAAAAATAGCACTTCTTTTTGACTGAAAAGCTCAAAGAGAAAAATATACCATTTTGATGGGATAAATTGGAAGGAGTGGTCTTCATTTTTAAACAGAGGTTCAGACTGAATTCAGTCCAAAAAGCAAGAGAATTTTTAGAAAAAAATAAAGGGGAAACTGGAAGAAATGCAAATGGGGGTGACAAAGGGCCTAGCACTCTGGACTCTAAACAGTTACAACAAGAAACTGAGGAGGAGACCACCAATCTAGGTGCTACAGTTCTTGACTTTTCTAAATTTTTGGCATAAGCACGGATTTAAATGCCTAACGTGGAATATAAATGGAGGAAATACTCCTCAAAAAAGAAAGTTATTTCATAATTTTAAAAAAGTGAAACAAGATATAGTTTGTCTCCAAGAAACACTTATTAGAAAAAGTATGTGAAATATTTGATCTCCAAAAATTTGGGTGGAGAATTATTTCAGCAGGAGTTAAGAAGAGAAATGGAGTTGTTTTGTATATTAACCCCCAATTACTACCAGAACTGATATTGACTGATGATTATGGTATATACGTGGGGGTGGAAACTACTTCACATGCGGCCAAGACTTTAAAAATGGGAAATTATGCTCCAAATGAGGATAAAGTAACTTTTTACAAAGGACTAGAATATTACTTTGCTAGGACACACTGAGTCTATTATTGCAGTTAATAAATCTAGGCATTGGTTGGATTCATAATGTCAGCACTAGATCATTTGAGCATTCACACAGTGACAGGCAGAAGACCAGGATCCTTTAACTGTTTAATGAAGCAAAATGACTAGGATAGAGGTAAAGCTGCAAATGGAGAATTCCCACTAAAACATACATTTAAAACTTCATTCCCTTGATTGCCTTCCTTTTCCATGAAAGTATGTCACTCCCCTTCCCATCCAGGTGGTGTTGCTGGTGTATCTCTACTGACTAGCCTTGATGTGAACCATCATAAATCTGTAGCCATAATAATGCAATTCACACTTCAACTCAACACTTCCTCCCATCCGGCGACAGAGAGTCTACCCCATTGATAAGGAAATGATGAAAGATGCTCTGATTCGGGGTTCTGTGAACCTTTTGATCGGAGGAATCTGACACATAATTAATTTTACAAGAAAAATACATTAATTTTGTGGACTGTTCAAAGCCTTTACTCACTATACAAATTATATACTTAGATATGTATTTCTATGCATACAGATAGCCCTCTTTTTAGGATAACTTCTCATAAAATGTTCAACAAAAATATTATTTCTAATATATTTGGTGGATCGCCTACCAGTTTCAGCAAACAGTCCATCCATACTGGAAGTTGAGTAATGTTCAGTCTATACTGTTATATAATAGCAGTTTATATAGGCACTGCTCAGCACTATGCAGTTTTGCTTTTTTTTTTTTTAATTCTACAGTTGGTGAAAGTATTCTTTCGAAAATTTAACATGAAGGGACTAAAGAGTTATCTCATTTCCCAGCTACATACCTATAAAAAGGTTCTCCTTTTGACAGTTATAGGCCTTAATATTAAAAAGTCCAAAGTTGGAATTGATGGGAACTATTTCTATTTATTCAACGCCATATTATAAGTGACACATTTTGAGGGTATTCTAACTGAAGAGTACCACTACATCTATAGTAATAAAGTAAAATAAGCCAGAGCTGCAAGGTGCATGCTATGCAATTAACATAATGTATAGTATAGCCCCAAGGTTGCTTTGTTATGTGTACATACTAAAGAAAAGGTCTCATTTCATCCAGGAAAAAAAAAATGACAAAATATGGTTAAAACCATGTTATAGTTGAAAAATAATTTGTATGAGAGCAGAATATTAAAGCCAAGAGTTTTACTTCACAGTAAGCAATTATAGCTTTGTACCCTGTTCCTAAAATGTATAGTGAATTTCAGTTAAGGAACATTTTATCCACAATTTCCATTCACGGAACAAACATACAAAATAATCAGAAGAGACACCAAGTGCTTTTCAATAGCTCCTTTAAAATGTTTATGTTTTAGCTGATGTGATCTTGCATCAAATTGTTCACCCACATACACCATTTCCCATGAAATTATAGGATAGATTATATCACTATGCTCACTATGTATGTAGCAAATAACCTAAGGATAAAATATTACTTGCACTGGAAATAAAAAGGGACATATTTGTCTACAATAGCTTTACATAAGAAAAAAAAAAATCCCTTCTCACCCTATGGGCAGTATGTGTCTTCTTCAACCTCAAGTCTTCTACCAAAGGCCTGGGAGTTTGAGGGTTCTGTGCAGTATTTTAGCTGGCCCTAGCACTGCACTCTTCTGGACTGAGAGCTCTGATGTTGTTCCTGGGATCTGTTGGAGCCACTCTCTCAACTAAGGAGTCACAGCCCCAAGTGCTCCTACCACCACTGGGACCATTTTGGCCTTTAATTTCCACGTCATCTTTAGTTCCTCTTTCAGGCCCTGGTACTTTTCCAGCTTCTCATACTCCTTCTACCTGATTTTGCAGTCCCTTGGCATTGCTACATCTATCACCGCAGCCTTTGTTTAGCAGTCTCTAGGGCTTTAGATGGAGTCAGGCCCTTCTATTTTTTCAGTAGCTCAATCTTATTCTTAATCTCCACACACTACTGTAGTTCCACCAGCTGGCTAACTTCTCTCCAATTGGCCTTGATCTTAGCCTCCAACCTCATTTTCTGGATTGTACTGCTGTTCTTCTTGATCATTTAGCCAAGCATCTCCAGGATTACAGTGGCTGTAGCATATACCAGTTCATTGTTTTGAGTTATGGTGGTAGTAGGAGTTGTCATGAGGGCTCCATTGGCATCTTCTAGCATATCTCTGATGGTATTTCTCCACTGATGCTGTCAAGGTAATGCATGCTATATGCCAGCAAATTTGGAAAACACAAGAATGGCCATCAGATTGGAAAAAATCAACTTATATCCCCATACCAAAAAAAGGAAACAGTAAAGAATGTTCAAACTATCGAACAGTGGCACTCATTTCACATGCCAGTAAGGTAATGCCTAAGATCCTGCGAGGTAGACTTCAGCAATTCATGGAGCGAGAATTACCAGATGTACAAGCTGGGTTTAGAAAAGGCAGAGGAACTAGGGACCAAATTGCCAATATCCGTTGGATAATGGAAAAAAACAGGGAGTTTCAGAAAAACATCTATTTCTGTTTTATTGACTATTCTAAAGCCCTTGACTGTGTGGACCATAACAAATTGTGGCAAGTTCTTAGTGGTATGGGGATACCAAGTTATCTTGTATGCCTCCTGAAGAATCTGTATAACGACCAAGTAGCAACGGTAAGAACAGACCACGGAACAACAGACTGGCTTAAGATTGGGAAAGGAGTACAGCAGGGCTGTATACTCTCACCCTACCTATTCAACTTGTACGCAGAACACATCATGCGACATGCTGGGCTTGAGGAATCCAAGGCTGGAGTTAAAATCACTGGAAGAAACATTAACAATCTCAGATATGCAGATGATACCACTTTGATGGCTGAAAGTGAAGAGGAACTGAGGAGCCTTATGATGAAGGTGAAAGAAGAAAGTGCAAAAGCTGGCTTGCAGATAAACCTCAAAAAAACCAAGATTATGGCAACCAGCTTGATTGATAACTGGCAAATAGAGGGAGAAAATGTAGAAGCAGTGAAAGACTTTGTATTCCTAGGTGCAAAGATTACTGCAGATGCTGACTGCAGTCAGGAAATCAGAAGACGCTTAATCCTTGGGAGAAGAGCAATGACAAATCTCAATAAAATAGTTAAGAGCAGAGACATCACACTGACAACAAAGGTCTGCATAGTTAAAGCAATGGTGTTCCCCATAGTAATTTATGGCTGCGAGAGCTGGACAATAAGGAAGGCTGAGAGAAGGAAGATCGATGCTTTTGAACTGTGGTGTTGGAGGAAAATTCTGAGAGTGCCTTGGACTGCAAGAAGATCAAACCAGTCCATCCTCCAGGAAATAGCCAGACTGCTCACTTGAGGGAATGATATTAAAGGCAAAACTGAAATACTTTGGCCACATAATGAGGACAGGACACCCTGGAGAAGATGCTGATGCTAGGGAGAGTGGAGGCCAAAAGGAAGAGGGGCCGACCAAGGGCAAGGTGGTGTCCTAACAGCCAGGAACCACGCTGAGACAAGGAACTGGTCTCTAATATTTATTGCTAGTACTTAACAGGAATCCTAACAAACTGAAGAAGTGTGGGAAAACCCAGACATATAAACCCCAAAGGTTAAGGCGGTCCCGATCTGTGTCTCTTTGAATGGCTGACCAATTCCTCAGTGCTACGCATGCGCTTGACAGTCTGAAAGGGAGCCCCCTGCTCGCCATCCTTACTCATGACATCACCCTCCCCTCCAGATTCACATTCCATTTCAGCCCCCTCCCCTCCAGAGTCTTGATAAGATGTGCCGTCTGCTTCTAAAGTCCCATGGGAACTGGGCAATGATGGAAAGTCTTCAAAGGAAAACTCCTCCAAGGACGAAGCAGTGCTGCTCTCCAAGTCAGATAACGCCTCTGGGCCAGGTGGCTGCTGCTGGAAAACATCTAGAGAGTTAGAAAGGTCAGCCCCCCTCCCCCCTTGGAAATGCAAGCCCGAGGTGGAGGGCTGCGGTTCCCCCGCCTCCTCTGTAACTGGAGGCAAGGCTTCAGGCGGGGGGGGGGGGAATACACACTCACGAACTCTTCTGCTTGGGCTTCTTCAGCCTGCTCAGCCAAAAGAGGAATCTCTGGTAGAGTGCGAGGTTTGGGTTTGTGAGGGAAAAGCTGATGAAAACGATGACCCAGTGCTGGTGCATGCACATCTCTGGCATTCTCCCACATGCACTCTTCCTCAGGGTACCCTTTCCAGTGTATGAAATATTGGATGCCCCTTCCCCTCCTCCTAGAGTCCAGAATTTCCTCAACTTCGTATTCCTCCTCCCCCTCTACAATTACTGGAGGTGGGGGGGGGGGCAGTTGCGATCACAAGGCACTTGGGGGAGGGTCTTTGGCTAGCAAGGCTCTGTGAAATACTGGATGGACTTTCATGGATGGTAGGAGCTGTAAACGATAAGCCACTGGATTTATCTGCTGTGCCACAGTGAAAGGGCCCACAAACTTAAAGTCCAACTTCTTGGAGGGTCTGGTAGAGTTCAAAAATTTGGTAGAGAGCCACACCTTGTCTCCTACCGCAATAGCTGGCCCCTCCTGTCGGTGAGCATCTGCTGCCCTCTTGTAAGCACTCTTTGCCCTGTTCAGCTGCTTCTTTAACAACTCCTGTGCGGCTTGTTGCTCTTTAAGAAAATCAGCCGCGGCTGGGACAGTTCCCTGCTGGGTGGAGGTGGGCAACACCTGAGGATTAACCCCGTAGAGTGCTTGGAATGGAGACATCTGGGTAGATGACTGTACAGAGTTGTTATAAGTAAATTCTGCCATGGGTAGCAGGGCTGGCCAATTGTCTTGCCGATAAGTGATGTAACACCTGAGATACTGCTGTAACCATTGGTTAATTTTCTCTGCTTGCCCATTACTGGCAGGATGATGCGCTGATGACAGGTGGATCTGGACCCCTAATGACTGGAAAAGGGCCCTCCAGAACCTGGAAGAGAACTGTGGGCCTCGGTCGCTCACCACATGATTAACCATGCCTCTATACCTGAAGACATGGTCCATAAACAACTGTGCTGTGGCTGGTGCAGACGGGAGGCCCTTGCAAGGAATAAAATGTGCCATCTTTGTGAAAAGGTCCACCACCACCAGTATGGAAGTCAGGCCCTGGACCGGGGGTAAATCAGTGATGAAATCCATGGAGATAATATCCCAAGGCCTACTGGGGGTGGGTAGGGGTTGCAAGAGTCCTGTGGGCTTCCCTGGGAGAGGCTTGGCTCATCTGCAGGTGTGACAAGAAGCAACGTAACCCTTAATGTCTGCAACCATCTTAGGCCACCAGTAGTCTCTCAGAGCTCTATGGAGAGTTTTGAAAATGCCTCCATGGCCTGCCGTTTGGTGGTCATGACACAGTCTCAGTACTTCTTCCCTCAATGAAGGGGGAATATACAATCGCCCACTATGCCAGAGGATTCCTGCCTCCACATTGAATGGGGAGGCAGTGTCTTGCGGGGCCCTCTGGAGGTCATCCATCCTGGCCCTGGCATATGGGTCCTGTTGCTGCTGAGCTCTGACTCTTGTAAATAGGTCCTCTGCTTGTCTGCCTGCTGCTAAAGTCTCTGTCTGGCTCCCCCTCATAGACTGATCAAAGTTGTGAGGTTGTAATATAGCAGCCTGTACTTCCTGGTGAGTGGGGGGTTTTGCCTGAAAGGATCGAGACAGGGCGTCTGCCAAGCAGTTTTGCGATCCGGGCACATAAGAAATAACAAAATTGAAACAGGAGAAAAACTGGTTCCATCTGATCTGGCATGGGGTGAGGGATCTGGTGTTTTGTAGAAGCTGTAAATTCTTGTGATCAGTGCAGACTTTCACAGGAAAGGTCGCCCCTTTGAGCCAGTGCCTCCACTCTTGGAATGCTGCTTTAATTGCCAGCAACTCCTTGTTAAAAACATCATAGTTTCTCTCTGCTGGTGAGAGCAGGCGTGAAAAAAAGGCACAAGGAAGCAATGTATTCTCGGCTTTGTTTGTATATTGCAATAACACTGCCCCAATGGCAATATCTGAAGCATCTGAATGCATGATGAATTGCTTCGTGGGATCAGGGTGTCTTAACAGTGGCTGGGATGCAAAGCGTTGCTTAAATTCTTGGAAGGCTGCTTGCTCTCTCTCTCCCCAAATGAATTTTGATCCTTTCTTCGAAAGCTGTGTGAGCGGTCTAGCGAGATCACTATAGTTTTTTATGAAAAGCCTATAGAAATTATAAAATTCTAACAATATTTGGACCTCCTTAACATTTTGGGGAGGTGGCCAAGAGAGAATTGCCTGGACCTTAGAAGGATCTATGGATATGCCTTCTGTTGAGACTTTATAGCCCAGGAAATGTAATTCAGTTAAATCAAAGGCACACTTCTCTAGCTTGGCGAACAGCCTGTTCTCTCTCAGTCTTTGCAAGACATTACGTACATGGGTTACATGAGTTGTAGCATCCTCAGAGAAAAATAATATGTCATCTAGATAAATGACCAGATACTTATCTAGTAAATCAGAGAAAACTTGATTCATAAATCTGGAAAATATGGCTCCTGCATTAGACAAGCCAAAGGGCATAACAAGGTACTCAAATTTTCCAAACCTGGTGTCGAAAGCAGTCAGGTATTCGTGCCCCTCTTTCACCCGGATCAGATTGTACGCACTCCTGAGATCCAACCTTGTAAAAATGCGTGCCTTCTGTAAGCGATCTAGCAGATCCAAGATTAAAGGCAGAGGATAGGATTCTCTTTTCGTTTGTTTATTTAAAAAACTGAAGTCATGGACTACTCTCATGGGTGTCTCCTGGGTTGCAGGTGCCAACGGGTCAGGCTTCTTTGGTACGAAGAAGGTAGGAGCAGACGCTGGGGAAGTAGATGGTCGGATGAAACCTTTTTGGAGATTGGAGTCCAAGTAATCCTTTAAGGTGGCTAGTTCCTTGGGCGACATGGGATATTGTTTCCTTGCTGGAATCCTGGCTCCTGGTATCAACTCAATGGTGCAGTCACAGTCCCTATGGGGGGGTAGTGCTGTGGCCTCTTGTTCGCTGAAAACGTCTGCAAAATCTGCATACTTGGCTGGCAACTGGACCCCCCCTGCTTCTGTGACTGTGTTGGTTGCTGGAGAGCAGAGAGCGGCTTGAATCTTGTGGTGCTGGCATTCCTTAGCTGGGAAGGAGATTGCTCCTGTAGTCCAGTTCAGCAACGGGTTGTGGATCCTCAGCCAAGGCATGCCTAGGATTACCGGCACATTTAGTGATGCAGTAACATAAAGCTGGATCCACTCAGTGTGGTCTCCCATTATCAGTTGCACCGGTTCTGTGAGCCTTCTAATTGGCCCTGCCTTGAGTGGCTGGCCATCAATGGTCTCCACTTCTATGGGGGATGGCAATTCTCTGGTCGGGATGTTGAAGTCCTGTATGGTCTGCACATCAATAAAATTGGTTGAAGCTCCGGAATCCACGATGGCCTCTAGTTTGACCTGGTGCTCTGGGTTGACGTGTATGAGTACGGGTAAGTAGTAAAAGGCTTGCCTGGAATCCTCTGAATGAGCCCTCTTTAATTGATTGATGGTCTCCCTGCTGAGCTCTGTGGAGGGAGACCGTTGGAGTTTCCCTGGTTGGAAACAGAGGCGGAGCTGGTTCCTGTTTCAGCTGCTTGCCTTGGGGCTCTTATGGAATTTGCTTGGCCTCTCGCTGGGCAAGCTCTCACCATGTGCCCCTGGGCTCCGCAGTAGAAACACAGGGCTCTCTCTCTCCTTCTCTGCCCCTCAGTCTCAGAAATTAGTCTCCTGCTTGCCCCAATCTGCATTGGCTCCTCTTGTGCTGAGTGAGAGGATGCTACGGAGAGAGCTGGAAATTCTGAAAACGCTCTGAGGGTCCTGTTTCTCCCCGGTTGCATCTGCCTGAGCTCTTCTAGCCTGGCATTTATGACCACTGATAACTGATATAAGGCTTCTAGGGTAGCTGGTGTTCCCTGGCACACTAATTCATTCTTAATTTCCTCATCCAGCCCTTGTTTGAATTGGTCTTTTAATGCACTCTCATTCCAGTCCAGATCTCCTGCTAACAACCTAAAATCAGCAATGTAGATTCCCACCCTCTTGTTACCTTGCTTGAGCTTCTGAATCTCTCGGCTGGCCGTGGCCTCTCTGATCGGGTCGTCAAAGTGTGCTCGGAATGCTGCCAAAAATTCTGGTAGTCGTTGAGAATCGGGTCATTGTTCTCCACCATGGGAATAGCCCATTTGGCTGCTGGTCCCTTTAGCAGACCTAGGATGAAGGTGACTCTGGTTCTGTCTGTGGGGAACTCTGCCGGTCTGCTGTCGAAGAACATAGTGCACTGTGTGAGAAAGGTTCTCAGCTGTCCTGCTTCTCCTCCAAATTTCTCTGGTAGACTGCCCTGGGATCTCAAGACTATTGGAGGAGCTGCTGGTGCTGGTGCTGGTGCTGGTGCTGGTTGTGGGTTAATCGGAACTGGTTGTTGTAACTGTTGTAGTATGGCAGCTTGTAATGTGTTGATTTGGAGATCTACTTGTTGTTGGTGTTGTTGCAGGGCTGCTGCCAATTGTTGGATGGCGAGCCGCATTTCTTGGTTTTCTGAAGACATTCCAAACGTATCTCCTTAATTTCTTGTTCCTCCCTCTTTCGATGGGAGTAGGAGTTTGTTAGGATTGATGTCCTAACAGCCAGGAAACACGCTGAGACAAGGAATTGGTCTCTAATATTTATTGCTAGTACTTAACAGGAATCCTAACAAACTGAAGAAGCGTGGGAAAACCCAGACATATAAACCCCAAAGGTTAAGGTGGTCCCGATCTGTGTCTCTTTGAATGGCTGACCAATTCCTCAGTGCTACGCATGCGCTTGACAGTCTGGATGGGAGCCCCGTGCTCGCCATCCTTACTCATGACAGGTGGATGGATGATATTCTAGAGGTGACGGACCTGTCCCTGGGGGAGCTGTGGGTGTTGACAACCGACAGGAAGCTATGGCATGGGCTGGTCCATGAAGTCACGAAGAGTGGGAAGCGACTAAACGAATAAACAACAACATTTCTCCACTGAGCTTTGATAATTGGTCTTGAAGGTTGACTGTATCTAGTTTATTTATTATTTAATTATTTATCCATAAAATTTATTACCACCCATCTCCTTCTACCAGAGGAGATTATCATATTATAATCACCAGATTATCCATGATTTTATGCCACATACCAGCTGCTCTGTTCTGTAATAGAGGGGGTGCAGTGACGTTCCAGCTTCAGACGTTGGCTGCTTCTCCAGTTGTTCTTCTTGAGTCCCTGATGTAATGTGTAGTTGGTCTATCTCAAGTTGTGAGAACAGCTTCCTCTTCTCTATGTTGAAGTGTTGGGTAACTAGCTGATTCCCATTTAGTGTGGATACAGGTCTTCTGTCTATCCATTGTTCCCTCATACATTTCAGATATCCCTTCTTATTAAGTCTACTGTTATAGTAGCATTCCATCAATTCCAGATTATCTTGTCTTGTCCATGCATAGTTTGTTCCAATAGCTCACTTATCATCAGATTGTCCTGGTTCCCCGACATCTGACATGGACCTTATTAATGTGGGTGATGTCCGAGCCAGCATGACTCTTATAGTTTGTGTCAGTCTCATATTCAAGGTAGGTAGGTGAAATGTTAGGGGGTCTTTGCCCAAGGACCACCACTGGTAAGGTAGGTACCAGCCAGGATTTGAATCCTGGTCTCCTGCTTGAAAGGGCAGTGCTCTAACCACTAGGCTATCCAGACTTTGCAAATAACCTAAGAATAAAATACTATTGGAAATAAAAAGGGGCAGACTTTAATGTCTACAATAGGTTTACATAAGAAAGATAATCATTTACATTTTTTCTTATTTTTATTTTAGCAGATATTTAAAAACACAAGAAAAAGGAACATAAAATAAGAAAAACAAAAAAGAAAATAGACTTTTAAAAATGTTTATGTGTCACTAAGTTGGTGTTGACAACATAGTTGAACCCTCTAATGGATGATCTGCCCCCAACATGTCATTGCTGTATTAGAGTCCATTCACCTTGCTGCTGGTTGTCTTCTGCTTCTCTTTCTTTCCACTTTCCACTTATCAAGAAAGCTAGGTCTTCAATAATGTGTCCAATATGTAATAATTTGCACCTGCTAATTTGTGCCTATAGTGAACATTTTGGATTGAGTTCTATGATCCATTTGCTTGTTTTCTTGACTAATTATTGAATTCTCAAACAACTTCTCCAATGCCAATATTCAAAAGTGGCAATACTCTTTGCTTCTTCAAAATCCAAAACTTTTATTTCCATAGAGTGCCATAGAGAAAACCATTGCCTGCACAATTCGGTTCTTTGTAGATGTAGACATGTCACAACTGAATAACTTTTTCAGTGCCTTCATTGCTTCTTTACTATGCATTTCTTGACTGCTGTTGATAGTCAGTCCTAAAAGACTCAGGCTATCTATCACTTCAGTATCTTCATTGTCAGTTATTAGGCTGGTTGTTGTAGATATTGTTACTAATTTGGTCTTTATATTTAATCTAAGTTTATTTTTTTCACTGTGCTCCTTGACTTTCATTACTAGAGCTTGCAGATCATTATAAGATTAAATAAAAACTAGAAGTAAATTAGTGCTGCATATGAAAGTATTTTTAATCAATTGAGAATTTCAGAACATTATTAAAGTCAAGTCAATATGCAACGATTAACTATAATAGCTGTATAATATGACTCATAAATCAGATGAAGAATTACAAAGATTTGTCTCTGATCTAAGAATGCTATCCTTATTTACCAAACCAAACTTATTTCCAAACCAAATAAAAACTTAAATATTAATACCTTATATTAAGAGAAACTCAAACTTCAGATGTTGTATAAATCCATATGTAGAATTATAATCCATTGGTTTCCAAATTGAATGGAACTTTGTACATTATTTATTTTTCAAATATCAGATTATTTTTAACATATATCCATACTCCCACAGCTTAATTTGCCATTGTTTTGTGGAAGAAATTATACAAGATTTCCAATCCAAAATACTATATAAAGTGTACTCGGAGCTGCTATCATGCAGAAATACAACTTGATATACTTTGAGGGAAAATAAGGTTTGCTAAAGTTTAACAGAAACAAACAAACAAACAAACAGTTTGGTTGGGAAGGGAATTAACCCTGTGCAATTTGTTTTATTCTGTAAGGATTTATGATCCATAATTGTTGGGCTTTACAATATTGCCACCAAATATGAAATACTGTTCTAACCTAATTATTTCATTTCCAATAATTTTTAGAAAATGAGTTATCTATTTTAGTAATAAATACTGAAATAATAATTCTATCAATAGAACATCTTGAACTTGTTGTATATAATATGAACAGTGTATTTAATGTGTATCTTCCATTGGCTGGTCAGGTGAGGCTGGTGAGGCTACCTGCAACATTATAAACACTGTCTAGGACACTACAGGCCTGGCCCATTTCTCCCCTTTATCATTGCACACATACAAATCCTTTGCTGAAAGTTTAGAATGGTTGCCAGTTGAGTCTCTTTAACAGTGTGAGTTTGATGGGATTTATATTTTGTTAGATGCAAACTGAAGCAGATCAGATTTAGATATATTTAGGTCTATTCACTGATTCACTGATATTCACTAATTTTTCCTTTGGTACTTTCCCCACAAACTTCCCATAAACTCTGCACTTATTCAAACAGACAAAACAATTGGCTGCTATGCTTATGTCAATCTTTTAAAAAAAGTATTAAATTCAAATCAATACATTAATCCAAGGCTTGCAGATGAGATAACATGTACCAAAATTCATGGACTGAATTCCAAAACCATATCTATCTCAAATGAGGTATGAAATTGTTAAGTGGAAACTCAGGATTGTTATTCCAGTGGGAGCTTGGCCTATATTAAAACATCTGATATTAACTTTTCTTGAAAAGTTGAAAATAAGCCATTTAGTTAGAGGCTTAAACTGGGTGCTATATAAAAATAATGCCATCTTTGACCTTACCAATTAAGTATTTTGTTTTTTCCATTGTTCCTTTCTGCAACATGTTAATTCTATACTTTTTTGGTGATGATAAGAAAGATCTTTGTAGTGATTATGGTCACAAATTGCCATATTTTCCTTTGGCCATTGCTTTAGAGTACAGAGGAAGAAAATGTAACTGAGAAGATACAGAAACAGCAACAAATTTAACTGATTATATTAAAAGGATGAAATAATAAGGACTGTCACTGTCAGATTAACTAGGACAATTTTATATTTCTGGACAAAGATATATATGCATATTGATTAGCAGTGCACAGTGGGCTGTGAGAATGATGTGATGTCCAAAGCTGGTTGAAGCTGTTCTAACCAGCATTCAGTATAAATGTGTTGTAAGTACTGGAGGTGCTAGGATATATCTAAATGGTGCTGCACAAAAGCCAAAGGAAACAGAAAGTTGCATAGTACTTGTTAGAATATACTGGAAATTGTGGACAGAAACATTCAGGTATCCACCAAGAGGATTGTGCAACTAGTTATGAAAAAGTGGGACAAGAATAGTGGTACAAATGCCCAAACATTACAATGTGCAACTGACCACCGGAAGAATATATTGGGCAGTAGTTAATACTTTCTAAAAATGATTGACAAAAGTATGGCAGTCGATTGTTTCGTCTGTTTGAATAATTGCAGAACCAATCACAGACATGAGTTTATGCTATAATCTGGGATGGATGCACTTGGGAAGCCATCATCCATTCTTGCACAATCAGTCACTGGCAGAGGGGCTTATTCACAATGTTGATTGCAAGCAAGCAACCTTCACTCAATGGAAGGACAACATTAGAGAAATTTCCAAGAGTTGCCTGAAATGGTAGAGGTGACCAAATGCATAATTGGCCAAAAGCTTACTCCCCAACGAGCCATGGGCTACTAGATATACAGTATTCTCAGGTGATCAGGAGAAGGCATCTTATGTTGGCACAATCAATAAAAAAAGTATTTGCTTAAGGTATAACACTAGGTAGGAGAAAATAACGATGCCACTCAGAATAAATGCTGATTATGAATGCTTGTTTTTGTGAGATTCTCTATTTAAATAGCCATGTTATTTTTTTAAAAAAAGCAGTATTGAGATTAAAGTAAGCAGGCCTTTAAATTCTACAAAGTCCAAGCCCCCATTTATTTTGCAACAATCTAATGAATCAGTAGTGCTTTTATTTTTACTTTACCAACTTAGCATTTTCAGCACACACATATTTATGGTCTAGAGCAATGATACAGTACATGGTATTCTGAAATTTCATCAATTTACTACTAAATAAATTTTCATTTTAATATGCACTTCATTGCACTTACTGTCTAGCTTCTGGAATTAAATACTTAGTTCATAGTTGAAAAATTTTAAGGTAGTAAATATATTCTCTTATTTCTATTTCAACTATTCTTTATTTCCCTCTTAAATCTCACAAAATTGACTGCCATAAACTTGTTTTACTGTAGTGCTTTACTTAAATAATGATATAAAATAAATAACTGCAGGCAATAAGGTGAAGTCCCGCTTTCATATAATTTGACTTGCAAAGAATATTTGCAGAAAAGCAAGATGTGCAGATCAGTTTAAGCTATCCTGTTATATATTTGATGGATCCAACTATTTGTATAATTACAATTACTTCAATAATAAGATGTACAAAAACTAGAGAATATTATAACCAGGCAAGACAGAAACTTGGTTCAGCTGAAGCAAGATCCTGCCTGACTAAAGCAGGTGCTATCATCAGTTTCCAAGCTGATACCCTGCCAAGTAGTTTTTGAAAATGGTAGCAGGTGGGAAACCACTATTAGATGACTCCACTTTGCTTTAGTGGCATTAGTATAAATTGTAGAAGCATCAAAGTAAAAAGAAGTATCACAAAAGTATGCTAAGTTTTATGCAGTGCTGCACCTATTCTCAACTTGAGTGATGCTGCTGGTAATATTGTTAGGATGGCTGAGGTCCATGGCTAGAACTGGAAAAATCCTCATTCATGTTCATCCTCAGCCATGGAAATTCTCTGGTGTCTTTCAAATAATCAATATTCAACCCAAGCTGAATCACAAGTAATTGTTTTTCTGACGATGAATTAGAGGGAAATAATACTATACCGACTGCCTCCAGCTGCTGGACAGGGAAAATGCTATTAAAAAAGATATGAATGACAATGCTAATAGTAATCTTGGTACTCTGCTAGAAAGGGACGGGATAGGGCAACTGGAGCAACACCCCCCCCCCCAAGCAAATATTATTCCTCTGATAGCTGAATTGATCAGATTATCTTTAATAAAAGGAAAATTCATGTCACGTGTCAGGGTGTAAAACATCTCATGGTAACAGTGTCCTGGCTGGTCCCCAGAGTTATTTTTATATTTATTTATTTATATTTCAAATTTATTCCCTGCCCATCTCACTCAGAGAATGACTTCCTCATTGCAATTTAATTTTTAAGAAATCATGTGAATATCAATTAAGAAAATTTTAAAATGGATGACCTAGTCTGTCATCCATATTAACATCAAAATAAATTACAGTATCTTACATTTTAACTGTACTATATAAGATGGGAAAAAAGAAGTAGAATTTAGATTTTTAATTGTTAAGACAGCTCTTTACAGATATGTCAAGAATTAAAATACCTTTTGAATGAACTAGTCAACTAATAATATAAAAAAATGAATAGTTATCTTTCTAGCTGCAGTAACCTTAGAAAACACATACATTTGAATATATGTAGTAATATATACTTTATTTATTAGTCTATTTGACCATATCAAAGCACATACATTTGAATAATGTTAAACCTGTTTGATTTTGTAACCCTAAAATTGTTAAACTGTGGAAGAACCTTATGCACAGGTGCTCACTAGATTAGGAAGCTCAATTGTATGAGGCTCCCAAACATGGAAAGTAATGCTAAGCACACAGATTTCTATATGGATAAACATCTCTTCTTTAGTGTCCTCACATAGCTCATTGATCTGTTGTTATAGGAATGGTAGTGCATAAACAGCCTTTTTCAACTTTTTGACCCCAGAGAAACCCTTGAAATATTTTTCAGGCCTCAGAGAACTCCTGCACATTCAGGCTCAATTATAGGCCAGGAGTTACAAAATTATTATATTTGTTTCATGTGTAGGCCTGTATATATGCATTAATAGTTTCTTAAACCAAAAATAAAGAATGAAACTTACCTCTTTACTGTGAAGTTGCCTGAATTTGAAATATTGTTTAAAATAAATTGTGATCTCCCAGGGAACCCCCAGTGACATCTCACAGAACCCTAGGGTTCCATGGAACCCTGGTTGAGAAACCCTGGCATAAAACATCAAGGGTTGAATCAGGGAGTGGAGCCTCACTTCCCTTGTAATGAATTTCTCCCTTCTTATTCAGCCATGCATTCATTCATCCTTAACATATCTATTAGTTTTACCTTTAAAATTACTATATATTAAAATTCTCAGTCATATCCTAATAGACTTCTCACAAATTTAATAACACCATAGGATGTTCAGATCCAGGTGACAAGATACTTGGAACAGGTCTTTATTCGATGATTCAATATTTTCCACTCAGCAATTCTAGAAGGCAGGTATATAAAAGATTCTCTTACAAAAAAATTCTCTTGTGGAGAGAGTATAATTGAAATTCAGACTCACATTCTGCTATACTGCTCCTTTAAAAGGATCTTCACATTTCTTTGTTAAATCCTATAATTTCCAGAATTTCTGCTGGCCCAGATAATTTTTTGTTAGTGATTTATGTGCAGACCAAGATTCCAGAATTAGATTGCATAGTGGCAGAGCAGAAGACCATTGTATTTTGAGGAGTTTTAGTGACATATTTTGATTTTCTCCTTCACACAAAGAAGCTTAAAATTTATTTTGAGTCATAGTAATGTTAGGTAGGGACGCGGTGACACTGCGGGTTAAATTGCTGAGCTGCTGAGCTTGCTGATCAGAAGGTCAGCGGTTCAAATCCATGTGACAGGGTGAGCTCCCATTGCTAGTCCCAGCTCCTGCCAACCTAGCAGTTCGAAAACATGCCAATGTGAGTAGATTAATAGGTACTGCTTTGGCAGGCAGGTAACGGTGTTCCATTTAGTCATGCCGGCCACATGACTACGGAAGTGTCTACGGACAAACACCGGCTCTTCGGCTTTGAAACAGAGATGACCACCGCCCCCTAGAGTCAGACACGACTGGACTTAATGTCAAGGGAAACCTTTCCCTTTACCCAAAGTTTAGCTGGCTCGTTGATTTTACTTTTGTTTGAAAGTGGTGGTGGTGGTGGGAAGAAGAGAAAACCTCAAGATTGTTTATGTTAGCACTAGCTTATATGTATAACTTCCAAGGCTCTTGAATCATGTCATAAACAGGTACCTCAGGTCCTGGAAACTCCAGTCAAGATCAGATCCTGCAGTCTCCATACCATGGAAGCAGAGTCATGAGATTTTAGGGCCAGACTTTGAAAAAAAAACCTTAAGATCGCCTCTTGAAGGGGGACTTCTGCACAGACCTGAGTGCTGGGTGCTGTGGAATTGAGCGGCTCTGGGGTATCTCCACTGTTGTTATTAAGGGGCTCCTGACAGCCTATGGGAAATTGGGTATCATCTTGCTTGGTATGTTATGATGTTTCTTTCTTTATGCTATGCTTTTTATGCTCTGCCTAAGCTGTGTTTCTGTTTGTTTGCTTAAGTTAAGAATAAAGCTGAAAATCTTTTTCTTCACTGGTGTGCTTATTGTTTCTGGATCTAAAAGAACCAATTTTCTGGGCACCTGATTACTGCCTGGACACTTGGCTGAACACATAGCAATTTACAAAATTCTGACTCTCATTTGGGCTTGGTACGACTCTTTAGAAAAGAATGTGATATAGTCAAACAGATGATTTATGTGACTGTTTAGAGTTATGCTACCTAATTGTTAATTTTGTGCATTGTAAGACATTTGGCATTGATCAGTGACCATAAATAAAACTTTATTGAATAAAATTCTCAAAGCAGTTGTAATGAATTGAGTCTCCTATACCACAAATTCTGTTTGGAACAAGCACTATAGGGTATTAAACTGGTACATATGTTCCAGAAGTCCAAAAATACACTATAATTAATAAAATCAGTACAGTTTATTAAATAACATTTGAAACGTACAAGGCATTCAAACAATCACTTTGTATGCAACTATTACAGTTAACATTTTCAGAATGCACAGAGATATTACAGTCTAAAGATTAACACAGAGATCTAGGGCTAAAATGGCAAACATTTTAGACCAATAGTAGAAAAAGGTAAGAAGTGAGTAAATACTTTTAAGAAGGGGAAGAGCTTTTTGCAGAATTTGAGTTTGTGGGTAAACTTAATGAAAGGACAAATAAAAAATTATTTAGTTTCTGTATCAATTAGGAAAGGAAAAGGAAAACCTGTCATTGTCTGCCACCTTATGCATGATTGAAACTGAGCTTCATATGGATAGCAACAGAACATGTTAGAAGTCTCCACTCTGCTTCAGGTACATGACAGTCTGTTCTAAACTGCTGTGATCCTCTCAGGATTTAGACTATCCAAAGCACAGTACTAACATATACACTTTTGTTTGTATAAAATTTTTATAACTATATCACAAAATTTAATTTGTGAATATCAAAGGATAACTGAATTTTGGATTACATATTAATTTGAAAATATGGAATTTAAATTCACATTAAAATTCAAACCAAATAAGCTTTTAGTAGTGTGGAATTGCAATAGAAGTTTCTTTTATTTGAATATAAGCTGAGTGGCAAACATGAGATGCATAGGAAATGTGAGCAGGAGCTGGTAATTCAGATGAGTACAAAGTGATACATCCAGTATTTTAAAAATGGAAAAAAGAAGGATCTGGGAAAATTATAGACCAGTTACTGTAATTTAATATCTAAATTGAGAACAATGCTAACATAGATTGTAAACCAGCTTATTTGCAATAAATATTTCCAGGAGTTAGTGTGGGTTTGTCAAGAACAAGCCATGAAAAACTAACCTTTTCTATTTTTATGACAGAGTGACTGAGTGAATGCTCTGGATATAGTATACTCTGATCTCAGTAAAAACATTTGGCAATATTTCTAATGATACTGTATCCTTGTGGGTGAGATGGATGTAAGTATGCAGTCTGGTAAATTGTAGGATAATTGTAAATGGCTCTACATTGTCCTGGAAGGTTCTCCCAAAAATCTGATCTAGAAAGTGGAATATAATGGATGTTTATCAGATTTACAATGATACCAAGCAAGTGGTATTGGCTAATACTTTAGAGGATAAATCATAATTCAAGATACCTTGGCAGATCTGAATACTGGGCCATATCCAGTATAGGTAGTTTGATATTCATGTGTGACAAGTGTAAGATCCAGCATTTAGGTAAGAAAAATCAAATGTATAAGTGCAGGATCAGAGAGCTGGATGGATGAATTCCAAGGAGAAGTGTAAGAATTATGAGAGATCTGGAAATCGGAAACTATAATGAACAGTTATAGGAGCTGGACTTGTTCAGTTTACAAAAAAGGAGAGTAATCTTCTCCTCCTTCTCCTTCTCCTTCTCCTTCTCCTTCTCCTTCTCCTTCTCCTTCTCCTTCTCCTTCTCCTTCTCCTTCTCCTTCTCCTTCTCCTCCTTCTCCTTCTCCTTCTCCTTCCTAGCATTTTCCCACCATTGCAGGGTCCGCTTTTCGGATCCTGAAACACCACTCTGCCTGATAGTCCTCATCCTCAGGGTGCAGAACCTCAATTTGCATGTCCTTATCGATGGTGCCTTGCCATCTCTGTTTTGGTCATCCACATGGCCACCAGCCATCAATTTTAAGATGGTAAACTATTTTGGCAACAGTGGAAGGTTCCGCTCTAAGGACATGTCCATACCAACAAAGCTGGCTTTCTCTCATCTTCTCTGTAATTAATGTCAAACCTAGTTGTTGTTGGATGGCATCATTTGTGACATGATCGAGCAGGGAGATTCCTGATATCCAACGGAGCATACACATTTCCATAACATGGAGGTGGCTCTCTATATCCTTTGTTGCTGCCCAACATGGTTCCATACAGTCCCAGATGGCAAATGATCACCTTATAGATCTTAGATTTGAGATGGGTTGGTATTTGTTTGTATACCAACCAAATCAGTTGGTTACCAACTGATTTGGCTATATAAGGGTATACCAAATCAGTTAGTGTGAAACATGGTCAAAAGCCTTTTCCAAGTCTAGGAATGCCATGTGCAATGTTTGGGTCTTCTCTCAGTGTTTTTCTATAAGTTGGCGAGCTGAAAAAATGGCATTGGTAGTCCTACATCCTTTGACAAAGCCACATTGATTTATGGTGAGTTAGATGATGTTGTGAATGCTCTGGTCCAATTTTTTTTCCAAGATCTTCATAGTATGGGACAAGAGGCGAATTGGGCGGTAATTGGCACAGTCAGCTGGGTCGCCCTTGTTTTTAAATATGGGGACTGTTATACTCATTGACCAATCAGTCAGTACACAGCCATTACTCGTTACAGCATTAAAGAACTTGGTCAGCCAATGTATCCCCATATCACAGAATTCCTGCAATTTCCATAAATTGATCATCAAGTCCTGGGACCTTCATGTTTTTCATACTATCTACTGTGTTAATGATTTTGGAAGAAATAATGGCCAAAATTGGTCCATAGGTTGGTGTGCCCACTGGAATTGGTGGGTGTGGGAGTTCAATGTTGAAGATGTCATTAAAATGATCTCACCAATGTTGCAGAATTCCCTGCTTCCCCTGAAGTCTTTTGCCATCCTTGTCCTTTATGCACATGTAGTGCTCGATGTCTTGGGTGGCCTTCTTTCATGCTCTGGCCAGGTAGTAGATGTCCTTCTCTCCTTCTCTTGTTTCCAGACGATCATATAGGTCTTGGTAATGTTCCGCCTTGGCTTTGGCAACAGCCCTCTTACTTGCTCCTTTGGCAGCCACATAATACTGCCAATTTTCCTCGGTCTTATCTGTCTGCCATTTCTTAAAAGCTCTTTTCTTCTCTTGCACTTTCTCCTGTACTTGTTTGTCCACAGCCACGCTTGCTTATCAATATGTCAGCAGCCCGGTCGTGTGACGCCAAGGATTTCTCTGGTGATGGTGGTAACAGAGTCACAGAATGCCTACTATGTGGTGTCACTCGAGGCAGTATTAATAGGTGAAAATGTGATTCCGTTTACAAAATGTGTTCAGTTTACAAAAAAGGAGAGTAATAGAGCTATGAAAATGGTCTGCAAATATCTAAAAGGGCTCTTAAACGCAAGTGGAAGACTTCAGTTGTATAAATAAAAATTTGCTACTAAAATTGAATAATTATCTATCCATCCATCCATCCATCCCAACAATGGATAGGGAAACATAACATACAAACCTCTTTTGAAAGTTAGATCAAGATAATATAAGGTAAGTTTAATTATATTGTGATATATTAGGCCCACATACAGAAAAACAACTTGCTTCCTTACTACTTGCCCTCAAAAAGTAGTCATTAGAAAAACTGAGTATATAAAATCAGAAACTTGTTTTGTATGGTATTAATAAAGAATATAGAAATTTCAGGCAAAAATTCTTTCATTGTCATTACCTGACCATAGCCACATATTAAAATATACTTTAAGGATTAAAAAAAATAGTAAAACACTATTAAAGGCTATATAAAATTACTTTAATGGAAAAATATATTATTTGATCTTTTTTAATGAACTGAACATGAAAGCTTTGGTTTTCAAAGGCTAAAGGAATGCAGTGATGCAGAAGACATTGACATGTATGTGCTACTTCAAGTGGAAAACGAATGGTTTCTTTCATAAAAACTAGTCTTAAGATTATTGAAGTGTATTCCTTTTTCTTTGTCTCATCAAAATAAACTGAATCCTATTTTAATATAAAGCCAGAAATATAAATCTGTAAAAGCCATGCAGTTTTCTAAAACACTCCAAATTAACTTAGCATAAATCATCATCATCATCATCATCATCATCTGGAATGCAAAAAAATCTATGAAGGCCATATTAATTATAGATGTATGGATGTAACCTGCTGTTCCCATTCCCTAGCAATTGATACTGAAATGCATATGCCTCTTAGGAAGAGGCAGCAGAAAGCACCAGCACCATTCTTTAAAATTGCTGCTAGATTTTCTCCTGATCTTGTTACTGAATTTCAGCAGCCCAAGAGTAATTGAAAACAGTGGTTCAGCTTTCAATTATTTTGAGATTGAAAACATGAAAAGTACCTTGCAAGCTCCAAAGTAGGTTTAGGAGTTTTTTAGAAGGGAGAAAGAGAAAGAGAGAGCACCTCTCATCTTACAATTCCCTCACTTCTCCTAAAAGGAAAATCCTTGCACTGTCCATATACTGTATATTACGTAGTTTTACTCATTTGATATCACTGTCACACTCTGTGATCCTCCCCTCCCTCCACAAATGTTAATTGCAGCCTGCAGCCACTAAAAGATTACCCAACCAAGAATAAAATAATGTGTGTGTGTATGTATGTATGTGTGTATGTGTATGTGTATGTGTATGTGTGTGTGTGTGTGTGTGTATGTGTATATATATATATATATAGTGTACATTTGCTACAAATCGGTCTATATTGTTATTAGGCTTTTTAAAATAAAATACTGGGACATAGTTTACTTTTTTCCTTTTACTCTTCTTAAACTGGAATATAGGTAGGTATATATCCCTTAAAAACAATGGTTTTAAATCATATAGTTTAGTATTGTAGTATTTAACCACTCTGAAAATGCCTCTTTTTCCCCAAAAGTTAAACAACAATATTTTAAAATTAAATAACACACAAATATAATTACACACTTGTCCATTCATTTGTCTTCTCACTCTTATTAGTTTTGCAAATGTGATATGTGATTACTAGCCACAGCAGAAGATACCAATCTCTATATTTAGATATAATTTTTAACATAATTTTTAGTAATTACTCTCAAGGTTTTTTTCCCCAAGAAAACAACTTCTAATTATTTTTATAGGTTTTTCATAGGCAGCTGTTAATATACTCATTAATGAAATGCATCATAGGGTCAACACATTAAATATTACTTTGTAATTTTTAACTAATAGCTACACCAATTCTCTATGTTTGTAACTTAATAAATTCCCCCAATGACAGATTTCTCTTTTGTTGCATGATAGTTTAATTGTTGGAAATAAATTATCATATAGATATATCTTTTATATCTATCACTATATGAGTATACACACATACATTATATTTTGACACAGGAAACTAGGTAATGATTTAGGATTCTAGAATATTTAATGTGTTAATCTGTGAAACAAGGAAGTTTTATTTTTTCACATTTAACTTCTTTAGTAATTGCAATTTTTCTCTATTGGAAAATTGTGGCCTGCCTTGGAATTAGCATATGAAATATCCCTTCTGTATTAGCTATTATAGAGTAATGGTCTGAAATAGCATGCCAACTCCAGCCTGGTCCTTATGACTTCGGTTGATAAATATTATGAGGAAATCCAGACTTGTGACAATATCTTAATCTAAGTCATCTTTTGACAGTTAGATATGGAAGAAGTGCTTCTGAACTCAGTTTAGCATTACAATATTTAACATGGTATTTACAAACTGAAAAACCTATTATAATTTTTATAAGTAATGCTTAGAACATACTAAATCAGTTGTTCAAGAGTATAGGGGCGTGTGGAATAAGGAATTAGAATGTTCAGTACATGAATATCAGTGGAAAACTATTTTGGCTTTTGATTTATATATTGATTTAAAATTACAATTATTCAACAGAAATGATTATTTCATATCTACTAGATACCTATATATCTTTTCAGGAAAAAAAAAATGGTGGGTTCAGCTAATTGTTGGAGGATTATGTACTTCTTTATTACCTTCAACTCCAGGCAACTGCCTGGACAAGTCCCTGAAGTTTTCTTGGCAAGATTTCAGAAGTGGTTTGCCATTCTCCCAAAGTCCTGCTGTGCTGCCTCATTGTGGTGGCAACTGTGTGTGTGTGTGTGTGTGTGTGTGAGAGAGAGAGAGAGAGAGAGAGAGAGTGTTCCTGGGAGGGATGAGTGAAAAAAGTCAGGAGTACAGTATAGGCCAAGAATATATATTCCCAGCAGTCATAATGGTCATCGAAGCTGCCCAGGTAAAGCAAGCAGGCACCTATACTGGGCAGCAGTGTTGTAGGAAGATGTTGGAGATAGATGATCACTTAGTGGTGATGGCAAAGGCATCAATTCATACTGCATGGGAGACGGCAATGGTATACCACTCCTGTATTTTTACCAAGAAAACTACTTGGATAGAAAATATCTTCTAAGGAAGACGGAGGGAGTATACTAAAACACAACCCAATAGAGATGTCAACATCCAAGACACCTTAGAAGATATTCTTTACTTACAAGAACTTCTAGTACTAGAAGATGAAGTTCAATCACCACTCCAGTCATTAACAAGTCAGAAAGCTACAGGAACTGATGGAATACAGAACAACCAGCCTGGGAACTGACAATGAAGATATTGAAGTGGTAGACAGCTTCTGCCTTTTAGGATTAACCATCAACAGTAAAGAAACAAGGAGTCACAAAATATGCCACAGACTAGCACTCGGTAGACTAGCCATGAAGGCCTTGGAAAAGATATTCAGGTGCCATGGTTTGTCTATACCTATGAAGATCAGAATAGTTAAGGCAATGGTATTCCCTGTGACACTCTGTGGAACTTTGTTGGACTTTGAATAAGATAGAAAGAGTATTGATGCTTTTGAAATTTGGTGTGGAGAAGACTGCTGAGAATACCATGGACAGCCAAGAAAACAAACCAATGGATCATTGAACAAATCAACCCAGAGTTCTCACTCAAGGCACAAATGACCAGGCTCAAATTATCCTACTTCAGGCACATGATGAGAAGACCCAGATCTCTTGAAAAGGCTCTAATGTTGGGAAAGGTGGAAGAAAAAAGAAGAAGAGAATGACCAGCAGCAAGGTGGATGGACTCAGTTACAGAGGCAATATGTGCACTGTTGAGAGACATGAAGGACAGGTTCGGGATAGATCATCTTGGAGAAAATCTATCTATATGGTTGCTAGGAGTCAAAAACAATTTGATAGCACATAATCAAATCAATTGCCATTGCCTCCTTCCTAGGGGTAAAAGAGAGTGACTGGCTCAAAGTCACCCAGCTGGCTTTGTGCCTAAAACAGGACTAGAACTCACAGTCTGCTGGTTTCTAGTCTGATGCCTTAACCACTACACCAAATTGACTCTATAATTTATTTTTTATTGCATTTATAACTCACTGCAATAAATATGACACTATACAGTTTACAGGTTATATAAAAAGATAAAACACCTATGGTACATCTAATTAAAACATATACAGTCAATAAATCATGAAACAATAAAACATAATAGACCAAAACATGCCCTACCACATTATATTAATACAATTTACAAAGTTGGCAATGGCATTCAAAATGCAACAGTAGTGCATACAATATGAACTTCTGCTACAACCGTTCCTGTTTGAATAAAAGTTCATTTTCAACAAGTCACAGCAACTGGCCAACCTTGCCTATTTGCTTATGCTTAAAAGCTAAAAAGATCAAACCTAGAAATGAGTTGGATAGAAGATTACCAGGAATACAGGGGTGTAGGCTAGACGAAAAATATAAAAAAGTAAACATAAACATTCCAGAAGAAGACACCAACAAGCCATTTCTATATTGTTGCCAAGCAAAATAGATGGACAAAAATGTAGTCAAATTATACTGATGGAATAGATGTATGATCAAGATCTGCCTTAATCCAGAGTGAATGCTGATTGAAAGAAATTATTGAAAGGATGAGTGCAATAAGAATTACTGTAGTGGTAAATTGCTGGGAAAAGGGATGTGGTGGCACTGCGGGTTAAACCTCTGAGCTGCTGAGCTTGCTGATCGAAAGGTCAGTGGTTCGAATCCGTGCAGCGGGGTGAGCTTCCATTGCTAGTCCCAGCTCCTGCACACCTAGCAGTTCAAAAGCATGCAAATGTGAGTAGATTAATAGGTACCGCTTCGGCGGGAAGGTAACGGCGTTACGTGTCGTCATGCCAGCCACATGACCACGGATGGGTCCTTACGGACAACGCTGGCTCCAAGGCTTAGAAATGGAGATGAGCACTGGCCCCTAGAATCGGACTCGACTGGACTTAACGTCAAGGGAAACCTTTACCCTTACCTAAATTGCTGGGGGAAACTGCATTTTGTATCTTTACTACTACAGGCTACAACTAGATATTTATTAAGATCCAATAGTCTGCTGAGCCTGACAGTCCATTAAGTGATTTCCCAAGGAGACTAATTCCTTTGGCTCCACACCAGGATTTAAAATAAACTTCTTCAGGTCAGGTATTTATAAGTTCCCTTTTTTACTCAAGCAAACATGGAATATTTGTAACAAATTATACTTTAAGTGGGTCACCACTTCGCTGAAATAATTTCTAAATGCTACCCACTTGTCAGTTGTGACACTTTTGAGAAATACACTGAATTATTTGGTTCAATCAATAAAGAATCTGGTTTGGGAAAAATAATGAAGTATGTACAAATTTCCTTATATTTGTTTCAAGTACTTTTACCAACTCTTTGAGAAGCTTTTCTTTTTCTAAATAAACTAGCCTTAGGATAGGGAAACTAATACATTACCTATTGAGTTCCCCCCACCCTGCCCCCTGAACTTACTAGGTTTTTCATCCCATCTGTTTTAATTAAAAAAATAATTAATTAATAAGTAGGCTGGCATATTGGGAAGAAAAGCACCAGAATTCAGCACCATCTTTAGTCTCAAAGAATGCCTCTCAGATCCTTATAAACTGTATCAGTGTTCTTAAAAATTAAAATGGTAAGTGGATTTAGCTGATTATTTTGTAAGCTCACTTCTATAGTCAAGCCAATGATAAATTGGGGTGAAAAGTAGTATTTTAGGATATATGAAGGAGGATGGGAAACACCTTCACTTCTTCAACTTCTAGTAAAGAAGTCCTTTGCACTGGCTGTTTTAGGAAGAAATGATAAACATTCACAAAAGAATTGCCATGAGAAGACTTGTATATTCACAAAATGGCTGTCAAATCCAATGTGACCACTATCAAAATATCTATTTATCTGATGGTGAAATAATCCTTCCAGATGAATGGGAATCTTGTGGACCTCAAAGGCATTCCTATAGGTAAATATGAAGGTAGAATTCATTGCTTTGCTGTATGCTTGTTAAATTTAAATTTAAATATAAACATACAGTAAATATAAATGAAATCATATGAGATGGAGAGCCTGATGAAGACCAAGGAAGATATCTGTGGTACTTTTTTGTCCATGGGCACCAAGCTACCTATACCTGTCTTTTATCTTCAGAAAACTGGACTTTATGAAAGTATTCTGTTTGTTGGCTGAAAGGATTCAATCATTATGGCTTAAATATTTTTTTGAATCATTGTATTAATCACTATGCAATTTGATTGTAAAATGCCTTATTATTAAAATATCCCAGTTCTCTCTTAGATGAAGGTAATGATCCAATCTCTCTTTGTTAGAAGAAGAATTTAAAACAACTCACAGGAATGTGTATCTTGTATATTTAAGGGTGATTCAGTTTGGTGTAGTGGTTAAGGCGCCAGACTAGAAACTGGGAGACCATGAGTTCTAGTCCTGCCTTAGGCATGAAGCCAGCTGGGTGACCTTGGACCAGTCACTCTTTATCAGCCTTAGGAAGTAGTATTGCCAAGAAAACTGCAGGGACTTGTCCAGTCAGTCACCAGGAGACAAAAACTCAGAAGGCACAAACAAACAAACAAAGGGTACAGTAAGATGGGTGGAATATAGATCCTCTAAATAGATAATAAAATAAATGAAGAAAGTGCTACAGGACTGGCAAAATAAAGACAGTGGATGTTGCAGTATAGCAGAATGAGCAGTACCTTGTTTACTGCTTACTTGGTAAATGATATTCACAGCATTAATTCAAAGAGTGTCTGTCTGCCATTGCAATGTGTAGTATAATTCACAAGGCTGTCATTTTTAATTGGTTAGTCCAGACCACCTAGACACATTGTGACTGGGGAGAAAAAGAAGTCATAATAATTCATTAGAAGCAGTGTTGTGAGAGAAGAGTGCATATTTTGGAAGAACTTCATTATCCACTGTCATTATCTATGCTTAATTATATTGAAGCTCTATGTTATTTAAAAGTACTTTTGTAGCAACAAGGTTCAAACTTTGAACTTACTCATTCTCCTGCCCTAGCATTAAACATGTGCCCATAAAGTCTTCCTAACACTGCAAATTTCCTATCCCTTGTTATGAAGCAGGCAAGAGCTCAAATAAATTTAATGGAGGCAATGAAAAATTTAAGCCTTATTGTGGTAATAGCATTTTAGAAATGCAAACAGCTCCTAAATCTGGTTTATTATCTTAATTTACAGCATCAACTCAGAAAACAGTTTACAAGTTGAAATACAGCACTAAGTAATTATTTTTTATAAAGCAGGAAAAAACTAAGTAATGTAAGCAAGTGTAGAATGAATGTGGAAAGAACTTATTTCTGTGTAAGGGATTTATATTATGTGTGAACCAATGAAGTGGCTAGATTCACAAATATCATAAAATAATGTTGACTGTATTCTTTTTTGATATATGTTGTTTTGTCCAGAGTCTTTGAGTAGTTGGGTGACCTAGAAGTTGAATTAATTAAAAAAAGAAACAAACGTTTTATCTTATATATGATTTCTATAAAAGCCACAATTGATAGTTCATTCAACATGCTATGCCCAAACCAAATGTATTCTTTGTTTGGACCAAGTCATTGTGTCACAGTACTACAGCAATTGTTTAATTTTGGTAATTTAAAGCAAGAATGAAATGATAAAGAATGGGTTTTTTGTTCATCTTTTATTAGCTTTCATAAAACATAGCAGGTTCAGTAATAAGTACTCAGTAGGCAACAATATAGAGGGGTTTTTTTTTATGATTACTAGCATATAAGCTGTTTCACATACAATGATACACCAGGATAGTATAGTAGAAATAATGAATGGAAATTGAATTTATTTGAAATTAATATGATAGTCCACTAAGGATATACTTTATAATTTTTTATTTAGTTTGGATAATGATTACAGTAGCAGATGGTTGGAACTTTCAAGTTAATTGGACTCAGTAGGAAGAATAGAATGACTTTGAGGTTGACTTTACTACTCTTTTTACTAGCTTTTAAATGCAGTGTAAAATGAATGACTAAATGAGAAATTGAAATTTCTGATGACATAAGTAAATTAACACTACATTATTAGGCTGCTTTACATGCCAAGGGTGGAGCTGCTTACTTGTGATTATAAATACATGGTTAGGGAACAAATATAGAGCTGAGTCGATGGCAGTAAAAAACATAAAGAATCTAGTCAGCTACAAAATGATTGGTTGCCTCTAGATTAAGAAAAAATAGTTTCTATTATCAATAGCAAGTTTGTAAAACTGCTGGTGAATCTTGCAGTATCATGGAAAGTAGTTTATGTATACAGTAGTAGTGATAACTACTAGGAATGATCTGGCTATGCAAATCCTTGTCACATCAAATCAATTTTATAAAGATACAGTTTGATATCTCAGATTGAGTTGAATTTGTCTCAATTCAATCAAGCTTTTCAACCAAATAAACTTGATCTATATATTTGGTTTGAACTGAACCAGTCAAGATGCTCAGATCAACAAATCAAATCAGATCAGTTTGGAAAATTTAGATAAGATCAATCTGATTTTCAAATCAAAATAATTACCTCCCCCCCTAAAAAGTCAGGGCAAATTTGCACAGACCTTCCACCTATCCAATAAATAATGGTTAATTTAAAAGCAATCTGGGATTTTTTTAGAAGAGAGATGATAGTGAAACCAACATGTTTGACTTATGCTAAGTTACTGTATTGACCTTTGTTGAAAGAGAACCTCAGTTAAAAACAAGAGAAGCATTGTAAATGGAAGGTTACACTTGTCATTGGTTTACTTATCAAAATTAATTTGGATAAGAAGACTTATAATTTGCAAATGAGAAAACTCAGTTTGAATTAGATTTGTGTACTAATGATGAGCATGTTATTGCTAAGATGTGTAAGTTTTTATTGAAAATGAATAGGGAAGATGAATATGTTAAAGATTGTTGACTAAATGAGAAAATAACTTCAGATACAATGTCATGTTTGATCGATGGGAGAATACGTGGAGCAAAGGTCTGAAATTTACACTGAATTATAATCTGAAAGAGAATTTTTATAAGATGATGTATTGTTGGTACTTATCTCCTGATAAATTGTCAAAGACGTGTAAGGGAATATCAAACACATATTGGAAGTGTTCTACGGGTGAAGGTACTTCTTATCATCTTTGGTGGACTTTCTTACAACTGAGAAATATTGGGACCAGATATGTACCAATTCAAAGGATTCCTAAAGTGAATATACAATTGAAACCAGAACTTTTTGTTTTAGGCTCAATGGATAAAGAGTTTGAAAGAAAATTTGGGACTTTGTTTTTATACATGATAACAGCAGCAAGATTTTTGTAATTAATACAGTGGAAGAATGGATGGTGAAATTAATGGAATTGACAGAGATGGCAAAACTGACTACTGTACATTGATTAAAGAAAATAATTTGTCTGGCTTTGTTTCTACTTGGAAACCACTTTTGGACTTTTGCATTTTGCCTTCATTTTGAAAAAAAAAAAAGTCCTGATTTTGGGATTTGACGATTAGGACTTATAAGAATATAGAAATAATGTGTATTATGATTAAAAATAGAGTAAGAGGTTAATGCATTTTTTATTTGTATCAGTACTGAAGAAAGTCAGAAGTCATTCCTTTTTCTATATTTCTTTCTTTTTATTTCTGCACTTTTAAGTTTGCCTCTTTTTAATTTCTTCTTTCTTCAATCTTTTTCTATCTTTATGCATTTTACTTCCATTTTGAAATTTAATGAAGTGTCTTTAAAAAAAACAGTCTGGGAAAGGAATTTTGTAATATATGTATGAGGGTGAGAAATGGATTCAGCATTCATAGAAATATTTGGGACAATATTGACTATATGGATTAAGATTCTTTGGCTAATTAATCTACATTTTTCTTAAAGTTTTGATACTCCATGGGTGAATAGCAAATAAGTTCTTCAGCGTTATTGGTAAATTTAAAAGAGCCTAGTGAAAGAAGCAGCTAAGTACTATTGGGAAAACACATGAAAAACACAGTGGCTTTCCTGATTGTTTGGATTCTAAGTAATTCCTAGCTGAATTTTCAATAGATCAATAAGCCATTGAAGGGATATGTTTCGTGAGTATAACCTGGCAATTAGAGGGCATGGTCTTTCTAGAATAATTACAAAACTCTTCTACCTTGGAAACTCCCCTTGGTGGTTAGCTAGCTAGTGAGTTAAGCTTTATTTAAGGCCAAATAACAACTTCAAAAAACAATTTACACACCAAGACAAGGTACAATATGAAAAGTAAAACAATAGAAAACTTAAAATCCACAAAGGTATAGGAAAATTGATTGATTGATTCATTAATTGATTTTACAGGGTTTATTATCACTCCAATTACAACCATCTCTGAATGGATAGATAAATGGATTAATCTGGATATTTCATGGGAGAATTAGATTTATATCTATGTCACATTATTGGAAAGCCTATATGTAAGTTCCAGAATACCAGTTGCACAAAACCTGGCTCCCTTGCAAGAAATTATTGCCAATACATCAGCCAGTAGGAGGCAACTATCATCTTATCAGACTTACCAAAACAATTCCCCAGAATGAAGGGTAATTAAGTCCCAGTGCAAAGCTATATAAAAAGGGAAGTAAAGTAAAAAAAAAAAGTGTAGCAGACTAAATATCCCCCAGGTGATAGGGGCATAATTCATCCAATGTTACTATAAATCCCTTCTATAAACACAGATGGTAAAGTACAGATTCTCGCCAGAGAGAAGACACTCCAGTGACCATGAAGAAACTATTAATTTAGATTATTAGCAGAAGAGTATGGTTGGTCACCTACTGTGTCAGTGTTGTTGTTGTTTTCCAAAATCATTGAAAAGTATCCAAAATAGTTGATGAAGCCAGAGATCCCTAACTAAAGAGCAATTCTGTGAAAAATCTGAGGTGGCAGAACCCTATATGCCCCTCAAGAAAGTACTTGAGATTCCAAATGTAACAAAGATTTGGATACATTCTAAGAAACACAGAAATTTAGACTGGATCATTTCAAGGGATCTCAAGAATTTGTAAATGCTAACGCTAATCACTTTGGGTTTTACAAAAGCATATAGTAGCAAACATAGAATTACTATTGCCAAAGAAATGCAACATTCTGAAGCACATCTATGTCTACAATAAAGTACGGAAAGCATGGACAGTGAGAAAAAAAAAAAAAAACTTCCCATAGCAATGAACTGTCATTATGTGGCAAGCCAAATAAGATTGTTAGAAAATCAAAATACTATAAACATTTATGGGCATTGTGGCATTGTATGAACAAGTGCTGTGGCAAAGGTGGAGAAATGTCTGTGAGGCTAAAGCTATTAGTAGCAGCAGCAGCAGCAAGCTCCAATAAATACTGTATTCTCTATAACTATATATCTATATCTATATTTCTATATTAGACCTACCTGAACAATTTTTATTAGCTAATTCAAGAGAGAAAGATGATGAATATCTCCTTCAGAATTCTAAGCATACCTTTCGCTGAAGTTCTTCTGGTAATAGAAAAACCCTTCTGGCCATATTTATCTACATATTGTGCATAATGTGCTAGCTGGAAGAAGACTTTTTTTAACAGACCTAGCTATTTGAGTTATATGAGATAAGTTGTTCTTGCCCCCCTCAAAATCATCTCTTTTTTTTCTCTTGTATTTCTATTGACATTATTCTGAAACTTTAACTAGAAAAAAAGTCTATTTATTTATGCATTCTAGGGATGGGTAGATTTGTCAAATGCTGTCTTTCTCATTATCTGAGAAACTTTAAATTCATTTCTCTCCATTCTTGATCAATGTATTCTTTTAAAAAGGCTTATACACATTTTCATGTTCATTTCCCCTCACATATCCCCAGTTATATGCCCTTTCCTAACATTTACATCTTTCTAAGCACTTTTTGATAAGATAAAATACCTTTACACATTATTTTCAGCAACATGTATATTTTTCTGTCATTTCCCCAGCATACACATTTACATTATGCTGGATCTTCCTGTGAATATATTATGTTTTATGTTCACAAAGCTGTATCTTGATGCATTGTCCTATAAATTAGAAGGATAATCAAATTCTGTTTTACAAATAGTTTTATGTGATATCAACTTGGTAAGTTCTTCTTAAAATGCAAATCAGATTTCTTGCCTAGTTTTAAGATTCCATTTCAGGCATTAAGTTCTTCTCACTGCATTTCAAGAAGAATTGGATGGAGCTAGAAATAGTGCAAAAAGGGGCAACTATGGCTGTTCAACTTAGAATGAAGAATACAGAGAGACACGACAGAGGTATGTAATATTATGCATAGCATAGACAGCATGGAGAAACAGTTTTTCTCTTCTCCCAAAATGTTAATACCCAAGTTCATCCATTGAAACCAAATAGAAATTCAGTACAATAGAAGAAAATATTTTTTCACCTCATATAGTTAAACTGTGGAATTTGTTCCCACCATTAAGTGTGGTAATGGCAGTCAATTTGGTTGGTTTTAAAAGGAGATTGGTTGGGTTCATGGAGCATCAGGGTATCAATCTCATCTTGTTGGTCCCAGGAGTTGTGCCTTCTCTGCTGCAGTGCCTGCCTTGTGGAACACCATCCCCCCAGAAATTAGGATGGCTCCCATCAGTTAGCCTTTCATAAGGTCTTCATATACCAGCTGTCCCCTTAGGTATTTGGGGCAGTTTAAACTTTTTGTGAGAGCCAGTTTGGTGTAGTAGTTAAGGCATCAGGCTAGAAACAGGGAGACCATGAGCTCTAGTCCCACCTTAGGCACAAAGCCAGCTGAGTAACCTTCGGCCAGTTACTTTCTCTCAGCCCCAGGAAGCAGGCAATGACAAACCAGTTCTGAAAAACCTTGCCAAGAAAACTGCAGGGACTTGTCCAGGCAGTCTCTGAGAATAGGATATAATTGAATGGATTAAAAAAAAAAACTTTTTGTATGCTGCTGAGAGCCATTGCTATGAGATGGGCAGCCATAGAAATTGTTTAAATACATAAATAAATACTGTCATGGAACAAAAATTGTGCTCTCTATTTTAAATTATAACTTCCTTAATAAAATAATAACCATGCACCTATTTATAGTATGCACAAATATGTAGCAACTAACTATTATATATAACAATTAATTGAAATCTGAATGAAGTTTCATTCTGACAAACAAAACAATATGCCACAGACCAGTCAGTATTAGTGACAGAGTGGTCAACACACTTTCTTCCTTCTCTGCCTTGTTTTTATGCTTGAAAATAAACAAAAAGAAAACAGAAGTATAATACTATTTTCTTAAAAAGCCCCTCGTCCTATTTTTAAAACACATTCTTATTTTTTTATCACATGGAATAATATTTATCAGTCTTTCATTTATACTACCAAAGAGCTAGTTCACAAACAGAAACAGATCTTTAATTCAAAGCTGAAATTCTGCAATCTATTTTTTTAAACTTTAAGGAACAGTATATTTTTGCTGTGCCACATGTAGTTCTTCATGTAGTGATAAATTCAAAGTACATTCACATATTATATATATTTTGATCTCTGTTGTATCATTTAAGCAAGTTTATGGATATTAAAATAAAATGGAACAATAATGAGACAGAGAACACATGGTCAAATTTCAGTAAAAGTCTGCACTTTAGAATACATTCCAATGCATTCTTTACTTAAAATATATACTAAATTCCTTTGGATTCAACATGGTTTATTCCCAGGTCAGTATACATGGCAGTGTATTGTTCTGTGTTTAATTTCCCTGAGTTGTTCATTACTTTTTAAAAATCTACACATTATTCTACACACAGAAGCTACAAATGAATATCAATGCAATTAATCCTATAAGCCCTTCACCTGAAATAAGTTTGAAGTGGATATAACACTGCAGGCATTATAATCAAGTATGCAATATATAAACTGCAGATAAAAATAATGTGAGATGACAAGCAAGAGAGTAACTCAAATAAAGAATCAGAAGCTAATTAATATTGTCATATATCATGAGCAGCCACTGAATAGTAAATGCTATTAAGAAATAATCTAAAAAGCCTGCCGGTATACATGTCAAGCAATGAAGTTCCACAAATCAAGCACACCTGGAAATGGGCCTCTGAAGATCTCAGTTGGCAAACTGATCTTCATGTGTGTCTAAGGAGATTAAGCTCTCTCAGAAGTAGGTACCAAAAATGGGTTCTGGACTCCAGTATAGGTAACTATTCAGGTTTTTATTCTTTTTTAAAGCAACTTGCTTATGACATTTTATATATATGTATGTATGTGTATATATACATACATACCCCCACACATACATACCCACATATACATACCCCACACTCACACATACACATACATAGATACAAATATACTGTATACACATACATTTTGTATAACTGCTTAGGAAAGAATGAATCATTTTCTATTAGTTTAGTATAGTTCCATTGTTTAGCAATTCAGGCAATGTCTTAATCTTTTTCCTTTGTAATAATGCAGTGGATTCTAATGCAGTGGATTATTGAAACAGTCCACATTCCCAGCCATGATTAAAGAGGAGATCCATATTAACAAAAAAGCATCAGGTTCATGATATGGTTTTGCTTGCAGTGAATGATTGGTCACCAGTTCTAATGAAGTTACATGCAATTTCAAAAACTAATCCACAAGGCTTGCCTTCTATCATAATCTAATAAGGCATCCTGGTGTGATTGGATGACACATCCACAACATGACATTAACTTTCTGAACTAGCATTCTAATCAGAGTAATGATTTACCTGCAGTGAAAGTGCGGTTTTATACTGCCACTATAGCTTTGAATTTTGTTTCCAGTACATTTTATCCAATAAGATATTTTACCAATCCCACTGCTTAATTTACAAATGGAAGCTAATTACCGCCCTGTGGTTGACCCAGATCGTCAATTTTTATCATGCACTTATTGAAGTTTTCTTTGTGTAGAAAGGGTGGCTAATCAACAGCACATTAACTACTATACATCCTAGCAAATAGCATAGATCTGCAAAGTGTGCAACAAATTAGAGTATACAAATATAATATTCTCCTATGGAAACTATTTCTTTGACTGGTTTGCCAACATTTCATTAATCTGGTACAAGCATGGGAAAGGAATAAGTCATCAAACTCAAAAAAAACTCCTCAAATACACTTTCTTTATTAGAGTTCAAGTGTGACTGGTCAAATGAGAAAACCCATAAACATAATATCATGGCATGGAAAAATAATAGCATGTGTGTTCCAACAATCCATTATTTTGGCACTTATCTACATTATATTATTTTGTCCTCAGAATTACAATTAGGATAACTTCAGCAAAGGATTGTTACATTGCCGTGGTGCTGGAGCTTGAGCACCTCAATGATGCCATAAGACAAACCGTGAAGGGCCACCCAAGACGGGAAGGTCATGACAGAGAGGTCAGACTAAATGCAATTCCTGGGGAAGGTAATGGCAACCCACCCCAGTATTCTTGCCATGAAAACTAAATGGATCAGTACAACCAGAGATATATCAGTATACCATCAGAAGATGAGACTCCCAGGTCAGAAGATGGTCAAAATGCTACTGGGGAGGAACAGAGGATTAATTCAACTAGCCCCAGATATGATGACGCAGCTAGCTCAAAGCCGAAAGGATGGCTAGCAGCCAACGGTGCTGGTGGTGAACGGCGAATTCGATGTTCTAAGGATCAACACACCATTGGAACCTGGAATGTAAGATCTATGAGCCAGGACAAATTGGATGTGGTTATTGGTGAGATGTCAAGATTAAAGATAGACATTCTGGGCATCAGTGAACTGAAATGGACTGGAATGGGCCACTTCACATCAAATGACCACCAGATCTACTACTTTGGACAAGAGGACCACAGAAGAAATGGAGTAGCCTTCATAATTAATACTAAAGTGGCTACAGCAGTGCTTGGATACAATCCAAAAAAAGAAAGAATGATTTCAATTCGAATTCAGGGTAAACCATCTAACATCAAAGTGATCCAAATATACGCCCCAACCACAGATGCTGAAGAAGCTGAAGCAGATCATTTCTATGAGGATCTGCAGCACCTACTGGACAATACATCTAAAAAAGACGTTCTCATAACAGAAGACTGGAATGCTAAGGTGGGCAGTCAAATGACACCTGGAATTACAGGTAAGCATGGCCTGGGAGAAGAAAATGAAGCAGGACATAGGCTGATAGAATTTTGCCAGGACAACTCACTCTGCATAACAAACACTCTCTTCCAACAACCTAAGAGACGGCTTTATGCATGGACTTCACCAGATGGACAACACCGAAATCAGATTGACTACATCCTTTGCAGCCAAAGGTGGCAGACATCTATACAATCAGACAAAACAAGTCCCAGAGCTGACGGTAGTTCAGATCACGAACTTCTTATTGCACAATTTAGGATCAGACTAAAGAGATTAGGGAAGACCCATAGATCAGCTAGATATGGGCTCACTAATATTCCTAAGGAATATGCAGTGGAGGTGAAGAATAGATTTAAGGGACTGGACTTAGTAGATAGGTCCTGGAAGAACTATGGACAGAAGTTCGCAACTGTCATGCGTAATGATGGCAAGCAGGAGAGGGCCTCGATCTGGGTGGAAAACGTATGCGTAGTACTGAGAAATTAAGCAGCCATTCAAAGAGACACAGATCAGACCCGCCTTAGCCTTTGGGGTTTATATGTCTGGGTTTTTCCCATGCTTCTTCAGTTTGTTAGGATTCTGTTAATGTAGCAGTAATAAACACTAGAGACCTACTCCTCGTCTCAGCATGATTTCTGACTGTTAGGACATCAATCCTAACAAACTCCTACTCCCATCGAAAGAGGGAGGAACAAAGAAAATAAAGGAGAGACATTTGGCAAATGTCTTCCGAAAACCAGGAAATTCAGCAAGCTATCCAACAATTGGCAGCAGCCCTGCAACACCACCACCACCAAGTAGATCTCCAGATCAACACATTACAAGCTGCCATGCTACAGCAGTTACAACAACCAGCTCCGATTAACCCACAACCAGTGCCAGCAGCAGCAGCAGCAGCAGCTCTGCCAGTAGTCTTGAGATCCCAGGGCAGTCTACCAGAGATTCCTCACTTGGCTGAGCAAGCAGAGGAATTTGTAAGTTTGCACTTTCCACCCCCGCCTGAAGCCTTGACACCAGTTACAGAGGAGGGAGGGGGAACCACAGCCCTCCACCTCGGGCTTGCATTTCCCAGGGGTGGGGGGACAACTCTTCTAATTATCTAGCAGCAGCCACCTGGGCCAGAAGAGTTATCAGACCTGGAGAGCAGCACTGATTCGTCCTTGGAGGAGTTTTCCTTTGAAGACTTTCCATTGTTGCCCAGTTCCCATGGGAGCTTAGAAGCAGACATAGACTCTTATCAAACATCTGGAAGGGGCTGAAATGGAATGTGAATCTGGAGGGGAGGGTGATGTCATGAGTAATGATGGTGAGCAGGAGGGGGCCTCAATCCAGGGTGGAAAACGTATGCGTAGTACTGAGAAATTAAGTAGCCATTCAAAGAGACACAGATCAGACCCGCCTTAGCCTTTGGGGTTTATATGTCTGGGTTTTTCCCATGCTTCTTCAGTTTGTTAGGATTCTGTTAATGTAGCAGTAATAAACACTAGAGACCTACTCCTCATCTCAGCATGATTTCTACTGTTAGGACAGCAACATTGTTCAGGAGGTGGCAACACAATACATTCCAAAGAAAGAGAAAACCAAGAAGGCAACATAGCTGTCTGCTGAGACACTAGAAGTAGCCCAAGAAAGAAGGAAAGCAAAAGGCAATAGCAATAGGGGGAGATATGCCCAATTTAATGCAAAATTCCAGAGGCTAGCCAGAAGAGAAAAGGAATTATTTTTAAAACAGCAATGCACGGAAGTGGAAGAAGACAATAGAATAGGAAGGACAAGAGACCTCTTCCAGAAAATTAGAAACATTGGAGGTAAATTCCAGGCAAAAATGGGTATGATCAAAAACAAAGATGGCAAGGACCTAACAGATGAAGAAGAGGTAAAGAAAAGGTGGCAAGAATATATCGAAGACCTGTATAGGAAGGATAACAATATCGGGGATAGCTTGACAATGTGGTTAGTGAGTTAGAACCAGACATCCTGAAGAGTGAGGTTGAATGGGCCTTAAGAAGCATTGCTAATAACAAGGCAGCACGATACAATGGCATCCCAGCTGAATTATTCAAAATATTGCAAGATGATGCTGTAAACGTAATACATGCTCTATGCCAGCAAATTTGGAAAACACAAGAATGGCCATCAGATTGGAAAAAATCAACTTATATCCCCATACCAAAAAAGGGGAACACTAAAGAATGTTCAAACTATCGAACAGTGACACTCATTTCACATGCCAGTAAGGTAATGCTCAAGATCCTGCAAGGTAGACTTCAGCAATTCATGGAGTGAGAATTGCCAGATGTACAAGCTGGGTTTAGAAAAGGCAGAGGAACTAGGGACCAAATTGCCAATATCCGTTGGATAATGGAAAAAGCCAGGGAGTTTCAGAAAAAAAAAACCCATCTGTTTCTGTTTTATTGACTATTCTAAAGCCTTGACTGTGTGGACCATAACAAATTGTGGCAAGTTCTTAGTGGTATGGGGATATCAAGTCATCTTGTCTGCCTCCTGAGGAATCTGTATAACAACCAAGTAGCAACGGTAAGAACAGACCATGGAACAACAGACTGGTTTAATATTGGGAAAGGAGTATGGCAGGGCTGTATACTCTCACCCTACCTATTCAACTTGTACACAGAACACATCATGCAACATGCTGGGCTTGATGTATCCAAGGCTGGAGTTAAAATTGCTGGAAGAAACATTAACAATCTCAGATATGCAGATGATACCACTTTGATGGCTGAAAGTGAAGAGGAACTGAGGAGCCTTATGATGAAGGTGAAAGAAGAAAGTTCAAAAGCTGGCTTTCAGCTAAACCTCAAAAAAACCAAGATTATGGCAACCAGCTTGATTGATAACTGGCAAATAGAGGGAGAAAACATAGAGGCAGTGAAAGACTTTGTATTTCTAGGTGCAAAGATTACTGCAGATGCTGACTGCAGTCAGGAAATCAGAAGACGTTTAATCCTTGGGAGAAAAGCAATGACAAATCTCAATAGAATAGTTAGGAGCAGAGACATCACACTGACAACAAAGGCCTGCATAATTAAAGCAATGGTGTTCCCCGTAGTAACATATGGCTGCGAGAGCTGGACCACAAGGAAGGCTGAGAGAAGGAAGATAGATGCTTTGGAACTGTGGTGTTGAAGAAAAATTCTGAGAGTGCCTTGGACTGCAAGAAGATCAAACCAGTCCAACCTCCAGGAAATAAAGCCAGACTGCTCACTTGAGGGAATGATATTAAAGGCAAAACTGAAATACTTTGGCCACATAATGAGAAGACACCTTGGAGAAGATGCTGATGCTAGGGAGAGTAGAAGGCAAAAGGAAGAGGGGCCGACCAAGGGCAAGATGGATAGATGATATTCTAGAGGTGACAGACTCATCCCTGGGGGAGCTGAGGGGTTTTGACGACCGACAGGAAGCTCTGACGTGGGCTGGCCCATGAAGTCACGAAGAGTCGGAAGTGACTGAATGAATAAACAACAACAACAAAAATTGTAAGCAGGTCATACTGTATTTCCTTCCTCTTCTGACTACCAATTAGATCTCTAAGGGTACTAGATACGGTAGATATAACCTGACCAATACGCCTGGATCAGCATACTTATAGCAGATTGTCTATGTCTAATATTTACTCTTTGATTAGAGGACATTAATGAGTATTTGTAGTGATATGGTTAAAATAGTCCTTCTGGTTCACTGGAAAGTAATTGTCCTTTTGGAGGACATTCTATAAATCGGATGCTATCACTGGAGCACGAAATTGTACCATTGAAATGTGATGGTGTGGTCAGATGGGGCTATGGGAATTGGAGCCCCAGATTATTTATTCCTTGGAGTTAATTTAATATCAAAATACATGCATTTTGGGGCACTTAAAAAACATATCCCAAAATTAAAATTAGAATGAAAACAAATGGACACTTTTAGTAGTTTGTTTTTATACTAAAAAAATTCTACTAGGGAAGTGATTACAGTAAGAAGAGCCTAAATTCAAGGCATATGGAATTGGAAGGGAAATCAGTGCAAGTAAGAAAAAAATCTGGGGGAAAATAGTTTTGACCTCAGTTACTTTACAGCAATAAACTATAAGGTAATCTAAGGTATCTAAGGTACTATCTAAGGTAATTAATATACTGTTGTTTTTCAAGTTTATTCATGGAATTTTTTGCACTCAATGCTTAAGTAATATCCTTCTTTGATTACTCTATGTTGGTAGGTTAGATGAGAAAAAGTTGGAAAAAAAACAGAACCACTAGACTTCTAAATCTAAATTATCTTCCTCCTTTTCCCTTGATGACAAACATGGGTATGGAAAATGAACATGCCTGCCAGCTATGTGAACTTCAATGCTTCTTTTAAATCAGGATCTATAAACCTGTGACCTTTTGGATGTTGTTGAATTTGAGTTTGCTCAAGTTGGACTCGAACTCAAACAGCTTTGTGATTCACAGTATGTAATAAGAGAAATATATAAAAAGGGAAATATATAAAAAAAACCCTATATACAATATATCAATATAATTCAGCATAACATCAGCAGGCCTGTCCAAGGCCTCTGGAGAGGCAATGGGGACAGTTGCCTTGAATGCCACATATTTTATTTATTTATTTTTTTTATCCTGCCTTTATTATTATTTTTTAATAAATACCTCAAGGCGGCGAACATACCTAATACTCCTTCCTCCTCCTATTTTCCCTACAGCAACAACCCTGCGAGGTGAGTTGGGATGAGAGAGGGTGACTGGCCCAAGGTCACCCAGCTGGCTTTCATGCCTAAGGCATTCAAAGTATTGTTCAGTATTAGATATGATAAGATGGTCAATACTTTTCATGCAAGGTGATAACATGAATGTTAACATTTACTTCTGATAATTAATGCAATTAATTTTGAATTGCTTCACACATTTCTATGGGTGATAAAATCAACAGATTATTAAAGCACTGAATTTAGTAGATATAAACAAACAACTGAAGGAAAAAAATACATTGCTATAGGAAGAAGTGAGAAGAAAATTTGTGGGGGGAGAAGTGAAAATTCTGCCTGTCTTGGAGCCTTAAGAAGACATGAATTTCATGTTTAATCATGTTATGAATAACATGATTATTTGTATTAATAATCAGCTACCTTGAATTGGAAAGGCCCATTTAGGCCCCTGAGTCCAACCACCTGTTCAGCATAGGAATCCAAATTAAAGCATCCCTGACAGATAGATGCTAACCTCTGCTTGAACTGATTTAATGTAAGGGACTTTACAACTTCCCTGAGTAACTGATTCCTCAGTCAAACTGTTTTCTGTTTGGGTATCTTATGGATCTATTATTAGATATTATATATATAAATATAAATATAATTTGTATTTAAATCTGTTATTCCATGCCTTGCAATAAGGAATGTTGGAAATCATGTCTTGACTTTCTTCTGTGTAACATACTTTCAGGTTTTCAACAAGGGCTATTGTATCCCCCTACCCACGCCTTATTCTAATAAAGGTTACACATTCCCAATGGTTTTAATTTGTTTATAAGATTTAGTGTGATCACCTTCATTGCTCTTCACTAAACTTACAGTATTTCAATTTGTCTGAATTCTAAAAGAAGAACTAGGCGCAGTACCTGAGGTAGGATCTGACTATTGCAGACTAAAGTCGATTCTTCTCACCATGTGGCAATTATACTATTGAAACAGCCTACATTTTCATTTACTTTTTTGCAGCTACTTAAGACTGCTGATTCATATTCAGGCTGCAATCAGCTACTTCATTTTTTTTTTGTAAGTACTGTTTTAAAGCCAGGTATCTCCCATCTTATATCTATGCATTTGATTTATGTTTCCTCAGTGAAAAATGTTGCATTTTCAGCTAAAATTAATTTATTTTCCTAGCTTATTTCTCTGATTTATCAAGATGTTTTTCAGTTTTATTTCTGTCTTCTAGGGTATTAGCTTTCCCACTCAAAATTGTGTCATCTGCAAATCTGATATCCATTCCTTCCATCTTTTCAGTTCTTTCATTATTAAAGCTATTTCATTAATAAAAATGTTGACCAATAGAGAAACAGGCCTGAAATTTGTGGAACTCAATCCTCCAGTTTGATGAGGAAGCAGTGATAAATACTAACTTGAAGTTATTAATTTTGCATTTTCCACTCCAGTCCCCACAGGGTTCAATTTTAAGTACTGTTCCCATCACAGAAGCAAGCCCAAATGATTAATCATCTCATGCAAAACTAGGACTTAAGTTTTGGATAATTATTTCCTACAAACAAGGAAAGGGTAAACCCCTCTATGTCTTTCTTATTGCCACCTGGAGATGCTTAGGATCATGATAACATCTGCACACAGAACAGCTGGAAACACTTGGCTGATAATACAGAAAGAATAATGAATGGAGATAGAAAGAACCTCGATTAATGAATATATGTAAAAATTTAACAAAAGAGGGCTAGAATACACTGCTGCCTCACACCATTCCTGGCAGGGGAAATACCATGATCACAACCTATTGTACAACATGGCAGCAATCTATCAGTCATATACCTTAAACCATGGTTCCCAAATTGGCCCCCAAACCAGATTTCTCCCACTAACATAATGTGCATAGCTATTTCCCTGATAAGGATTTAAAACATAATAAAAACAACAACACTTATCTATGTGGACTACCTAGAGTTCTTCAGTCTTTACTTGCCATAAAGGATGTTTGTTTCTGCACACTTCTCTTTATATTTGAAGAACTCAGGATATTATATAGTTAGAATAATATCATTATTACTCTCTATTTCATAATCCTTACTTTCCTCCTTGATGAATGTGTTGACATGGAAATGACTGTGTCATGGTCCAGTTCCATGTAATCTAGATTTCAATTATAACAACATCTACTATAGCAATGGAGAACAGATTAATGTAAAATAATTCAGTCTGTACTTCCCAAAGATGTGCTTAAATTGGAATGTAGTTAACTACGTTTATCCAAATTTCCCCGCACAGTTTTCAGCTGAAAAAGCACATACTAAGAGTCATATATGAGGTTAAACTTCATACAAAATGGATATACTATGAAATATACATATTAGGAGAAATGTGGCCCAAAATGTGCATTAAGATTTATGTGAATGCGGAAACATTTTTTTTTTTTTTGGTTTTAAAGCTTTATTTTTTTTCCCCAACATACACATAAAAACTACAAAGAATGAAACATAAAGTACTACAAGAAAAAGAAAACTAAAGAAGTGAAAATACAAAGGGGACAACTACATAGTGACTTCTGACTTTCTACAAAGATATACTTAACTCAATATCAATCTCTTACTCTAATTTAAACTAAAATAAACATTATTTCTATAAAACGTTTCCATTCTCAATATAACATTCTCCTCTAAAACAAACTATCTTCCCCTCTTAAAGAATATATAAAAAAACCTTTTTTAGCATACTTTTTCACCTAATAGACAACTAATCAAATATTATCCTTCTTCACAACAATTTTACTCGCCTAGAGCTCCTCTGATGGGAGGAGATGGGCGGGGATAAATTTAATAAATAAAATAAAACAAAATAAAATAAATAAATATGCCTCTCTACCTGCTTTAAATAACAAAAAAGGCCTGTCTACATTTGATTAATATTATTCAAAAAGAAACAAAAAACATTCATCAAAATCCCTTAAAAATCCATCCTAATAAACATATTCATGCAGTTAAGCAAAACATTTATGTACTTAAACATTACATCTTACAACCATTATATGTCTTAACAATAACCTTATTAATACCCTTTTACCCAAAATAAAGTCATTATCCCCAAAACGAAAACATCCATCTAAACCTTTAAGAGACCATCCTGATAAATACAATTAAACAATCATCCCACTTCAGAACAGACTAAGGCATATTACAGACGGGGTGTTCTTACAAATCTCAAATTTAACAGCCTGCCTTGTAAAGTCCCAATAATCTTCAAAAACCTTCCAGCCCTTGAAGCTTTATTCTTTTGTCTTGATGTTCCAGGAAGGCAGCCGTCTCCATCTCTCTCTTTATGCCCAGAACTTTTCTTTCTTCAGGATTGTGACGAACCTGACTCCATTACTGCACAGCTAGATTGCACGTCTCTCACGTAGCCTCAGAATGCTGTATATTCCCTTATAAGGGCATGACTTGTATTTCCCTATTCTCTTTGTACTCACTCCCCCGCCCTGATAGAACTGCTGAATAAAAGGAGGTGGGGGCGTGGCACGCGGGAGGCAGCACCAGCATCCTCCTGAGATGTAGCGTCTCTCACCACAAAAGAATCCTGTACCTACCGTTGTTTTTTCGACCTCACCCTTGCGAGGGAATCGTTGGCTCATTCCCCCCCAGGGAATCCCATAGACCGAAGGGCGAAGGACTGGTCGCGCGACGCGACAACTGGGGGCTCGTCCGGGATCCCTTCGGTCTCACGGTGTGATCTCTGTCTAGAGGTGCACTGCCTTCACTCTCGTTACTACGCACCTGGAAAAGGCTCTGCAATCGTAAGTAATGGGCTCCCCACTCTCCAAAGTTTCGTCAGTTCATAGGGACGAACTTTATGATTTAGTGAAGAAGGCTAACTCTTGTCAAAAGGCTAACGGTACGACCATCTTTCCCATTTCAAAAAAATCGGTGACTCAACTCCTACTGTACATGGAGAGACACTGCCCTGTCTATCCTTCAGAGGGGTCGCTCAAAGCATCCACTTGGGAAAGGATAGGAAAATATTTTCATGATACCCCACGAGCACCCGTGCCTATTCTGACTGCCTGGAAGGCTGTCATGGCGGCCATCAACACTCTTTACCCTCCCCCGTCTTCCCCGGAGACTTACCCTTCTCCTCCCGACCCAAAAATCCCACCCCCTCTTGCCGCCCATCTCGATGCTGTCTCACCACCACCCCCTCCATACCCAGCCGTTCCTTCTCCCCCTTCTGCTCCAACGCCCGACTCCCCTCAACACCACCCCCTCGGAGGCGCCATCACTGAACCCCTCTCCTCCCCCCTCTCATTGGAAATGGAGAGTCCCTCTGCCTTTCCCATGACCATCGGCCTAGGGGCGGCGGGAGGAAATTTGTATAACAATATTGAACTTAAGGTTTTGAAACAAATCAAAGATGCTGTAACCACCTACGGCTTGCACTCTCCTTTTACTAGGGGAGTTTTAGACTCTTTAGTTACTGCTAACACTGTTATGTTATTGTATGATTGGAAAATGCTTTTTTCTATGCTTATGACCCCGGCGCAATACGTTGTGTGGCAATCTGAATACGACAAAGGGGTGGAAGTAGAAATTAGAAGAGGTCTTCCCGCAGGGGTGACCGCAGATCAATTATTAGGAAAGGGACAATTCGCAACCTTAGTCCAGCAACAGAACTCCCCCCGTCGTAGTTTTGCTATCATTCACATGTGCGCCATGAATGCTCTTAAAAGAGTGGATGATTCCGACTCTCAATCCACCCAAACGTTTCTGAAAATTATGCAAGAACCAAATGAACCATACGCTTCCTTCATAAGTCGCCTTCAGATTGCTTTAGACCGACAAATTGATAATGCCACGGCTAAACAAGAGCTGCTAATGAAACTTGCTTTCTCTAACGCTAATCATGACTGCCAGACCATTCTGCAACCCGCAGTCAATCAACCGGGTGTAAAACTTGCAGACTTCCTGCAACTTTGCAGAATCGTTGGTACCACCTCTCACAAAGTGAGCGCTCTCGCTGCCGCCATTACCACCTCGCTGCCTTCTACTAACCCCTCCCCTCAGCTCCATTCCCCGGAAGCCCTCGCAGTCACTCGTCATGGAAATTGCTTCAATTGTGGGAAGCCGGGCCACTTTAAGAATCAATGCCGTGCACCCGGGGGAGGTGGTGCGCCCCCTTCCACTCAAAGGGGGCCGCCCCCCCCTTCCAAACCTAAAACTCCTTGTCCCCGGTGCCGCAAAGGCTACCATTGGGCCTCGCAATGTCGCAACAACTCCTCCCTTCACCAGCCTTCGGGAAACTAGATCGGGGGTTGTCAGCTAACCCCGCCCCAAAGGCTGAATTACCCATCACCAGCTTCCCTGTGGAGTTGGCAGAGGATCTTTTGTATGACGATCCGGGGGCTGTCCTTTCCCTTCCTCTCGTTGTCACGCTGAATAAACCCCTTCCTCCTCTTACCCCTGCTTTGCTCATTCCCAACTCCTCGCTCACGCTTGAGGGAATGGTGGCTGCTCCCTACTTGTATGACTCGTCAGATCTGACACGAATTGCTCTGGCAGGAGTGGGAGATAGGTGCTTTTCCTTAGATAAAGGAACAGTTGTCGCCACGCTCATACTTCTCCCTTCTCCTGATACGCCATCATTGTTTGCCTTGCAGCAACCAGTCCAAACCTCTAAACCCACCCTCCTTGTCACACTAAATGGTCGCTCTTTCGAAGGCTTGATTGACACCGGCGCCGACGTCTCTGTCATTCGTTCCGCTGAATGGCCCTCCTCCTGGCCTCTCGCCGAAGCCTCCTCGGTGCAAGGAGTAGGCGGAGCACAGGCCGCTAAGGTCAGCTCTCATTGGCTTTCTGCTGCGACTGCTCATTCTAATATCACAGCTTATCTAAAGCCTTATATCCTGCCTTTGCACTGCAACCTATGGGGCCGTGACTTGCTTTCACAGTTCCACGCTTTTATTCAACTTCCCTAATGGCTTTGCAGGACCCTTTAGGGTCTCTCTCTCTCTCTCTCAAAACCTCTGTGCCGGTATGGGTTGATCAATGGCCACTCACCAAAGAGAAACTGGACGCCTTACATATCCTGGTCCAGCAGCAGTTAATTGAAGGCCATATTGAAACCTCCACCAGCCCATACAATACTCCGGTATTTGTCATCAAAAAGAAGTCTGGCAAATGGCGCCTCCTACAGGATCTTAGGGCTATCAATACCATCCTTCAGCCCATGGGACCTCTGCAGTGTGGACTTCCCAACCCCAACTTGATTCCGGAAGGGCACGACCTCATTGTAATAGACCTCAAGGATTGTTTTTTTTCCATACCTTTGGCACAAAAGGACAGAATTATTTTTGCATTTACGGTACCGGAGCTCAACAATTCGAAGCCTACTGCTCGGTACCAGTGGAAGGTCCTCCCACAAGGCATGTTGAACTCACCCACAATGTGCCAATTTTTTGTTGATAAAGCATTGCAACCCTATAGATCCCAATTTCCGCATTTTCTTGTGTATCATTATATGGATGACATTTTAGTCGCTGCTGAGGGCCCGAAAGGGACAGTTCAAAAAACTTTTCCTACTCTTTTAGCCACCCTAGCAACGGCAGGGTTACACGTTGCACCAGAAAAGGTCCAGTCTCGTTACCCAATGCAATATCTAGGCCACAAAGTTTTAGCCTCCACGGCTGCCCCACTTCTACCTATGCTCACGCTTCCCCAGCCGACCACTTTGGTCCAATTACAACAATTGTCTGGGGGTCATTAACTGGGCCCGCGCATACCTCGCTTTAACTACACCCATGTTATCACCTTTATTCCAAGCGTTAGTGGGTTTGACAAATCCAGCTGACAAGGTGTACCTTACAGAACAACAATTGCATGCCCTACAACAGGTTAATGCCGCCCTTACGACCCAATGGGTGGACCGTGCGCTCACTGACAAACCACCCTCTCTTGCCATTCTTTCAACACATCAATTACTGACTGCCATCATTGTCCAAACGTCTGATAAAAAACATCTACATATTTTAGAATGGCTACACTTGCCACACACACCTAAGACATCCATCATCACCAGAGCAGCACAAATGGCCTCTCTTGTTGAGAAAGGCCGGAAGAGGATTAGAGCCCTAATGGGACTGGATGTTTCCACCCTGTACATTCCCCTTAAGGTTACTCAATGGGAACCCCTCCTACAAAACTCCACTGCATTGCAGGATGCCTTGGAGGACTGGTGTGGCCAGGTGTCATGCCATCTTCCCCCTGATCCTCGATTGCAACTGTTGCGAACAGTACCCTTCACACTAACCTCGCCGTTCGTTCAGCAGCCACTCAAGGAAGCCCTCACTGTTTTTACAGACGGCTCCAAAACCATAGGGGCTTGCATATGGCAAAATAATCGCAAATGGCAAAAACGCCTAACAGCCCCACAAGCATCCGCCCAACAGGCTGAGTTAGCCGCTTTTCTGTTAGCCTTGTCTCTTTTCCCAGAACAGCCTTTGAATGTTATATTAGATAGTATGTATGTCACTCAAATGGCTGTGGCCATGTTTGATGCATATATTTCCCCTGTTACCCCCCCCTCTCTCATGACGCTTTTTTTGCAGCTTCAAACTTTCCTGAAGGACAGAACATCCCCTTTGTTTGTAGCGCATATTAGAAGCCACCAACAGCTACCCGGTTTCCTGTCCGAAGGCAACCACATGGCAGATGAGGCTTGCAAAATTATGGCCTCTTCCCCTCTTCCTCCGCAGCTTTTAGCAGGGGACAGCCATGCTTATTTCCACCAAAATAGAAAGGCCTTGGTGCGCCAATTTGGCATTACATATCAAGAAGCTACCGCCATTCTTCAACAATGTCCAACCTGCAGTTTGCAGGCAAAGTGCATCCCTGAGGGTGTTAATCCCAGGGGTGTCCAAGCTTGTGACACATGGCAGATGGATGTCACTCATTATCCCTCCTTTGCACCTTGGAAGTACATCCATGTATCTGTGGATACTTATTCGGGATTCATCCTGGCAACTTTGCAAAGAGGAGAAGCCACGAAAAACGTAATCAATCATTGTATTCGCACTTTCGTCACATCGGGATGTCCCAAAACTTTGAAAACTGACAATGGCCCTGCTTACGTCAGCACTCCCTTTGCTGAGTTTTGCCGTAAGTGGTCCATTACCCACAGATTCGGTATACCATTCAACAGCCAAGGTCAGGCTATTGTGGAAAGGGCTAACCAGACTCTAAAGAATGCCCTTGATCGGCAAACGGGGAAAAAGGCCTTAGGCCCCCCGAACCTCCCGATGTTACAAAATCTCCTTAATCTCACCTTGTTTACCTTAAATTTCCTTAATCTTACCGGTACCCCCTCTGCTACGGCCGCATCTCGACACTTCTCTAAGCCAGTAGTTCCCTCTTCCCGTCCCCTTGTTTATTTTAGGCAACTGCCCAGCCCTGAGTGGAAAGGCCCTGCGCAACTCGTCACCTGGGGAAAAGGCTACGCTGCTGTGCAACTTCCTGATCGAGTGCTCTGGGTTCCTGCTCGCTGTATCCGGCCATATCATGGGCAGCCTCCTGACAAGCACCTCCTTGATCCTCCTTCTCTGTTATCTCTCTTCCATCTCTGCTCCCCTCACAACGAACCCTAAAACAACCTCTCTCATTCGAACCCATCGTTTACGCTACCCTGCCACCATCGGCCGCAGCTCAGCATCCAACGCCATGGAATGTCTTCAACGCTCTCCCATCAAAAGAAAAGGCACCTTCTGGCGCTGGTTCCGCAACAACACCCTTCTCCAAGATGGCGATTCCTACTCCATCACTTATCACTTCCGCCAAACTACCCTTGCTGTCACCAACGTACAGTTGACCGATCTAGGACAATACCACTGTGAAATAACAAAGTTAATTAAGGGGTTCGCCACCTCAACTCGCCTTACGCTCACCTTGTTTCAACTTTCCCTTCCTGAGCCCGCCCGTTGGCAGGGACGACGCCTGCTGGCATCCGACGCCCAGGAATCGCATCGCCCTTACAGTATCACCTGGACAATCCGCGATGCCTTGGGTCAGGTCCTGAATACCTCCTCCTGTTATAGCCCAATTGCATCTTGTTTCCCTAACCTGTATTTTGACTTTGCAGAAATGCTTCTAGGAGTGACAGCCTATAGGAGGCTGGACGGCACCCCATCGCCCAGCCACTCCATCGTTAAAAGGTATCCCCTGTATGTGTGCCCAGGACATGACACCCGCCCTGATCACGTGCACGACTGCGGAGGCTTAGCAGATTATTTTTGCAAGTCTTGGTCCTGCGTTTCCACCGGCCACATCGACTGGACCCCTCCATATAAGACTGATTACATCACTCTCACTCGGTTGAGAGAGGACATTAGGTGCACCGCAACCAGAAAGGGTGCGGCAGGACAGGGGGGTTGGAATAGATGTAATCCGGTTATTGTACAATTCACTGCTGCAGGGAAAGCTCAGGGGAATGCCTGGGACTCAGGTGTAAAATGGGGAGGTCGTATGTATGCCAGATGGCCCGGGTTTCATCATGGCAACATATTCTACATTCAACGACAGGTCACTCTCCCTCAGTCCCCACCTGTTGGGCCCAATGCCGACGACATTCACTCCACCTTTCTTAAACCCCTCAACAAACAAATAAACCCCCTTGTCTCTCTTCTTAACTCCTCCTTTTCCCTCGTTCACACCGCTTCTAACACATCTCGATGTTGGCTTTGCTTGTCTTCCTCTCCACCATTCTATGAAGCAGTCGGTTCTCCTGACCCTATCCGAAACTCTACCTCAGCCTCCTCCTGCCGCTGGCAAAACACCACGTTGACTATCACCTCTATAATAGGGCAGGGCTGCTGCCTTGGCCGTGTTCCTGCTAACTATACTCAATATTGCCTTAATTCTTCTCATGATCACTGTGCCCTCTATCTTCCAAAAAATCGCTTGAACATCAACGGTTACACCGGCCATGGTGGCTACGGTGTACTCTACACTGCCTCTGGTAATATCTCTGCCCGATTGACAGGGCAATACTTCATCCCTGGGAACAACTCTGTTTGGGCATGTTCTTCTGGCCTCACCGCATGTGTATATGGCGATACCTTGTTACGAACTAACGCCTTTTGTATTCAGGTGCTCCTACTCCCCAAAATCTCCATCTATTCCCCTGACGAACTTATCTCCATCCTAGAGCCCCCTCATTACCCCCTCAAGGCTAAGCGCGAAGTAGTGACTGCTGTAACTTTATCAGTCCTACTGGGCTTAGGTGCGGCCGGAGCCGCCACCGGTGTGTCAGCCCTTGTTGTCAATGATCAGAACCTGCGTCACCTTAGTGCTACCATTGACGCTGACCTTCGCGCTATCGAACAATCTATTGTGGCGCTACAAGATTCCCTTACCTCTCTATCCGAAGTGGTTTTGCAAAATCGTAGGGGTCTCGACCTTCTGTTCCTCAAACAAGGGGGACTGTGTGTTGCTCTAAAGGAAGACTGCTGTTTTTATGCCGACAACTCAGGAGTAGTATTGGACTCTATGAAAGAGCTAGATTCCCGTTTAAAAACAAGGGAATCGGAGCGCCAACAATCCATGTCATGGTATCAAAATATGTTTAGCATTTCTCCGTGGCTAACCACACTGCTGTCCACTCTGTTGGGGCCCCTCCTTTTACTGATTCTCGTATGCACCATAGGCCCCTGTGTGCTGGGTCGCGTTCTCCGCTTCTTAAAGCAGAGACTTCATACATTGGACTCAGAGGTATCCGAGACAAAGCTTGCTGTTCAACACCTGGTCACTGCTGTAGGTATGGAGAAAACACCACTCTTGGGCTGGTCCTCTGATAGTGAATCGGAAATGGACAAGGACCCCCAGTCACACTACCCCCCGGAAGAGGAAGCTGGGATGGGTCTCCTTGGACTGAAGAGTCCCTGGCTCCCCGACTCAGACCCTCTGGGGGGAGGACTAAATTAAATAAAAAAGGTAGAAATGTGACGAACCTGACTCCATTACTGCACAGCTAGATTGCACGTCTCTCACGTAGCCTCAGAATGCTGTATATTCCCTTATAAGGGCATGACTTGTATTTCCCTATTCTCTTTGTACTCACTCCCCCGCCCTGATAGAACTGCTGAATAAAAGGAGGTGGGGGCGTGGCACGCGGGAGGCAGCACCAGCATCCTCCTGAGATGTAGCGTCTCTCACCACAAAAGAATCCTGTACCTACCGTTGTTTTTTCGACCTCACCCTTGCGAGGGAATCGTTGGCTCATTCCCCCCCAGGGAATCCCATAGACCGAAGGGCGAAGGACTGGTCGCGCGACGCGACACAGGATTAGTGTTAACATTCCACAATTCAATTTTTCTCCCTTCACTTCCACCCTTGTCATCTTCTTCAGACTCCTGGTAAACTTCTATTCCACACGTTCTGAGAGGTGTTCCAGGACATGGGTAACCCAAAGATAAAATGCTTTAAAAATGCTTTGATTTCTTCCATGTCCCTCCACAGAACATTGTTATGCCCTCTAGTGCCTCAAAAACACATTAGGCAGGAGACTTGGAAAGTCCTTCAGTTAATCATCAGGAAGTCTTCAATAAACATGAAAGAAAATGTAAACAGAAGTTATTTTCATGGGAAAGTGAAAGCAGAGATCAGAATTCAGCTCTGTAGGTTCAATGAAGTAGGTGAATCTTTTATAATCCTCAAAACATTAAAAAAATTAGCAATGAACAAGCAAAAATCTTTAAGTCCCAACATTACAATTTAAATATTAAAAAAGCTAAATTTCAAAATTAATAAATTCCAAAAATAATGAGAATCACCAAGAGGTTCTGTATTTCTTTGTTGCAAAATCTCTCTTTAATAACAAACAGAAAAAAAATGGTGGTTTAGAAATGGGTGGGCACTTCAGAGTCTGATTTCAGCTTCAGCATGCTTAGGAAGAGATGACAACCCCACCTCCCAGCTGATCACTTGCACAACACCATTTTGCAGCATTCTGGTTGCAACCAGCCATCTGGAGAGCACATGGGACGATTCCTGGGGCTTTCCTTAATCCGGAGAACACTTCTGGACTCTAAAGAAACCTACCTGAGCCCAAAAAACAATCCATGATGACTGGTCTACCGCAGAGATTGTGAAGATGCGGCTCAAGGCAGCATTCCCCCCCCCCCCACTCCCGGACGTCTGTGAATGCAGCAACATTTTTAATGATATCGGGCTATGTTATTTTAATGAGAAATTGAACCTGATAAATGACTTGGAGATGTAAGAAGCTTATTCCAGTTAACCTTATCTATTTCATGGATTTCTGTAAGAAACCAATATTTATATTTGTTTGAACAAATATTTGAACTAATATGTGTAAAACTAAAACAATTAATACGTAGGATTAAAAACAAACTGTCAAATTTGCAGCAGACCTTGTAGCTAAAGACTATGGAAAATTTAGTCATAGAAGCTAACTAAAACAATATGCTGTCTTAAAAGAATTGCTCTTCAGAGAATATTTAGGAAACTCAACTTCTGTAAACTCATATAAAAACAAAAAGTGCTACTTCATCAGGCGTTAGTATTTAATTAGTGTGTCCATAAAGTTGCTTGGTAAGCTAAGCAATATAAATCTTAAAGACAATTCCTAAGGGGACAAAAATAGTGAGCTGTTTCCAAAAGGAGTGACATGTTGATTGCCTAAAGACATTCTATTGCCCTAATGCATAAAACAATCTAATAACTACTTGAAACTCTATTCAAATAACAAGTCATTAGACAAATAGTATTATATCAAAGTAAATTAACTGCATTGTTATCCTGAATTATCTAGCTGTTGTGCTTTGATCACAGCTGAATTGGGTCATTAACTAATTAAAAGTGATGCCAATCTATAATCGTAAGATGTTATGTAAAGGGAGTATCTGTTCTTATTTTCCTTTTAGACTAAACTCAGACTGAACTCCTCTTAGACTGAAATATTTGCCAAAAGTTGGTAAATCCCTGAAACTGGATGACCATGAAACTATAGCTACTATAGGTTTGAGCTTAAACCTATTACTTCCCATCAAGTCACCCACAGGCTCTAGAACTGTGACAGAACCTTGACAGCATCATTTGGTCAGCCAGGAGTTGAAAAGTACAACTGGGTACCATCAGTTTAATTATGAACCCCAGCCTCATTCTGCTGAATGACCTTGCCCAGTTGTTCATGTAGTTGTTAAATAAGAGCAATGAGAACATCAAGTAATACTTTTTTTAATGGTACTGATAGCTGTTAGGCTTTGTGGAAAAAAATTACATCCCTGGAGAGATGCTGTGATTTTAACATGCTTTTTGATGTTTAATGAACAGAAAAAAGGTGCTCACATTGATCTGGAAATAAGTAATTTAATAAAAAGGGACTGTTGTATGGCATGCAACTTTCTTGTGAATCAAATGATTTACCAGAATAAGCTGCAAGTTCAGCTGGCACATATTTTTCTATAATTTCAAAATAATTTCCCCAGGCAACAATTTATGTTGCTTGGTTAAAATGCAATATGAATGATTAAGAGGTGACAAAAACTAACAAGACAGCATGGTTACTCATTTGGGACTTATATGATCATGTATTATGTGAAAGCCTATTTAAAGGCAAAGCTGCTCAAGAAAATTGGGTGGAAAAATCAATGAAGGGAAGCTCATTAATTTAAAATCTGAATTAACTATTAATTCATATGGCACTGTTCTTCAAAGCCAGAAGAGCAAAATGCTGTCTTGTTAATGAATAGTGCTAAAATGATCAGATTTAAAGCTGGCTTCACTTTTGCACAACAACAAAAATAATTTAAATTTCTGTTAACCACAGATGGTTGCATTACTTTGTTGATAATTGTAATCTTAACTTGTTCCTAGTACTTTATTTCACATAATACCTCCTGAGAATTTATAACTAAGCTTAGCTCGATCATTCTGACAAACCTAAGATAGTCTTAATATTGTTAAAGTACACTGCAGAAAAATGTACTAAATACACACCTTGAAATATTTCTTTCTATATAGAGATTATTTTCTTTACAAATTGTAATATTATTTATCATATACTGTAAGCTTGTTCTAGTAGTTTATAAAATGAATCCAATACTTCCACTGATGGAGTTTCTTACAGAGCAGTTCCAATTCCCTCTACCCCAAAGTCCCTCTTTTACCCTCAGAATCTTTTCCAAATTTGGAGGACTCCCGTTTGGAAGTTGGGGAGTTTGGAGAGTACAGAGAGAAGAAAATATTAATCTTGGATAGTGCAGGAGATAGTAGAGGACTAGAAGCTCCCAATACTGTAATTTTCTCTCTGTTGTTAGGAGTTCAGCATCTTCTTGGTCTGGAGCAAATTTATGCTGGTACAACAGTGATGAGATTACTGAATTTAGAATTCTGAATCTTCAGTTAGTACAAAATTTAGTTTTGTATAAAATAAGGCAGCCAAGATACTGTACTGTACTGAATGTAACTGAAATTTTTGAATATATTATGCCACAATTATATCATCAGCTGTGGGTAGATATGGCTACCTGCATTCCAATAAGGATTAAACCATAACTTAGGGCTTTCTGGTAGTAAATGTAACTAAAATACCACACACAATATACACTATGTAATCATAGAAAAAATTTCCCCCCTTCAAGAGGCAGGTGGGAACTCATGTAAAACCACCTATATAAGGCCATGACATAATACAACATTTGTATTTTTCTGCTCTGAGAGCTGAAGGGAAAATGGACTGTTTATACCATTCTGCTAGTCCTTCTACCAGATATCCTTCCCTGCAACTGCTGAGTGCCAGATCCTGGACAGCTCCTAAAGCTAATGCACTGTATATAGTAATCTAAAATGTGAAGATCTATAAATTCTATAAGCCTTCCCGAGTCACCGTGTGTGAGTTGGGCGGCCTTATAAATCTGTTTAATAAATAATACATAAAAAATTAAATTCCCACTAGAGGGTTTGAAACCCATGCAATAACATCTGGCTACTGACATCTAGCAATTCCCAGTAAGGATGATTCTGGTAATGCACTGCTTCTGGTGGTCAGTGTAACTGTAAACCATTGGGAAAATGATGGCACAGGGACAGAAATTTCATATGTATTCCTTGGCTATCCAAAACTAAAGAACACAACACTATCCCATTCTACTGAATTATATTCTGTTTATGTTAAGACCTTGTAGGAAAAATGCAGAAGAATTATCTACCTAGTGCTATTTTGTATCTTCACAGAAATATGATTTATGATGAAGGAAAGGAGTGAGACAATCTTTAGGAAGAATCTCATCTGACACTCTGCAAGCTCAATGGAGATAGTTAGTAGGCTGTATCTGGCCTATGGGATAGAGTTTCCATACTAGTATGGCAGAACAGGAAAATAAAATGTAATTTCACTTTCTTTATAGTCCATGCAGCTCTCGGTTCTTTCTTATTATGAAGAATGTATATACAGTATGCAGTCTACATTTTGGTTAGCAAATTAGGGTTCAGATATTGGCAAGTCGTACAGTAGACAGCTGTGGCCCTGTATGGTGGTCCCTGTTCTTCATTTTCACTTTCCTGTACTCCAAAATAACTTCTTACACCATTTTGTTGGAAAGTTGGTTGGTAGTACTGAGTATTCTAATTTTTAAATCCCAGTGTTTGTGGATTAAAGTGATGAGCTGCAATTTACATTCTCCATCAGGAAGAAAGAGGTGAGATATAATTATCAAATGACAGGAAGACAAAATCTATTATCTCCCCTCCAAAAAAAAAGTAGCTTGGCAAAGTAATTTTCAGGTAAGTTTTGCATACTGGTCACTTTGTCTGAGTTGCCTGAACTAGGATAGATGAACTTCCTCTTTAACTATCTAGAAAGTTTCTTATTACTTCCAAGAATACATGAACATTTACAATTCAAGGTGCTGGTTATTAACTTTAAAGTCCTATATGGCTTGGGGCCAGGTTATTTACAGGACTGCCTTATCCCAGTCACATCTACCCAGCCCACAAGAGGGGGAGGCAGGGTATGCTGTAGGTCCCTTCAATCAGGGCAATAGATCTAGCAGGGCCAAGAAAAAAGGTGGCTCCCTCCCTATGGGATATCACTCCCCCAGAGATAAAATTGCTCCTTTTCCAGAAGGCCCTGAAGATGTGGTTTTGTCAGCGGGCCTGGGGACCCCAGGTAACTTCAGAGCTGATCAAATGGTTGATTTGAAAGTGTTTTCTGCCACCAAGGGGTGTGCATTGTGTTTTTATGGTTTTTAATTCTGTAAGCTGCCCGGAGTCACTGTGTGTGAGTTGGGCAGCCTTATACATTGTTTAACAAACAAACAAAGAAAACTGGCTGTTGTTATAGGAAAGAGCTATACTGTAATACTGCCATGATCCACAAATCCTAATGTAAGTGTCTTTCATTATATTGTTGACTAAGAAAAGCCAAAATATTGCTGGGCGGGAAGGTGTTTAGCCATTCTTGGGGGTGGCTTGCGCCTTAGAGCCCCTCCCACCAGATTGGAATCTTTAGAGCCACTTGAATTTTATATTTATTTATATTGTATTTTATATTTGTAATTTGTTTTTATTTTTATGGGATTTTAACTTTTATTGTTATTGTATTAATTTTATTGTAAACTGCCCAGAGTCCCTCTTTTGGGGGAGATGGGCGGTAACAAAATTTGAATAATAAATAAATATCTTCAGCTCTGGATTTGTAAACTCACCCATTAACAGCCCCAGACCTATCCATTTCTATTATTAATTGTTAATTTGATATGGTGGAGCTACAGTCAATCAAAGACAGGGTTTTTTTATGTGTATTAAATATATGGAAAGACATCTATACACATGACAGCTGGCATATAATAAAAAACAAACAACCAGATTATTATCTTCTAAATGATAGGTTTTTTTTTATTTTAAAAGCTTCTTGTCATGAAAATAAGAGTCCTCAGAGTGAGATGGGAGGTGATGAAATTTGAAATATGGATAAATAAAAATAAAGTATTTTTAAAAAAAAAATAGCATGGATGTTAGATTAGATTAGAATGGGATTTATTTTCAACATTTATATATCTAGTTCTACATATTGGTGGACCTAAGGAGACAATAAAATAAATCAATACTTTCTATAATGACTAATTTTCAATAGGATGAGTACTGGATGAGAGAGAAATGCTTGGCATGATTGTTATACATATTTTCTTGGAAACAAATCCTACTGTGTATAAAGAATTTATTCCTCTTGAATAAATATGCTTAAGACTGTAGGTGTAGTCACTGAATTGTAATTCTGTTCTAAATTTATTAACTTTAAGTTTATAAGATCCACAGTAAGTGTAACTAGATTCTACTTTTAGAAACATACATTAGAGGAGACAAGACAAAGCAACTGAGAGTTTTAAAAAAGTACAGCTGAGAAAATGTGCTGTAATTTAAAGTCACATTCCTCCAAAATCCCTGATGAGAAATAATTTCCCTTGTTAGACAATTCTGAGATTGCATTCTGCTGCCAATTAATTATTTGCATTACTAATTTAGCCAATCCAGTTATTTACTTTAACATTGTTTCTCCTGCTGAACCATAAAGACAAAGGGAAGAACAGATAATAATCTTGACAACCCCTCTGAGTTAGTCTTGTTTACTTATTAGTTCTGACTGAGCATATGGCATTTTCCCAATCTAGAGGAATATTATATCCCTAAATTCTAGAAATTTGCCTTTTTTCTTTTTCCTGAAAAATGGCAGCAATTTTTTTTGAAATCATTAACTCTTTGTGACCCTCTAGTGGTCATCTGGATACTTACAGCTGATATGAAAACCTTTTTAACAATTGCTTGAGTATACCAAGAGAGAGAGAGAGAGAGAGAGAGAGAGAAAAGAATAATAACAACAGCAAAATGTAAAATAACATACTATAATTCATATGTGGTAATATTAGCTCTAATCTTAAATTGACTACATGCAGAACATGCTAATTTACTTCTTGCTACTTCAGATAAATTGGTTGATGGGGACACAGGCACACACAATATAAATATAAGCTTCAGCTTAATTCATCAGAAACCTGGAAATGAATATGTGTCACTTTTTCTCTTCATTGCTGAGAAAACAATTTATGCTTTAAATTTTAACAATGGTATTTGATATAACAATAGTTTTGTGTAGAGGAGATAATCTAGTAAAAAAGATTGTTAAAGGAATCAGGAAAAATCTATCAGACCAAAACCATATGGACTGCTCCACTAATTTTCCAGAGGCAATCATTTTCCATTTGGAAATAGATGAGCAGAAAAGAATGTGCCTTGGCCATATTGTTCAACTCATGTTAGTCTGCCAATGGGAGATGGATGTTGGCTTGCTATTTTTCTTTGAGGGGAGAGGGAGAGAGTTTGATCTCCCTTTCATACATACCTTTCTTGCTGGAGGCCAGGGATTCCCCATCACCACCATTGGAACTGAACTGGTATTGGGGGTAATGGAGTTACTCATTCAAAAATTGAGAGTTAAGGGAGATCTAACAAAACCCTGTGAAATACAAAAAGAAACAAGACAAGAATGCCCACTGTCTCCTCTTTTGTTTATTTTGGTTCTTGAAATACTGAATAGAGATATAAGACAAGATGAGAGGATTGTGGGAGTGAAGATTTAAAAAGTAATTTATAAGTTAAGGGCTTTTGCACATGACTTGGTGTTGGTTCTGGAAAATCCCTTAAAGGGAGTTGAAATATTAATAGGTGAATTAAAATAATTTGATGCATTAGCAGGTTTCAAGATTAATAAGCAGAAAATGAAGATGTTAACAAAACTGTGAAAATAGATGATCAAACAAAATTGATGAATAAAACAGGTTTTAAGATTGAGAAGAAGGTAAAATATTCTGGGTATCACTGTAACAAATATGAATTGTATGTTATTTTAAAGTTACTATGTTAAGACATGGAGTGAAGTTTAAAAAGACATGTTAAGATGGGAGAAATTACAGCTGTTATTATTGGATAGAATTTTGTGCTAAAAGTGAATGTCTTCCCTAGAATGATGTTTCTGTTTCAAACAATACCTGTTTTGACAACTGATACACCATTTAAACAGTTGCAAAAGGATATATCTAAGCTTGTGTGGCTGGGAAAAAAAAACACGAATGAAATATAAGGTATTACAAGATGCAAAGGAAAGAAGAGGGTTGGGTTTACATGATTTGAAATTATACTTGGCAGTTTGCTGTTTGGTTTGGATGTGTAAGGGTTGAGTCTGACTCTGAGGCTGAGGAAGGGGAAATTGAAACCCATGCTAGGTAAAATGGGGAAATCGAAACTAAAAGTGACTCAGCAGAGTGGGAAAGTCTTGAGCAGCTGATTGGGTGAAGTCTTGTCGAGTCTTGTTGCCTTGCCATGGAGTCCAGCTGAATTGAGTCTTGCTGCCTTGCCATGAAGCCCAGTCAAGTCTTGCTGCCTTGCCATGAAGCCCAGTCGAGCCTAACCTTGTCGCCTCGTTGCAATCCATAGCCAAGTTTTGCCTTGCAGCCTTGTCGCGTTCTCCAGCCGAGCCTGGTCCAGTCACCTTGTTGCCATCCCCCACACAGCCAGAAACTCTGCCATTGCCTGGTTGGGTTTGAATTGAACTGAACTATTATTTAAGAGACATTCGACAATTGTATATAGTTGTTTTGTAAATAAAGAATTCCATTCTACTCTTCTCTGGTTGTCTCCTAGTCTAACCAGAACAGGATGAAAGAGTGGGTGCTGCTGAGAAATAGAAGGCTTTTGGAGTCAGAAGGATGTGAGATTTGGGTGGCATGGGTATCTGTGGTATGATAAAGTCAAAGTTAATGTGGATTTTAGAAATTATTATATAAGACGTGTGATATTGAGAATACGGAATAGATACAAACCCAGGTTGTGCCCGAAAACCTTTGTGGATCTCAGCACAAGAAGCAATTTACAGATGAGAAATAAAAGGCAAACACAAATGGGTAACTTATTGTGTATTTTGTCAAGGGAATGAAAAATAAAATCAAGAGAAGAACTGGTGGCAGAGGGATTCAGTTGTCAATGGTTCTCTTATTTACAATTATTAGAAAGATTTAAAGTAGACAAAATAATTTATGGTTTTGAACATTGTAAATTTGAAATAGAATTGTGTACAAATTATTAACATGCAATTGCTAAAATATATAAACTTTTATGGAACTTTGAAAGAGAAGAAGAACACTTGAAAGAATGTATGATAAAGTGGGCTAAATGTCTTGGTTATAATATATAGATGGAACAAAGGGAAAATATGTGGCTGAAAGGATTGAAATTTACACTACATTATGATCTTAAAGAGAATTTTTTATAAATTTTATAAAACTATTCTATAAAATGATGTACCATTGGTATATCATCAGAAAGATTGTCTAGAATGTATAAACTTCCAATTTATGTTGGAAATGTCAAAGGAAGGGACATTTTTTCAGGTTTTGTGAACATGTAAAAAAAGCTAGAAAATTCTGGATTCAAATACATGCATTGATTCAGAGAATTTTAAAGATTAATATACAATTGTGACCAGAGGTTTTTCTTTGGGGACAGATGAACAAACAGCTGGAAAAAGTTATGGAAGTTTGTTTCTGTATATGATAAGAAGTGAGATTATTGTATGCACAAAGATGGAAGAATTTGGCACTTCCTACAACGGAGAAATGGTTGGTGAAAATGATAGAACTTGCTGAGATGGCCAACTTGACTTCTTTGATCAGAGAAAAATAATGTTTTATTTATTTATTTATTTATCATACTTTGTCACCGCCCATCTCCCTCAAAATATCTACATTTATTGCTGACACCCACCTCCCTCAAAATATCTATGTTTATATAATTTTTTTGCGTTGAAACAGAATAAAATGAATTTACGATTTATAGTTTTGATGATTAGACAGGATAGATTATAGAAAGAAGAGAATTATGTTGTGACCAAAGAGTAAGAGGTAAATTTATAACTGTACTTATAACTGCTGTAAAGAAGATCAGAAGCTACTTCTTTGTTTCTTTGTTTCTTTCTTTGTTTCTTTCTTTTCTATTTTTCTTTTTCTTGCACTTTTAGCTTTCTCTTTAATTTCTTTTTTTTCCTTTTCTTCTTCTTACTTTATATTATTTTGTATTAATTTTATCTTGCTTTTTAAAAATATTTAATAAAATTATATATATAAAAAAACAGAGTTTACAAATTTCATGCAAGTTATTTTATTTTTCTTTCAACTTGCTTGTTAGCTAGGACTTATTTCATAGTGAGTCTAGGATTCTTTCCATTTTTAAACCTCTCCATATTCTAAATCAAGATCAGTTTGTGAGTTTTATGCTTTAGGGCATATACAGAGACTCTTTGTTGATTATTGAGCTAACTATGTTTGCATGTATTCGGCAAGGGAATTATAGACATTATGCAATTCTTCTGCTACAGCAGATTGCCGCTCCCTTTTATGTTGTTATTTTGATAAATTCTATTTTTGGATTTGTCTGGCTGGTTTCACTGAATTTAAGATCAACATGGCTGTTTCAGCATGGGTCACTATTCATGGAAATTTAATCCCCTGAAAGGGAGAAAGAGACTGGCAAAAGCCACCATCTTCAGTGTAAACAAGGGATTCAAAAAATTGCTGATATTTTCACCTGGGCAATCTAGTAAACAGCTTAAACTGGATCAAGTTTTTACAGACAAAGAACCTGCTAATGTGCTGTGCTAAATCCCTCAGATCCTAGTGGCTTAGAATCTATTTTAATGGCTAAGATTCAAAACCCCAGCAATCCCATTAATAAAACTATAGTGGTGGGAATCCAACTTTAATAGACATTCTTGCTAAACAAACATTTCTCATGGTTGAAAATTTCTCAGACCTCCTTGAGAAACTATCCTGTTTGAATCAAAATACTGAGGTCCTGATAACAAATTTCTCAAAGAATATGGGCTACATCCAGGAAGAGAAGTAGTTTTTTAGAAATTAGTGAGATGATTAAAAATCAAGTAAATATAGGAGGGCTAATGTAACTAACACTCCAGCAACAAAGTCATCTCATTGCAGGGTATTCTCTTCTAAACACAGAGGGAGATTGCAAACTGAAAAAAAAATGCCCTCCTTCTAGGAAACTTTCCCTGTAAATGGAATCATTGGAGTAGCAAAAATGCTGTGACTTCTTCCATAAGATAAGTATTATTCTTCAGGAAGAATCTTACTTAGGATAGAGAGGATCATTTACCTCTTATCCTTAACTGCTCTGTCTAGGATGCCATTCCATTAAACCTGTTAAGACTAATCAAATTCAATCAATCAATCTTCCACGGATATTCTGCCCCTTTTAGCACATGCTAAATTGGAAGAGGTCAATCTATATTCCAATTCCAAAAAAAAAAAAAAAAAATAGAGGAGATTTAACAGACTGTGCAAACTATTATACAATATCCTTAATTTCACATGCTAGCAAAATAATGCTTAGAATCATCCAGTGCAGATTACAACCTACATGGAAAAAGAAATGCCAGATGTTCAAGCTGGCTTTATAAAAGGTGGAAGAACATGCAACATGATACACACTGGATAACTGAGAAAGACAAAGAATACCAAAAATAAGTCTGTATGTGCTTTATTTAATATAGAAAGGCCTTTGATTGTGTCAATTACATCAAACTATGGAATGTGCTGAATGGAAATTCATAACATCTCATTGTCTTCATGAGAAATCTATATACAGACCAAGAAGCCACAATACACACAGAACATGGAGAAACAGACTGGCTCCATGTTGGCAAAGGACTGAGACAAGACTGTATACTCTTCCTTTATCTTTTCAACCTATATGCTGAATGTGCATTACAGGAAGCTGAATTATAAGAAGATAACTGTGGTTTTGAAATTGGAGGAAGAAATACCTATAAACTTCATTATGCTGATGACACTTCCCTGATAGCTTAAAATGCAAAGAATCTACAAGGTTTAGTAATAAAAGTCAAGAAGCATAGTGAAAAAGTGGGACTAAAATTAAATATAAAGAAGACCAAGCTAATGACAACTGGTAGAATGACTGGCCTTAGAACTGACTGTGAAGATATCAAAGTGGTGGAGAGCTTCTGCCTTTTAGGATCAACCATCAACAGTAAAAGAATCAGTAGTCAAGACATAGGCTGCAGACTAGCTCTTGGCAGAGCAGCCACAAAGGCCTTGGAAAAGCTATTCAGATTCTGTGGAGAAATCTGGCAATAGTTTTGTTTGACATAAAAAGAGAGAAAAGGAGATTAAACACATAGGACCTACACTGCACTTTGCAAACTGTAACCTATGCCAGACTTCAAGAGGCCATATTTTTAAATGTACAGTATGTCTGAATGCTACTGATAATAAAAACTATTATTACTGTGGACATCAGAGGCTTTGAATTCTGCAGAACAAATCCTAAATATAAATGTGTTAATCACTGTGGATACAATTGTACAGCAACCTACGCCAAAAAATTGACTAATTTAATATATAGGAAAATTTGATACTTTAAACCAGACCTGCGCAATTCATAGAAGGGAAAGGCCACATTAATAAATTAATAATCAAATTAAATTAATTAATACTTGGCACACTGAGCAGCAGTTTGGCAGCTAATTGAGCATCCTTCAGGGTAGCTGCAAATTTATCAACGTTTTAAAAAATGCCATCAGGGCAGTGGCCATATGTATGTTAAACGCCTGCATTAAACTAGTGAACAGTTTCAGAAAGCCTTTTTAATGATTTGGAAAACTCTACTATTAAGTAATAATAATAATAATAATAATAATAATAATAATAATAATAAAAGCCCTTCCAATATGTCTAAACATACCTATGGAAAAAGTAAACTCTCTTTACCAAATTACATACTACTTTAGTTTAACTTTAATCTTTGGGGGAAAAATACTGTATTGCAGAAATAGGCATCCTAACGTCCATCCTCAGTCAAAGTACAATGTCCAATATTCCTCCCCATTGACATGCTTCCAGAGGATGCTGGGACTTGAATGGATAATCTGGTTTGTTATGGAATGACTATGGTTACCGTAGAATACTGTAATCTGCAATAAACCAGATCTTGTTTAGAACCCAATCTACATGAGCATAACAAGCTATAGTTAGATGTCTTTATCCTGCTGCAAAATTGTTGATACAATATCATACCACCATTATAACTCTCAGTATAATTTCTAACACAGGAAGAAATATAGCTCAATAGGCAATCTTAAATTGTTTGCAGATGGAAAAGGACAACAAAATGTATTGAGAACATGGATAGAACATGCCATTAGAATGAGGTAAGGGGATTTTTGCTGATCTACATAAGAATGACAGAAGCTTGGACTGGGCTCTGACTGAAAGACTTTTTGAAAATTCCTGTCAACCTCATGGAAAAAATGCATTTATTGATTCAGATTGTTAAATTCTTTCAAACAGCTTTGAAAGGACTGAGAATAGAGAAAAACTCCTGTGTGGAAATATCCTATGTTCCTAAGAATGGTGTAAGTGTGTGTGTGTTTCTTTTGAATTCTTCTCTTATATCAAGGATATTTTTTAAAAAATTCAAGGAATATTATATTATTCCAATGTATTTTCATCTTTTCTTAAAAATATACTAGATAGAGAGGGCTTGTGGATTATTAAGTATGCTTTGCAGAACTGAGAGTCCCATCTTTCATGTGAAATAGTTAGGCCAGACAAAGGTTTACCAATATAAACCAGGCCTTAGCATGCTTTGAAAATTAGGAAAATTGAATGAAGTATAAAAAGAAATCTAACAAACCAAATTAGGAAAAGCAAAACCTCCCAGAATCAATTTGTGATTTTGTAATGTTTTATAGAGCACAGACATTTGAAAAAAAATTAAGCCTTTTAATATTTTAATAATATGATTCATTTTGGAAGAACTTTAAAAAACTTTGATTTTTGAGTTGCTGTATAGTCTATTTAAGCTTAGGAAGAAATTGTTTTAAAAACAAAAACTGATACTAAAAACAGGACCATTGTGCACAGTTCATGAATGAAAAGATGAAGCTGATGTGAGAATACTTTGAACATTTTGCCAATATTTGTTTTAAAATGGTGTATTATCATGATGTAAATGATTGTTTCTAAGGAATATTTTTTGAGTTACAAAATAAACAGGTAAAATTTATCAACCTACTTAATTTTAATATTATAAATTTACATGATTGGGAGATATAAAATACTTGGTTGGGCATACAAAATAATGCTTCTGTCATACCTCCTTGCTGCAACGAATTACATGATGTACCATTCAATCATTGCCTACATTGTCATTATCACTGAGTTCATTATGTAAAGAGCTGACAGAAATGCTGAATCAGAACAATAAAGTTCTATATTTCTGTTTCTATAAGATTAGCCATGTTAATCTAGTTTCAGACTTCTGGTTTATTAGCTTCTTTTATGAACTTAGTTATGTCTACCTCAGTGTTTCTTAATGATTTTAGGGCATTAATTCAAATATGACCATCTGTCTGTGTTTTAATTTTTCTATCCAGTAACATCTTTCTATGCCATGGAGAAATCTCAGTATGTATTGGGATTGAGGATAGTTGGGAGTGTGGAACATTGATGGAAATATGGGGTAATGTGGATTGGAAAATAGGAACAGGACTCTCCAAGTATTCTGCATCTTGGAAATGTTTCTTTTTTCTTAATTATGTTGACTCCTATGGAATTTATACTGACATTTTTGTATGTTCTGAAGGGCAAGAAGCTCTAAAGGGCAAGAAGCTCTCTTGTGCCAAAATTCAGCAGTATGGTCAGAATTTGTATTTGACTCTGGAGCTTCAGGTTGATTACACTTGCTGAAAATGGTTGTAATCTGCAGCTGTCATTTCTATAGATTTAACAGACTTATTTTCAGATGCAGTGTTGTTGCTTGTGGATTTGATTACAATCATGCCATTTGGAGAGGATTCAAAAATTCCAATTTTAGCCAAGGATAATCATACCAATCAACTACAGAATACTAAAATTATATCCACCTTTCTATTTTCCCCATTCACTTTTTATTTTTTACTGAATATAGCAGAAATGTTTCCATGGACCTTTTTCCCCAGGATATAGCGTTAATGTAATCCTTCTTACAGTTAAGAAGAATGGTGACTAATTTCCTAAACTGCAATTAATGTCATTCTTCATGAAATATGGATCACACCAAAGGACCACAATTAATAGAGTAACTATTTAAAAACTTTTAAGGAGTAGGAATGTACATTTTCACTCTGAGCCTGGAGCCACTATTGTGAATATAAATGTTAAATGCAGGTATAATCAGAACTATCTACTGTCAAGAAAAAATTCTCACACTACTTAGTTCTTTCTGTAATTTGCATTTAGAAGCACTGCAATTTAGAATCTTCAGGTCTGAAATGCTCTAGGCTAACATTCCATTTAACGCATAAGACACTGCATTAAACAGTGCACTTGCAATGGTATAGGTACCATACGAATTATCATTCATCTTGAACTAACTGACCTGCCACCATGTTGACATTTGTTCAACATCCTTGATTTCAGTGGGGTAACCAATAACTTAAAGTGGCCTAGCTGAGATAGGAATTTTGTTCAGACAGAATCTCTCTTGAGAGACATCATTAGCCCCTATTAGATTATTAAAGGGTAAAACTAATAGGCAGAACAATTAGGCTCTTATGTTCTGACTTTGGAACATTCCAGCTTAACCAAAGACTATGTCATATGCAACCTGGCTGGACAGAAATAAAGATGGATAGATGTTTATGTATTCCATACACTTTATTTTTAAAATATTAGTTTATCCTCCTATTGCTGGCTAACTGTTGTTTTAAAATTTCTCCAGAGTTATACACTTTTTTGAGGGGTGGGGGCTTCCCTTCCCTTCCCATTCTTCCCTTGTCTAACCCCTTGAGACAGTTTTGGTGTGGAATTCCACAATTATAGAAACAGCCAACTTTGAAACCTTGTAGAATAAATAACTGGAGGAAAACTGATTTTTGATCTCTTCTTTTAAAAGAGCTCAGATTCCATCTTTAAAGGAGAGGATTCAAGAATTTTATGCCCCCAGAAAATTGTCCCATGTTCTTAGCCCAAATCTTATATCTTATTCCATATTTTCTTACTTGAATACTAAAGATTTATCAGGCTTATAGCCTTTCAAATATATTGATTCCTAACTTTGATTCCCTTTTCTGATCACGGAATCTAGATAACAGAGATAAGAGAAATCTGCTTGATCTAAATTTTTGTACAAAGTCATCAAATGCTCACCTTTAAAACCATAATAAGGTTCAACACAATCGTGTTTCAAATCTTATAACACTGAGAATGTTGTAATATAATTCATATCTCACAAAAGTAAATGCACAAGTATTAGGAAAAAGGAGATACAAAGATTATTTTAAGGAAATACTCCCTGCAAAAAATGCACATATTACTAAATAACATTAAAATGTGCCATAAAAAGTAGAAATTTCCATGCATACATTTCTCAGCTAACTTCACAAAGTGAAATGGAAATGGGTCAAAATGTATTAGAGTAATTCAGACTTGGCAGATTTACTCATTCAGAATAAAGAGGATACACTGACAAACTATATAAAAGTACTACACCAAGCATTGTATCCGTGGATAAAAAAAAGAACTTCACTTACTCAATTATTTATCTGAGAATGTCAATTATTTTAACAAATACTTCATTCTCTTCTAGATATACAGGTAGTCCTCAACTTACAACCACAATTGGGACAGGAATTTCCATTGCTAAGCGATGGAGTCATTAAGCAAAACATCATCTGCATTGCTTAGCAATGACAATCCTGGCACTCCCTGTTGCTGTCATTAAGCAAATTCCACCAGCCGTTAGCCAAGAACCCCCCCAGTCCTGAGCCTCAATAAGGTAAAGAACGGCCTCCAATTCCCCCCACCTGCCTATCTCCCCTTATCTCTGCCCTTTTGGCCACCCTGTACCCTGCAGCTCTGAGGCTACTTGCCACACTGTGGCTCAGGGGCTTCTTAGCATGCTGCAGCTCTGGGGTTACAAGAAGCCCCTGAGCTGCAGCATAGCATGATGCTGCCCCTGGAAGCCTCAGCTGCCCCAACGCAGTCCCAGCTGCAATTGCCCTCACCACCCTGCATTCTGAGACCCCTGATGCCCTGTACTCCACTTCCCCAGCTGACTTCATGCTCCCATTGTCTTCTTGCTCCCACTGTTGATGAGACACACCCAGACAAGCACTTTGTGCCAAGAAGCCCCTTTGCATTTTGCTGCTGGGCCGGGCTGGAGCTGGGCTTCACGCTGCGCTGCAGCTCTAGGGCTTTGCAGGAGGAAGGAGAAAGCCTCATGAAAGGCCAGCAGCTTCCAATGCGGGTTGCATAGCACATGCTGGAAGCACGCCTAGGGTGTCCAGGGGTGCTTCTGGTGCACACTCTGCAGCTCACATTGGAAGCTGCTGGCTATTTGTGAGTCTTCTTCCTTCGTCCTTCAAAGCCCCAGAGCCTCAGCGCAGCATGAAACCCAGCCCCAGCCTGGCCCAGCAGCACAGTGCAAAGGGGCTTCTTGCATTTCATTATTTTTATTAATTCAATTTTTACTTCTTTGGGGATGTGTAACAACATAAAAAGAGGACAATAATCCATGCCCTGGTAACTTGTTCAACCAGTAATGCATAGGGCTGTCTTTGAAGACAATTCTGAAATGTTAGTTAATGCGAAATTCCATGTCAAGAGGACTGACTGGAGTTGGGTGATATAAACACATCACACAAGTTCTTTTTGATCTCACTAGTTCCAGTTTACCCATTGTTCTAATTCAAAGTGTTGGTTTTAGCCTTTAACACTCTTCAGAGTTTGGGACCACAGAATCAGAGGGGTATCTTTTCCCACATGTTCCTACACATCAGTTTTGTAGGAAAGATCAGTTTTGAAAAGCCTCCTCATCTTTCCTTCCATATTTCCCAGCATTATAGGCTGGTTGAGGGACAATCCTAAAAGGCAAAATCTATTCACCACTTCAATATCTTTATTGTCAGTTCTAAGGCTGGTTGTTATATCTGTTTGTTATTAGGTTGGTCTTCTTTAAACTTAGCCTCATTTTTCTTACTGTCCTCCTTGAGTTTCATAACTAGACCTTGCAGATACTTTGCACTGTCAGCTATCAGAGTAGTGTCATCAGCATAATATACAGTAGTTATTGATTTTTCTTCCTTCATTATTAAAATTTTACCTAATTTTTTCCAATCCATCTTCCCTCAATATGTATTCCACATATAGGTTGAATAAATAAAAGGAGAGTATACAGCCTTGTCTCACTCCTTTGTCAACCTGAAGCCAGTCTGTTTTGGCATGCTCTGTCTGTACTGTGGCTTCTTGACCTATAGCATATATAGCTTTTCCAAGAGGACAATGAGATATTCTTAGGGATTCCCACTTTTCTAAGCATGTTCTACAACTTGACATGATTGACACAATCAAAGGTCTTTCTATAATCAGTGAAGCACATACTAACTTCTCTTTGGTATTCTTTGGCTTTTTATCCAGAGGCATCAGCAAAAACAGTCTCATGTTCTAAAGCAGCTTGAACATCTGGCATCTCCCTTTTCAGGTAGGGCTCTAGTCTGTGTTGGATTATCCATTATTTTGCTAGTGTGTGAAATTAAATGCATTGTATGATAGTTTGTACATTCTGTTAAGTGTCCTTCAGTATTGGTATGTAAATTGACTGCTTCCAATCTGTTGGCCACTGTGTCATTCTCCAGATTTGCTGGAACATCTTGAACCTTTACTGATTTTTCTTTTATGGCTTGCCAGATTTTTGTAAATGTTCCATTAATTTCTGTAGCCTTCCAGGTTGATAATGAGCAGAATGCTGACTGATCTTTTAGTACTAGAGGTTCTTGAGAGTAGGTAATATCTTCTAAAGTATCTTGGATATTGACAGCTATACTGTACAGAATTTCAGTATACTCTTATCATTGTTTGATCTTCTTGGAATCAGTATCTGTCCATTGGCATATCAATTCAATGTTGGCATTCATCTTTTGGAAGACCTTCCTTGTTTTTCCATATTGTTTTAATATTACTTCTTTTGTCTTTTAAGAACTCTCTGAAATTCTTATTTAAGTTCCTTCCTGAGGTTTTTATCTTTCTTGGTTTTGGCTTCTTTTCTCTTCTTGGCAATTTCCATAGTTTGTTCTGACATCCAGTATGCTTTCTTTTGTAACTTGGTTTTTGGTAGTTTCATTTATCCTTAACAACGTCTTTGATTTCATTCCACAGTTCCTCCAATTCCCTATCAATGAGGTTGAGGACTTGAAAATGATTGTTATGTTCCCTTGAAAATGGTTGGTATATGGTCAAGGTCATATCAATTCTAAAATAGACCTAGGGCAGACTGTGTTTATACCAAGGTTCTTTTCTGTTTGCTCTTCCTTTTTCTAAATTTCACAGGACCTTAGTGGCCACAAAAGTTAAGATTTAGGCAATGCCACAATGGTATTGAACAGTATCCATCACCTTTAGAAATAATGGTAATTGCAATTCTCATATTACTTGTGGTCTCTATGTGCTATTCACACTAAAACAATAACAATAACAACAACAACAACAACAATAATAATAATTTGTTACTTTGTTTTCAGTCTTTGTATATTTGCGATGGGTAAGCAATTTTTCTGCCAGTGGTCCTGCAGCTGCTGGCACTGATTGCTTAGCCAACAGTTCTGAGTTCTGTGGCCCACTCACACAGACTGATTACAAACAACATGACAAAGTAGCAACAATGGTGCATTGGGATATCTGCAAGAAATGCTACTGCCTGCAAGCAAGAACTGGTAGGACCACAAATAGACAAAGTAATAGAAAATGAAGAAGCTAAAGTGCTCTAGGACTTTAGAATTCAAACAGACAAGCATCTGCCACACAACACCCAGACTTAACAATTGTTGATAAGAAAGACAGAAAAGTCTGGTTAGTAGACATTGCAACACCTGGAGACAGCAGAATAGAAGGGAAAGAACTGAAGAAAATAATTAAATATAAAGACCTGCAAATAGAACTAGAATGACTGTGGCAAAATGAAGCAAAGATAGTACCAATAATAATAGGCACCTTGGGTGCAATTCCAAAACATCTGGAGCAGCACTTGAACACCATCAGCATTGACAAAATAACCATCAGTCAATTGCAAAAGGCAGCTTTACTTGGAACAGCCTACATCCTGCAACGATAATTTTAATATTATTAAACAACAGCATCTGCCTTTCCCAGGTCCTTGGGAAGGACTTGATAGGTGGGCAAAAATGCCAAATCCAGTCTAAACATCTAGCTGACTGTGTGACCAACCATAATAATTTATTAAATTTCCATGCTGCCCAACTCCCAGTGACTCTGTATGAATATTGCAGATTTCTTATCTGTTTTATATGTATCTCAGCAACAAATGGAATACTTTAGCTGGTAGTGATCCTTTATACCTATTTTATATATATATATATATATATATATATATATATAATCCTTTACCTGAACGTTATTAGGGGAAAAATTGTAAAATTGATATCACTATTATACATTACCCTTGAGGTGCAGAGTGTCCTTTCTCTATTATTACATGGTGTCAATTTAAAAAATTCCTTTTCTTCTCAATTTATAAACACATAGAAAAATATCTGACATGATGACATTTTCAATGATATCTGTTTGGAGATTTCAGTTAAGAAAAGAAAAAGGGAAAATTGGGCATTCTGTGTTGTTCCTCTAATATCATGTTGCTTTCTTTCTATTATGTGCTGGTTTGTTTATAAACAAAAGCTGGAATACAAGCAAATGAAGTAGCTTAGAGATAAAAGGACTGTTGTAAGTATATTTCCAAGTTCTGCTGTGGGATTAAAGAAAAAGGAAGGAAACTAATGACAAGTAAATATAGAAAATAGAATAAGGTACCAAGAAAGGCAGTTTCAAAACCATATTTAAAAGTAATTTTAATTGTAAAATTTGCAGGTGCATACATACATCTGAGTTTGCTTTTCATTTCATGGAATGAAAACGTATTATTGTGTTTATGTAGGAAAGCATGTGTACACAAAGTGTGTCAATCAGCCTCTATAAATTGTATATGTTCACTTGAATACAGTTCATTAGTTTACTTTATACATGCTATGAGGAATATTATTGTTTTGGAATAAATAAGGAATTTTATATCAAATGGTTTTATATTTCTTAAGATATTTGTTTCCTTTGAACAATACTTTCTTACAAAAAGAGCTTAGTATGCTTTGAGCTTTGCAGATGAGGTTAGAAATCCAATATTTGATAGATGTACTTTTCACACAAAAACTGATGTGATTATGGATACTAAAAAGTTCTAATATAAAATTCTAGAAAAAGAGACAGACAACACCATTTAGTAATCTTTATCAGAGATGGCAGACTCCAGTTAGTGTTTTTTTTTCTTCCCAAAAATGATTTAATATTTTGTTATATATCAATACCTTGGCTTTATATATAAAATTAGTCCATTAGAGTTTGTATCCCATGGCTAACATTTTACTCCTGGAAAAACAAATTCAATTTGGTCATATAATACAGAAAGGACTAGCTGAGTGTGCAGAATATACATAATATGTAAGAAAAGGGAATGAAATAAAGGGGAAGAAGCAATATATGAGACCTTCTTGAATTCAGCAAAACAGACCATACATTTCTAAAAGTTACCTCTATCCTGCATTCCTTTGAAAATGTAAACCACCCACACTGATTATTCTGTGACTGCAAATTACTGTGGGCTATTTATCTAATGTGCTCAGTCAGCTATATGTGAGTCTTACATCTTCTATGAGTTGAAAAATGAAAAGAGGAGCCCTTTTGCATAATTAAGTGGTTTAGCAGAAATGTCTGAGTTGCTTCTAAGGATGCTGATTGCATGACTTGCTCTTCAGAAATTTAGAAATATTAATCTCAAAATATAAAGCTTTTTGCTAATGGACATCATGGCTTTTCAATTGGGTATCACATTAAATACACATTAATACACATACATTACATTATAATGGCATTTCCCAATTTTATAGAATTGTAATTTTTACAGTATGGGAAGAAAATATGGACAGGATGTACTGAAAGCAGTGTATGAACAGAGAGAATAGCTGTGTTCACACAACCACTTCTCTACAGGTTGAATGAAAATATTCAGAAAAATGTGGAATATATCAACTAGGCTTCCAATCTGCCTTTATATCCCAACTTCAAAGGTACAACAACATTCTGGACTTCCAGTGGGGACATGGCAGACTGAACAGCTGTGCTCGCAGGCTCTGACGGCAGAACTGACAGCGCAACAGGGTTTTTTGAGCTCAGGCAGGTTTTTCTTGAAGTCCAGGAGCATTTTACCAGGAAAGGAAAACACTCAGAATTTGTCCTCCAGGATGGCAGCTTGCAGCCAGGAGATTGTAAACGGCGTTCACGCTTGACTGGTAAGAGCTGATGGGAGGCTGGGACATCACCATTTTCCAAGCAGCGCTGTAGCCTTAAAGGGATATTAAACTGCTTCTGGCCCTCAGGCATGCAAGAGTATAAGGCTATAGAATGAGCCATAAACTGTTTCAGAATATAAACCAGGGCGTATATACACAAGAAAGACTACAGGGACACACATTTCCCTGTAGTCAATAAATACAGATTGGAAATGGATATTTTTCTACTGTGATTCACTTTTTTCTGGCACAGCATGATGGGCAAGTTTGTAAGCTACAGTGAAACTACCTATCATACTATACCAAAACCATTGGAGCAGTATTCATCAAAATGGGGTTGTGACCCCCAAGAGGAGATCACATGACAGTGGATGGGGAATTACAAAGAAGTGTCTTTCTAGGCATATCAAGAAGCTTTACCAGTTCAGTTCTGAAGTATGTTGAATAAAAGCAATGCAATATTCCAGAGCCTTGTAGGATGCTTGAATGCTGATTTTGTTGTTGTTTTAGACATCCTATTTGCTTTTGAAAGGAATCATCTTGCTCCTATACAAACCTCTGTCCATGTGACCTGACCTCCTCTACAGGGGGAATTACAGTAGAGAGAAAGGAAGAAGGAGTTATGAAGTTGTAGAAAGGACAGAATTGCAAGCATGGAATGGGGAGGAATTGAAATCATCAAGCACTAGGCTGAAAAGAAGGGAGATTTCACTGAATGTGTACTGGAATAGACTAGCAAAAGCATCTTATAAACTGGTAGGGTTTTACAAGTTGCAGCATTTTAACAGCACCTTAAATAAGCTGATTTAAGGCAAGGGTAGTTTATCATTTCTTATTTTAGGATGGTACAATATTGCAAAACTTGAGAAAACTTGTCTCAAATACCAGGCCAATGATTAGATCAGTCTTTAAGGAGTTGCCATTTCAAAACTAGAATTGTTTGTTAGTTTGGTTTACATGCTGCTTCATTTCCAAAGATTATGAATAGGTTGCAATTAATAACATAAAATTAAACATAGCAAATCTATAACATAAATATAACAAGATGGCCCAAAGTTTCAAATTTTTCCAGCAAAATATCCAGGTGTCCCTGATTGTTCCTCTGAAGAGCCATATTGGAAAAAATAAGGGAGAGAAAGGGGTCTGACTATCTGGGGGTAGGCTGAGGAGTCATTATTCAGCAAGTACTTTCTACTAGATCTAACTGAGTTAGGCAGATGTGAAGAAGGCAGTCCCAGGGATACCCAGGCCTTAAATCAATTTAAGGTGACAAACCATCACCTTGAATTGTATCTGAAAACTGACAGAAGCAGCATTGTTTCATTGGTGAATTTAGGCAGTCCTATAATTACTATAATTACTCTGGGACGCGGTGGCGCTGCGGGTTAAACCGCTGAGCTGTCGATCGGAAGGTCGGCGGTTCGAAACCGCGCGGCGGGGTGAGCTCCCGTTGTTAATCCCAACTCCTGCTCACCTAGCAGTTCGAAAACATGCAAATGTGAGTAGATCAATAGGTACCGCTTCGGCGGGAAGGTAACGGCGTTCCGAGTCGTCATGCTGGCCACATGACCCGGAAGTGTCTATGACAACGCCGGCTCCAAGGCTTAGAAACGGAGATGAGCACCACCCCCTAGAGTCGGATTCGACTGGACTTTACGTCAAGGGAAACCTTTACCTTTACTATAATTACTTGGGCTGTTATATTTACTGTACCAGCTGAAGGTTCCTAATGGTCTTCAAGAGCAGATCCATGAAGAACAAACTGCATATCTTTAGCTGTAAAGTGACAAGGGCATGAGTGACAAGAGCCTAGTTTCCTGTCCAGAAAAGGCCCAAAGTGATATAATTGTGTTAGGGTCCTTCTGGCCACACCCTCTGCTGGTCAAGCAGGAGAAACTCCAGATTGTGAGCCAACTCCATCACAGGAAATAACAACACTGTTGAGAATCAAAGATGGATTATCTTTGTCAGTTTGAACACAGATTTATGTTTACTTCAGAGAGCAAATCTTCTCTATGTATTTGGATACATTCTTAAACAATAGATTAATATTGACAGATTATATCTGAAAGTCCTGCTGAAGAAGCCAATTCCTGAATAAAAGGTCTGGAAACTTTAGATTTACTGGTCAGCTGTATTTGAAAACTGACAAGTTATGACCATTTGACCCCCAAATTAAATAAAAGTCATCTTAATGGCTGAAAATTGTTGATGTTCTTGCTTAAGATCATGTGATATTTTATGCAATAATATCAAGTTTCATCAGGCAGCATGTGAAAATGTGCAAATTTGGTGATCTCCCAAGAGTTTGGATCTATACACCTACATACTTACTTATCTACCATTCTCTGGTAGACTCCAGGTACTTCCAGGACCATAAGCTAGCAATATGTGTGTGTGTGTGTGTGTGCGTGTGTGTGTGTGTTAAAAGGATTGAAATCCATTGAAATTGAATATACATTTTAAAATGTGTCTGGAATTTTTAAAGACACCACAAATGCTATGAATTTAAATACTAGGAAGCCCTTCTTTTTGTTTCAATGAAACATGCTGTCCCCAAAGCTCATTGGTTCCTTATTTCTTTTTAAATAGGACTGCAATGCTTTCATGCCTACTTGGTCACACTGCATTTTATATATATTATCTGGATAGGTTGCTTTATTGGTGGGATAGGAGAGATGTTTTGGGAGAAAACATCTTACATCTTACAATCTCCTATTGTAAGAAAGTGTTTGTGTGGTATATAATCAGAATTATCACCATGATGGTATTAACATTATATAAATAAGTAAATAAATAGTTTATTTATCATATTTATCATACTTATCATATTTTAATAAATAAATATGCTTATACAAATTCAAATAGGGTATGACTCTGATTATTATTTTTTAAAGAATTTATACAATTAAATGCAAAGATTCATTGTGAAATCCTGAACATATGACATTATAGTGTACATAGATAGACCTATAGTGGTAATTTAACCTGCTTCAGAATTTTAATAACTAAGTTGATTCATTGGAAATTCCTGCTTTTTCTTGGTATTTTGAGAATGGCATGTCATTCAGAGGCAAGCTAAATATTGGATTTGTTTTTATCCTATCCTACTAAAAGAAGGAAATGTTAAAATGTTGAACTTATGCATACTACTTGATTAATCGCTGTTTGCATGTTTAAGGATTTTATTTTGCTACTGAAGCCACTGTACAAAGTTTTAAATGGCAATTAGATATTGGTATACTGTTTATGGTATAATGAGGAAGGTATGATGAGGAAGAAATGCATCTCAGTTCACTCAGTTTCATTTGACAGTATATATTTGTTAGATGTAAAAACTGGTATTAGTAGTAGAACAGAGGTGGAAGACCATTTTACTCTTTCCTTATTTCTTTTGTAGCTCACATATATCCTTGTTCCTATCTTCATTTAGCCTAGGACTGATCTGCATATGACAATAGCTGTGATTATATAAATAGAGCTACATACAAGTTGTAGGTGAAAATAATTCGTATCAGGCAGTGCAATAATAGTCTACAGCAGAATGCGCAAATGCAGTGAAACTCAAGTTCATGCTTAATTCTCTGTGGACACTTGAAATTGAGGTCTTTGGTCTTTGCTTGCAGAGCTGTATTCACTGTTGTGAATACAGCTCTGCATTAGTTGAAGACTAACACTGGATAATTTTGCCAAGGGCTTGTGGCATTCACAACTTGTTATCTTCTGAATGTGACATAACTTTGAAAACTGCCTTCACTGTTAGGAAGGACCCAACAATTTGAAGAGACATAGTTTTACTACAAGTCCTCAGTGAATCTTTGGCAACCTACCCATCCTATTTGTTGAAAGTTCAGGATTTCAGGGCCCAAATGCTTATGCAAGCCCTTAAAAAAGGTGGTTATTTTATTTTTTTAGAAAAAAATCATGTATGCAAGTGTGCTGCAAATATGACTACAGGATGATCATATGTTGAATGATAGTGCTGAGAATAACTTTTCATATACTTGCCTGTTCACAGTGGAAAAGTAGCTTGGAATAGGGACAAAAGGAACAGTATCAAGGAGGGCTTGCTAAACTCCTTGTGATTTTTTTTTCTTTGTAGAGCCTCTAAGAAGGCTGCTTCAGTAGCATTTCAAGTGTTAGAATATCTTGAAAATCAGGTAAGTGGTCCCTTTCTTTGCATATCTGGAACAAAATAAGAATATTACAATAGGTGGTGTGTTCATCAGTGGGCAGCAAAGGTGTGTCTGATTTTAAAGGCAGTATAACAGAGTTTGGCTACATTCAAGGAAACTGAATGATACTGATCTGATTACAACAGCTGTATCTAAAAAAGATCAGAATTTCCTGGGGAGTTTACCAGGTAAAGAGTTCCTAGGATCTCTATAGGGGTAAAGTATAACAGGAGATGAACTGTAGTTTCAATAGCTCCTTATCCACAGAGACACAATCTTAGCTCATAGGGAACTTTTTTATATTGGCCTTCCAAAACTGCTGTGGGGACAGCGTTGAAGCATGGTAAAGTTAGTGTTCTTTAGAACTTGGAGATGGTTGTATGATGTAAATATCTTGCTGGTTTGAAAAAAGGGGACTTGACTGTTCAGAAAAAAACATCTTGGGTGGAGAATACTGGTCTTGTTTGGCTTCTTTAATATGCTGTTTAAATGCACTAAGTGTGCATCCAAGGCAGCTGTTTCAGACTTCAGCAACATCACTGTCTAGTTAACAAGAGTTGCCTATAACGAAGTATCAGATCTTTTCCTTGCCTTTTTTCTATGGTTTATTTATTTTCGTTTTACACGTTTTTCATATACACACACACATGCCCACACATGCCCACATGCTTGTTTTAGGTAACAATAACATTCAACTGTAGAATGTCAGGTTATACTACCAATATTCCATAGGACGTAAGTGTAGTCTGCCAGTTCTCTGCTTAGATCTAATTTACATGCAGTGATTTTACAGAGCACAATACCTTTAATAAGAGTGAGTCAATGAACCTCATTTACCTTTTATAAAACATGACATAAGGCAATATAATTAAGACTAAAGTTATTTCCTGCAGTGAAATTAACTTACAGAAATGAAGGTGTTTATTTATTAAATAGAATATCTGGAGCTCTTGCTTATTCTTTCCCCTCCTGGGAGAGTTTTGATTATTTGTTTCTTTTCTTTGCCTACTTTCTGCGCAATTTAAAATGTAGACTTTCCTTTGGGAAACAAAATTTGATTGGAGAACAGACTGCATCACCAGGTGAACACATTATAATGTTTTACTCACTTTTCTACTCCATTCTTGTATTCTCCCTGAATTATCAAAAGGATTGTATGTAGAGATTGCAGGGTCTATGGAGCTGAACAGATTTAATCTATAGTAAGTGTTTGACCATAAAATAAATACATGAATAGGATCTTGCCTGGTTTGACATTTATTTTATTCAATATTGAAGTCTTAATAAAATTAAGGTATGTTGTACCTGCAATATTTTTGTCATACCGATTTATCTTTATAGATACATGACAACCAAATTAAGTACAAAATTTTCCTATATAATTGCTTTAGCTATTGGCTGATATGAAATTTTCCTGTGCAATTATTTTACCTACTGGTTTATTGACTGCTTCAGATACTAAACACCACAGTAGTGCAGAACCTGGGCATTTAAATAATTCAAATGAACATAAAAAAGGAATGATCAAAAAGATATTAAAAAAAACAGAAATCATAGAAAGCACCCTGTGAATAATATACAGTTAATTACTTTCTAGAACATAGGAAATACTTTTTACATTTGCTTCAATGAGAAATATTATTAAATTCATTTCTTGGATCTTATGTATGGTTTATTGGACCCCTCAAAGCATGTTAAAAAAAGGTTTGCTGTTCCTACTTTCTAAAGGAACTTAGAAAGAAGTGGTTAAATTATAACCACAAAATCTGGAATCTCTCAATTTAGGAAGAACTTTGGATTTATCATGTTTGAAGGTTGCCACAAAGTGTTTATGGACTCTTGTAAGGTATAATGGGCTATGAGAATAGCCATGAGGAACAGGAGAAGGAGCCACAGCCAAACCAACAGTCAGATAAGAGAAATCTGGGTCCAAAGCAGGAATGGAATTTGAGAAAAAAATGCCTCAGGCTTGATCCTCCCTAGTTCCTTTTAGGATAAAGGTAGGGAGGGACAGGCAACTCACAGTTGCAATATTCTGTTAATATAGCCATGTAATAAAAGTAGCATTTGTATTCATAACTTTGGTGCTCAGGTCAGGTCAACCTCAAAGGGTTAACAGAAGGGTGCCTATGAAGCAGACTGTGAAAGTTGGCTTAATGAAATTAGTCTTCAGTATTTGAGTCAGCTTTATATCAAAGGATGTGCAAGATTAGAAAGTGTGATTCCATGTGGTCTAGGCTTAATTCACTGTTTTAAAATTTTATAATACTAATTTGTATTAATATAAAGTTAAAAACTGGAAACTGTTGAATGATAGCATAAATTTGAAATTTGAATAGCTTTGTGTTTTCATTAATGCTTTTTGTTCCTTCTTTTCTCTTGTTATTTTTGTAATGTCTTGTTTGTTTGGCTTCTTTTAGGATTTTTCTTTGGGTGGGGGTGGGGTTAGTTTAGGTTTTCTTTTTAAAATGTAAAGTCTATTAATAGCCAAAGCCAAAGTTCAGCTAACACAAGAAACCACCCACTCACCACCTTTAGAGCCTGAACACTTTTGAAATAAGTTTTTATAGCTTCCTGAAATGCCAGCAAGGAGTAGGGCAAGCATACAAATGAACCTAAGGAATAAGCTATTCCAGTCTATTGGCTACCATTTAAAAAAAAAAAAAAAAAGTTCATATTTACTGTAATTGCCAGAAAAGCAGTGGCTGCTATCAGTAAATTCTGAATATTTTTATAAAAGTCACTCCCATAAATTCAACCTGCATCAATGAAGGTCTCTTGGTAACATGTCTGTAACCTATCTTTGTCTTGTCTGATGATAACACAATAGTTTCAGAGACATTGGAACTTCTTTGAACTTTGCACCAACTGCAAATGTTGTGTGCCACCACAGACCTATTGGCCTTAAACTCGTTAGTTTATGCATGAAAAACTTTGCAGATTCTATTTGTCAATTGATGATGAAATATTGTCAGATTATAAATATGAAGAGATATCAATAGTAATCTGAATTATTCTGACTTCAGCAAAGTAATGAAGCAATTTACTACAAATAATTAGTGATTACATACTGATAACTTTTTCTCTTCACCCACATACCCAAATCTTCTTCCCCGGTTGCATATAATTTTGTTATTTGATTTTTGCATTAAAGTCATTAAAACGTATTTAGGTGGTAGGAAGGAACAACTGTTATTAAATTATTGTTACAATTTTGTGGAGTACCAGGGAAACAGAGAAAGGTCTCATAACAGCCAAATTGACCATTAGTTCAAAACCTTTCCAATGTATTTTTCATGGAGGAATTCTAGAATGGGGGAAGGGAAAGAAGCACCACCTCTTCCATTTAGAAAGCCCCAAATTATATAAGCTAAGGTCCACATTCCATTCTTTAATGTGTTCTGTGCTCATACAAGAAAAGAAAGAAACTGATAGATAAAAAAGTGAACTATCTGTTCTTTCTTGTCCTTTTTCCAAATATACTAAGTTGTAAAGTTAAAAGAGAGGAGAGAAAACAGAGGCTGAGGCTGCATCCCAGGATTGCTTCTAAGCTTTTCTTCTTAACATGGATTTTCTTTTTATTTCTCCTAACCCTTGGAGTGGAAAGAATAGAAAGCAAAAGTTGCCAGGGTTAAGTCAAGGCCTGTGTTTTCACTCTCCAGTGAATACTTATGAGTCTGCTCATTCTAGCAATTTGAGTAGGAAGAATTTTAAAAATACTTTTTTTCCAAATGCTATTGCAGATTGTGTGTGGAAAGCAGAAGGGATGAGCATGTAGGTGTCTTAGTTTTTATAAACATTTCCACATGTAAGTGTTTGGGAACTGGATAGGAAGAAAAATGCAAACATCATATGGTACAATATATTGTACAAATGTAAACGGCAGCTAAATGTGCTACTTCTACTCAGGAAAAGAATGACTACTCCTTCAGCAGCAGCACTTGTTATTCAGAGTGTGGTACATCAAGAAAAGGAGTTTGAGGATATTATCTGGTCTTCATTTTAAGCAAATGCACTTTTTTTTCCTTCAAATTTGCAATAAAGATCTCAGCTCAAACATGTATCAGTTTGATAAACATATCTACTTTATGGTGAAATGCAAACCAAAAAGTTTACTTTCAGGATGAAATACAACAATTATGCCATTATTCAAGCTGTTTATTTTAAATATCACAGATTTATTGGAAAGTGATCTCAATATATGAATAAATATATATAGACTTACTGTAGATGGTAAATAGATTTTCCTATTTATCCTTAACTTCAAAGAAATGAAATTGACAACTGATGATTGTTGTGGTAGTAATTAGTGGCATAAGTAATATGTGGCATTTGTGTTCACACTGGTGGATATATGTCCTTCCTAGCTGGGTCATATCAAGCTTGGGCCTAATCTTCTATCTGTAAAAGAGTGAGATAGATTCAAAACTGTATATCACAATAATTGTACTGAGATGATTCCCACATACAGTTAAAATCTTTGTGGAGGTCTGAAGAGAATGGAATTATACTGCTTTTTTCCCCCCTCTCAGTTATTTTCTGTTGCATTTTTCTATTTTTTGTGGTATATGATTCCTTAGGATGCTGATAATGCAGTATTCTGAATAGCATAAATATCCTGAATGCAAAGTGCAGGATCCCCAGTCAAAAGTTTGTCCTTTAATACATGGAAAGCAGATGGCTGATACAGGGAATGATGCCAACTAATGCATTCCCCTCCAGTTCTACCTTTTACATAATTGCAATATTTATGAAAAGGCATTGAATAGAAATACTGATTTTACTAGCATTCTTTCCAAGGTTATATTCGAACATTCCTGACAGAACCAAATAAAGGTTAACCAAGTAGGAAGGCATGAAGAGTTAATGAAATGTGTGTGTGTGTGAAAATAAAATTGAAATAGATGATAGACAAGTGTAGAAGCTTTACATTCTGCCCCACAAAAGGCTGGGAAAAAGCCTTGGATTTGCTATTGCTGTGACTTGATCAAGAAGTACTTTATTTTGACCTTTATGAAGTATCAAGAGAAACCAAAAATGATAGTTAAAGCTGCCTCAGTGGAAGTTCAAAAGCTCCTTAACCTTTAAAAGTGAACAAAATGCTGCTAAAGTTTCTATGGACCCAGCAGCTTCTGATTTTACTGCTTTTATAATTTGTTTTTATTTTACCATAGGGTTACAAGGGACATGGGTGTTAAAATTATGTTTAAAATGTATTCCTTTTGGAGAAATGTTTCTTGTTCAGGACTGTCAAAATAATACATGTTTCTAGTTTTACCAAGTGTATAGCAATATTTAAATAACATGAATATTTTAACAATATTTGCCTCTTTGTTTCCTATTTGTTATTGTTGGATTATATAACACCACCCCTTTTTTTGAACCCAAGATGTATTTAAATAAAAACTGATTAAAAACAGGCTTTTAAAAATATTGTTATATACTTCAAAATTTAATTAGGATTGAAAACAATTGGTTGCATTTAAGAATGCCTCATTCTCTGATTCATTAAAATCCTTATTTACATTGTGAGGAAAAACAAATAAAATGTTTTATTTACAAATTTTGAATATCTAGATATGTATTATTCAGTGAGGTAAAGTCAGATAGAATAGTAGTCTTTGATGTGAACAGTTTAGATGCCCAGAATCATGGTATTCATTTTCTCAGTGATCCAGTTTAGTTTCATTTTAAAGAAGTCCAAAATTTGTGAAACTCATAATTACTATTAGCAAGCCAGTTAACATTACATTGTGCCCATTAAAACAGTTACTAAAATGGAAACAAATTCTGAAACAACTTTGGATAGAAAAACTAAAATTATAACAACAAGTAATATATCTCTTAGTACATGGATCAGGTTATCTCTGAAGTATCAGATAAATTCAGGATCTCATGTGTCTATATAGGAGAAAATGATATACTGTAAACTCATATCAGTCACTATAAATTACTCAGTTAAGACTGAAGAAAAGGCTTGAATTTCTTTTTTTCCTAATATTCTTATAAAAGTGCCTGTCTTGGATTGATGGAGACTTTCACTTTATTGATTGAACACTTTCATACTAAGTCTTCCCAAAAGAATTACTGATCAGCAAACCTCTCTGCCTGATCCTCAGGTTAATACTTCAGCTGCTTGAAGAGTTACAAGGTTAATTTCATAACATCCTTCCCTGCAAATATGAAACTTTAAAGAACTTTATGAACTATTCTTAGAATATAAGGATACAGTCAAATAACCATATGGTCTTAGCACATAGAAAAAATTTAGCATGAAAGTTTCTTTTCAGTGTAGCCAAATGTCAAGATACAAAAGACACGATTATCTGAAAAAGCAGGTACAGATACAGAGGAGGAAAAATGGAAACCATTATGTACAGAAAATAATATTTGATATTATGCTTATATATTTGATTAGGATTTTGAGTTTCAGTGAACTGAAGATTTCCTTGAAAAAAGGTGGTCTAAGGAGGATTATCTTTAGATTTGAGATTATATGTATGATCAAAGAGCCAAAGTCTGGAACGATATCTATTTATGAAGTTGTTAAAAAACCCAATAACCTCCATTCTGAGACTTATGATATCTGTTTAGAAAATTGTTTGTTGTTGTTTATTTGTTTAGTCGCTTCTGACTCTTGGTGACTTCATGGACCAGCCCACGCCAGAGCTTCCTCTCGGTCGTCAACACCCCCAGCTCCCCCAGGGACGAGTCCATCACCTCTAGAATGTCATCCATCCACCTTGCCCTTGGTCGGCCCCTCTTCCTTTTGCCCTCCACTCTCCCTAGCATCAGCATCTTCTCCAGGGTGTCCTGTCTTCTCATTATGTGGCCAAAGTATTTCAGTTTTAGCTTTAATATCATTCCCTCAAGTGAGCAGTCTGGCTTGATTTCCTGGAGGATGGACTGGTTTGATCTTCTTGCAGTCCAAGGCACTCAGGATTTTCCTCTAACACCATAGTTCAAAAGCATCGATCTTCCTTCTCTCAGCTTCCTTATGGTCCAGCTCTCGCAGCCATATGTTACTAGGGGGAACACCATTGCTTTAACTATGCGGACCTCTGTTGTCAGTGTGATGTCTCTGCTCTTAACTATTTTATCGAGATTTGTCATTGCTCTTCTCCCAAGGATTAAGCGTCTTCTGATTTCCTGACTGCAGTCAGCATCTGCAGTAATCTTCGCACCTAGAAATACAAAGTCTTCCAGTGCTTCTACATTTTCTCCCTCTATTTGCCAGTTATCAATCAAGCTGGTTGCCATAATCTTGGTTTTTTTGAGGTTTAGCTGCAAGCCAGCTTTTGCACTTTCTTCATTCACCTTCATCATAAGGCTCCTCAGTTCCTCTTTTCTTTCAGCCATCAAAGTGGTATCATCTGCATATCTGAGACTGTTCCAGCGATTTTAACTCCAGCCTTGGATTCCTCAAGCCCAGCATGTTGCATGATGTGTTCTGTGTACAAGTTGAATAGGTAGGGTGAGAGTATACAGCCCTGCCATACTCCTTTCCCAATATTAAACCAGTCTGTTGTTCCGTGGTCTGTTCTTACTGTTGCTACTTGGTCGTTATACAGATTCTTCAGGAGGCATACAAGATGACTTGGTATCCCCATACCACTAAGAACTTCCCACAATTTGTTATAGTCCACACAGTCAAAAGCTTTAGAATAGTCAATAAAACAGAAATAGATGTTTTTCTGAAACTCCCTGGCTTTTTCCATTATCCATCGGATATTGGCAATTTGGTCCCTAGTTCCTCTGCCTTTTCTAATCCCAGCTTGTACATCTGGCAATTCTCGCTCCATGAATTGCTGAAGTCTACCTTGCAGGATCTTGAGCATTACCTTACTGGCATGTGAAATGAGTGCCACTGTTCTATAGTTTGGACATTCTTTAGTGTTTCCCTTTTTTGGTATGGGGATATAAGTTGATTTTTTCCAATCTGATGGCCATTCTTGTGTTTTCCAAATTTGCTGGCATATAGCATGCATTACCTTGACAGCATCATCTTGCAAGATTTTGAACAGTTCAGCTGGAATGTCATCGTCTCCTGCTGCCTTGTTATGAGCAATGCTTCTTAAGGCCCACTCAACCTCACTCTTCAGGATGTCTGGCTCTAGCTCACTGACCACACCATCAAAGCTATCCCTGATATTGTTATCCTTCCTATATAGGTTGTCTGTATATTCTTGCCACCTTTTCTTGATCTCTTCTGCTTCTGTTAGGTCCTTGCCATCTTTGTTTTTGATCATACCCATTTTTGCCTGGAATTTACCTCCAATGTTTCTAATTTTCTGGAAGAGGTCTCTTGTCCTTCCTATTCGATTGTCTTCTTCCACTTCCGTGCATTGCTTGTTTAAAAATAATTCCTTAGCTCTTCTGGCTAACCTCTGGAATTTTGCATTTAATTGGGCATATCTCCCCCTATCACTGCTGCCTTTTGCTTTCCTTCTTTCTTGGACTACTTCTAGTGTCTCAGCAGACAGCCATTTTGCCTTCTTGGTTTTCTTTCTTTGGGATGTATTTTGTTGCCGCCTCCTTAACAATGTTGCGAACTTCTGTCCATAATTCTTCCGGGACCCTATCTACTAAGTCCAGTCCCTTAAATCGATTCTTCATCTCCACTGCATATTCCTTAGGAATATTAGTGAGCTCATATCTAGCTGATCTGTGGGTCTTCCCTAATCTCTTTAGTCTGATCCTAAATTGTGCAAGAAGAAGTTCGTGATCTGAACTACAGTCAGCTCCAGGTCTTGTTTTTACCGACTGTATAGATGTCCACCACCTTTGGCTGCAAAGGATGTAGTCAATCTGATTTCGGTGTTGTCCACCTGGGGAAGTCCATGTATAAAGCCATCTCTGAGGTTGCTGGAAGAGAGTGTTTGTTATGCACATTGGGTTGTCTTGGCAAAATTCTATTAGCCTATGTCCTGCTTCATTTTGTTCTCCCAGGCCATGCTTACCTGTAATTCCAGGTGTCATTTGACTGCCCACCTTAGCATTCCAGTCTCCTGTGATGAAAATAACATCTCTTTTAGGCATGTTGTCCAGTAGGTGCTGCAGATCCTCATAGAACTGCTCTACTTCAGCTTCTTCAGCATCTGTGGTTGGGGAGTATATTTGGATCACTGTGATGTTAGATGGCTTGCCCTGAATTCGAATTGAGATCATTCTGTCGTTTTTTGGATTGTATCCAAGCACTGCTTTCACCACTTTGCTATTAATTATGAAGGCTACTCCATTTCTTCTGTGGTCCTCTTGTCTGCAGTAGTAGATCTGGTGGTCATTTGATGTGAAGTGGCCCATTCCAGTCCATTTCAGTTCACTGATGCCCAGAATGTCTATCTTTAGTCTTGACATCTCACCAATAACCACATCCAATTTGCCCTGGCTCATAAATCTTACAATCCAGGTTCCAATGGTGTGTTGATCCTTAGAACATCGGATTCGCCGTTCACCACCAGCACCGTCAGCCGCTAGCCGTCCTTTTGGCTTTGAGCTAGCTGCGTCATCACATCTGGGGCTAGTTGAACTCATCCTCTGTTCTTCCCCAGTAGCATTTTGACCATCTTCCGACCTGGGGGTCTCATCTTCCGATGGTATACCGACATATCTCTGGTTGTACTGATCCATTTCGTTTTGACGGCAAGAATATTGGGGTGGGTTGCCATTACCTTCCCCAGGGATCACATTTAGTCTGACCTCTCTGTCATGATCTTCCCGTCTTGGGTGGCCCTTCACGGTTTAGCTCATGGCATCATTGAGGTGCTCAAGCTCCAGCACCACAACAAGGTAACAATCCTTTGCTGAAGGAAAATTGTTTAGGGACTGCTTTTACCAATTTAAAGATTATGTACTTACATTATACAGTAATTAACCAGATTAGGACACATCAGTTATTGTGAAAAAGAGTTTATTGTGAGAAAATTTATTTGGGAATGAAACATAGAAATCTATGTACTTATTGCAGACTCTCAGGGGACATACTGATCTGTTTGTAATGTAAGAGGCTATTGCACTGCTGAATCCACTGATTGCTCATTCAGTATAAGGGTAAGAATAGAAATAGAATGTAGACATTCATTTTCTACAAATTCCATGCTAAACTACCCCATAAACACATTACAGAATTTTGTTATCTACTGACTTGTAATCCTATGAAGCTGCAGTGCAGCTACCAGTCAGTCTAATCTAGGAATAATAAACAAAATGAAAATGTGTTTGGAACAAAATAGTCTGTAACATTTCACTGGAACAGGCTAAGTTGACTATATTCTATCAGAACAAAATTCAGAACAGTTGGAGTTTTGGTACTGTCCTCAAAACAATATTCTAGGGATATAAATGATTTGTTTCAAGTTTGCAATACTTAAATGTGTGTGTGTGCGTGTGTGTGATCAAAGAGCATCTAGTAGATCCCAGCAGTCTGATTTCTATTCCTACGGTTTGTTTGTTTGTTTGTTTGTTTGTTTTAGCTTCCAGAAGAACTGGTTACAGAATGTGAGGGTCTTAAGTGCCCCTTTAAGGGAAGGGTGGTGCAACGATCTTGAAGGATGCAGTGTTGTGTTATCTCTTAAAAAAAAAAGAGGGAAAAACCAACTCTTGGATCCAAAGGTTTTGATTAACTTCAGCCTGGTCAAGAGATAGGGGAATTTAGTTACAGAGGATGAGACATATACTGTAGATCTCTTTCATCCCTGGAATGGGACAGAAGCCACGTTGGTCACTCTGGTGGATGGTGTGGTGGGACCTGGAAGGAGGAATTGCAGTGCTCCCCATTCTGATGGATCTCTCAGGGGGGGTTTATATGATCGATAGTGGTATTCTGGGCTGTCTGCAAAAATTGGAAGTGTGAGTCACTGGGTTGTAGTAGTTCAGCTCATTCATGGGTAGATGGCTCCAGTTGGGGTTATGAGGGCTGAAAAGTAGAGCCTTTGACCATTCCTGGGTCAGATGCCACATGTCTTGATTCTTTACTTAACATCTGTATGAAACCATAGGAAATCATTGGTTCAGGATGAGGTAGCACTAATATAAGGATGTTATTCAGTTGTTATGGATGAAGAGAGCAAAGCACAAAGAAAGAGGCTATATTTATTGATACAGTAATGGTTGGGTTGCAGCTTATTCAAAAAGAGGAACAGAGATCAATAGAGCAGTAAAGATTTTTTATAGACAATTTGAACCATAGTACTGGTTGCTTCCAAGAGTCTGTCACTGAATTGCTGTAATTTTTTTAAACGTAAGAGAAACAAATCTGATTAGTTTTACAAACGTAAGTGTAAAGGAAAGCTAATTTACTGAGAAACAGGGCATTATATGTTTATTAACAAGTAGTAGAATGTTGATGAAATTATGCATATGTATATTGAGATAATTGTTGGCTTTTTCCCTGATTAGGTTGGCTCTATATGATTAGGTGGACCTGAGTTCCTGCTGTTTCTAGCCAGTTTCATGCTGTCTGTCTAAGGTAAATAGAGTTCTTTTGTTTCAGTTGCTGATGAAACTAAAGGGACTTGGGGAGAAAGAAGAAGCAAGCTTTAGATTTCATTAGCTTATTTACAGTAGGTATTAGAAATGACTTGGTCTCCATCATGTTCACAGTGAAAAAAACAGATGAGTAATAGATTCCTTATTCTTTAACCAATAAATCAAAAATACATTTCTTGTTAATTCCTCCATAATGCAGTTGTACAACCTCATCCCAGCCAGGAGATCCTGTTGAAATCCTGACTGATGTTTAGAGATTATATGCCACTGGATGGGATGAAACAGACTCTGATAGTCCCAGCAAAACAAATGGCTCTTTATCCAGAAATCACATGCAACCAGGTTGTTTCCAACTTTGTTTCTCAATGGTATAATATTGTCCTGAAAGAAAAAGGACCATGACATGAGATTAACCTAAACTTGTGGCTCCCGCTTGAGCAACACCCTTTGCCCACCTTTAACAATATTTCAGATGCAGCCTTTCCAGAATCAAGATGCCCTGGTATCAGTTACTTGCACATTCACCATATTGTATCATAATAGTAATCCACTGTATTGAGTCCTCCTTGTAGACTACTGAAAAATCACATCTGTCCAAAGCAGCAATATACCTACTATCGTGCTGGAGTCAGTTAAGGAGCATAACATCTATGCTACAGATGTTGCGTGTTCTGTGTGGGAAGGTGAACCAACAGCTGGCTTGGTTACCAGAGCATGGAAATAGGCCTTTTCCATAGTTGTTTGAGTTTATGAATCCTTTTTCCACAGAGATTAGGATGGCTTCTTTCCTGCTTACTTTTAGGAAAGAATTGAAAACTATTCTTCTGCAAAACCATTTGAGTATAGATAGCCAGTTATGTAGTGGGTATCTATGGTATCTGGTGACTTTTTATTTTATATTTCAATTATATTAATGTTTTTATGATATGATAGTTTATTATGCTGTCAATGATTAGCATAACACAATATATATTTATATAAAATAATAAATGGCTCAGTTTGAAGCTGGAATGACCTATCTCAAGGTTGTTTCTGTTAGAGAACCAAATCTCATGATGCTGATTATTCAGCACTTCGTGACTGATAACCACAAGATGGGGGAAAGTAGGGGATAGATAAAAACTTTACTGTTTACTGTTTCTATCTCTCTTCTCTGTCCAAGAAACTCATTATCTGAGGTCACTTCCTTTATTCCCAAAAACACATGCATAGAACATATGTTCTTTGACTTCTCCTAGTAGACTGTAGTTAGCTAGCTGAGGACATATCTATAGGGTGGGTGTCAACAGCATCAGACTGGTGGATATGACCAGGAGATCAAATCACCATCCTCTTTTACGTACATGCAGTACATGTGGCACATCTAAAAAAGGGGAAAACTTCAATTGCCTAGTTACATCTGCCATTTTGACACTGTTGACTCTCCCCACTACCACCTGCATTGTGCTAGGCTTTAACTATATTGTTGATGTGGTTCTCCTGTAAATGAATATATTTGTGTTATTTGTGTAAAGTCTGCTTCACCAATCATGCTCTGATCAGATTTCTGCTCTCAAGCACACACAAACTGGATCAACCTCCAACAGTTTTTTCCTTTAACTGGAACACTCAAAAGGCAGCTGCTCAAGGTACTGTTGTAAGGTCAGAACAAAAGTGTATATTGCTTTATTTGAAAACACACACATTTTTTCAAGATCAGAATACCTATAATAGTTACTTTGCACTTGAAATATTTGGAAAACCTCTAATACAATGTAAAGACCTATGTTGCTTTTATCCTGTTTTACTCAATAAAACCACATACTTCACTGTCTTCTCAACCCAGTTCAAGAGCAAGCAAATAATTAAGTGTTTAAAATTGATAAAATGTAAAACAACATATACAGTAATTTCAAATGTAAACTGTTTCATTTGACACATTTTTTACAGTTTAATTTTTATTTTTTTTATTTAGCTTCATCCACCCTTCCCTACTTAACCGCATCTTCCATATTCTGTATGTCAGGATACAGTTAAACCTCTACACTACATAGGGGGTGGAGGGAAACATGGATGCAATTTATTCCATCCACACATAACATTATACTAAAAATGGAATATTGTACAATAATAATTTCAATGGAAAGTAGCTATTGTAGGGGAAATTCTTTTAAAATCACAGATTACCATCAGAAATGGAAATGCAAGCAAATAAATTTGGAAATATATAAGAAAAAAGGATACATATATGTTTGAAGAAGCATATATTCTAATGTGTGATGTGTAAACAGTTTCTTTCTTTTATATCCCATGAAATATGTAGTCTTATACAAATTGTTTATTGCTTGGCCCTTCTACTGAACTGGGTAATATTTAAATACATAGTAAATTAATTGCTTTCAGCTCTTAATGCAATGCATATGATTTCCCACCACCTCACAAATATTTTATTTCCATTTTATAAAGTGTTTTATGTTTTCATGTACCTTTTTTATATCTGTTAGCTTTAACTCCAAAGCTTCAGCTCCAAAGCTTCTGCCTGGCTCCAACCAACTCTGGGTGGCTCACAATACACATACACATACACACACACAAAAACCAGTTTAACAACAAACAACAAAATCAGACTGAAACAAAGAAAAGAAAGAACAAAAATGGTGAACCTAGCAAATTCCACAACTTCCCAACAACAACTGACATCCAAGGCCTGGGGGAACACCAAGGTCTTTATGATTCTTTGGAACAGCAACACATGGGAACGCCCCCAGATCTCAAAGGCTACTCATTCCAGACTGCAGGTGCTTTAACAGAGAAGGTGCACTTCCTGGGACCTGATAAGTGGCAATTAATCAAAGGAATTAACCCTGTCAGTTTGAATTGGCGAGGCAGACACCATGGCAGTTCTTCAAATAACCAAGTCCTATGTAATATAGGACTTTATAGGTTATAACCAATACTTTCAATCATACCCAGATGCAAACTGGTAGTCAGTGCAGCTCAGGGACCAGAGGTGTCACATGGGCATACTGCAGCATGCCTATAACTGCCTGTGCTGCTCCATTCTGGACCAGTTGAAGCTTTTGAGTGGTCTTCAAGGGCAGCCCCATGTAGAGTACATTGGAATAGTCAAGCAACGAGGTGACTAGGTTTCTATTTTTTTAATAAGAATTTTATTAGATTTAAAGCAAAGATAAAAACTACAAAAAAGAAAAAAAATATTAAAAAAGAAAACGAAGAAGTTGTGAAAACACAAGAATTTTTTTTTAAAGATTACATAAAGTGGTGATTTCTGACCTTTAACAAGAATATATAGCAATTTCCATAATCAATCTCTTACTCTATATCAAACCAAAATCATATTATCTCTATAAATCATTCCATTAGCACATTATAAAAATCACTAAATATAATTGCTCCCTCTCCTTCTATTAAAAGAAAAGGAAATATATAAACCTCCTAATTAACTCCACACACAAGACATTTATGTAAGTATTTCCTTCCTACCACTATTCTATACATTTCTGTCCACTATAATAAAGATCAAACTAAAACATATAAATTGTCTACTCTTATTACATTATTGTTATAATCACATAACAATCTTTATCATAATAAACCTAAAACCAAACATTTATTATTATACCTTATTAATCTTAATCCAAATCATTAAAAGAAAATGAAATCAAACAAACCTTAAAAGCAATCCAAATAACATTCTTAAACCCACTTCAAAATATACCAATGCATTTACATATCTCCAGATTACACACAAGACATTTTTCATGAAAAAATCAGGCAACCCAACTGCCTCCCTTAAAAACTTTGACTTCTCAGCAGAAAACCTCCTATAGAACAAGATCTCTTCCTTACCATAATATTCCATCAGAAAAACAATTCCATTTGTAATTTGCAGTTCGGTTTGTCCCTTTAACTCTTTCAGCATCACAATCTGGTCGTCTGGCATTTTAACAAAAGCCTCAGTCTTATTTTCAGTAGAAGCATTTCTAACATTGTTAGAACATTAGCCAGATAACACATTTTAGAGCTGATATTTTCTACAATGTCCTGAATATCTTGCATAGTAACTGTTTAAGCTCACAGTGAAACTCTGAGAGAGTCTGCTTGAAATCCTCCATATCACAGGCAATAGGTTATGACGCCTCCTAGATATTTCACTAGTGAAAGTAAGAGTTAATAGAATATTTCCGGAGATGTTTACACAAGTATGCTAAAGGACAGCTTCCCAGGGAAAGTGGCAGCAGAAAACTGAAGATTCAAAACAGCAGATTCCGTGTTTAGGAAAATATTACATTCTTCAAATTCAGTACAGAAATAATAATAGGAAGACAATTATTTATTCTCAATCTTCCTTAGTATCCATGAAAACACTCTGGGGCTTCAGGAAAAGCCTTCCTGAGCCAAAAAAAACCCTGCCATGTTGTTAGTTCTACCCATGGAGCCCACCAGTACAGCTGTTCAGACCACCAAGTTCCCACCAGAAGTCCGAGATGACTAGGTTTCTAAAGGCCTCCTGATCCAGGAAAGGGCACAACTGGTGTACCAGAACAAGCTGTGCAAAGGCCTTTCCGCATGTCCATCAAGCAAAATTGAGTTCATGAAGAACTCCAGTTTGTGGACCACATTTGAATGGAGAGATTTGGGGAAATGCAATACCATCTCAGGTCAAAGATGGAATATGCCCAGAAATGATGGTCCCAAAACCCATAGGCTTGGCTAGGATTGAATTGGAGATTGTTCCTCTCCATCCAAACCCATACAACCTCTAGGCACTTAGATAGGATCTTGGCAGCTTTACTTGGCCACCCTGAAGTCAAAAGGTATCGGGTATCATCAGTGTACTGGTGATACTGAACCCCGAAGTGTATGGCCTCACCCAGTGGTCTCATGTAGATTTGAATGGGAGGGGAGAGAGAGTCAAACTCTGTGGCACCCCACAGAGTAGGAGACTAGGGAATGACCAACATCAACTAGAACAGGCCAACAACATTTACTGGAACAGGCCTCTAAGGAAGGAAGAAAACCACCAAAAAATGTGTTTTTCCCCCCCCATTCCCAATCTTTGGAGCTGGTTCAGAAGAATACTGTGGTTGATAGTATCGAAAGCTGCTGAGAGATCAAAGAACTCTAGAGAGTAAGGAAGATAACCTTGATGGAGATATGCAACTCCATTACCAGAACAACAAGGGGTGAAACACATGTTAAGTCCACAATAGGCAAAAAATATTTGGAAGAGGTTCAGACAGACACCTCCCTAATTCACAGGAAAATATGAATGGGCAGGAGGTACAGCACAAGGAGAACTGCACAGTTCTGCTCTTATAGCCAGTCTCAATAAAAGTAGTTTTCAACTTCCTGTGGATTTCATTTCCTGGTCTTGTTTACCTGGTGAGGCAGACAGGCGCACAAGAATGGATATACCTCGATCCCGGCTCTGCCACAGGTCATCTACAAGTGTGACTAAAGCTGTCTCAGTACTAAATTCTGGCCTGAAACCCAACAGAAACAGGTCTAGATAATCTGGTCTTCTGCAACTGTAGTCCAACTACTTTCTCAATAGCCTTCCCTAAAATGGGATTGCCCGACACAGGACAATAGTTATCTAAAACTGTTGGGTCCAAGCACCACACTGTTTCTTAAAGAGGCAGACACCAAATCATGGACACAACTATAGATCACTTCCCTGGCCGCTAGGAGGGACCCTGATCCAGCACACAGTTGACCAAGCTAAGAATGCAGAGAACCCTGTCTAGGTCCTCAGGAGTCACGTGTTCAAACTTAGCCCAGATCATACCACAAGATCAAGCCCTAGACATCTTGGCTGGACCTGCCCAGTTGGAATCCAAGACTATGCAGATCTAAGTGACTTTATCTACCAGATAGCCAGAATAATCCTCACAGCAATTTTGCAGATGGTCCTTTGGCCTGTCCTAATCAATAGGGACCAGGTCACCCTGAACAGCTATCAGCAGACACAATAAGGGTGGATAAATATTGATGTTTCACCACCTTTATCACCACAAAGTAATCCTTAATTTGGGCTCTTATCTGTGTTCAGCCAGCATGATCCAAGTGTTCTTCTAATGGTGTCTCTTTTTGTGTTTCATCTCCTGGAGCTCCTCAGTAAACAAATACACACACTGGGATCTGCACACAGGGAGAGGCTGCATAGGGGCAATGTAATCTAAGGCCTGAGCCACCCACCCATTCCAAGCCCTCAGCCTCACTGCCCACTATACCCTCTGGGAAATCCACAAACTCTCTGTGGAACCCTTAAAGGTCCATCAGTTGCCTGGGGCAGGCCCTAGCTCCCTGTGGAGGAGATTGGGATCAGTGAACCAGAAGGCATTCAGAGAGTGATCTGTCCATGGCAACAGTCTGATGTTAATGTCATCTTCTACCAGATCATTTAACAACAGCCACAAGACAAAAAACAGATCTAATGTGTGATCCCTGGTATGCACTGGGCTATCAATGACTTGAGACAGGCCAAAGGTTGCCTTGGAGGCCATAAACTTCTGTGCTGCACTGGACTTTATGTCACTAGGCATCAGACTGAAATCCCCAAGCACTAACAGCCGAGCAGCTACGGTAAGCAGATTAAAATCCCCAAGCACCAATATGAAGGTTCTGGAAGGCAATCCATTGCCAACTTTCTCTCTGAACCAAATAAACAGCAGAAAATCATACTATCAGAAATTAGTAACCCAATCTTAGGGAAAAGCAATTGTGATGTGGGGGAACCATGTAAATCTCCTGCTGTATATATCTTCTCCTTCTTAACTCCTAATTTCCATTGTTTATTCTTAAAACATACTTGATTGATGCCCAGCAACTCATGTCAGCTTTCCCTGGTACATGAAGTGGAAATGATTGGTGCTAATCTATTTAGAATCTTTCTGTTCCATCTCCTCTCTTCTGGACCATATCAGCTTCAGCAACCTAAAATTCCTCTGGACACATCAGTTATGACCAAAACTATGTGTGATAACTGTCCAGAAGAATTTGTAGATTTGTAGAAAAGGGAGATGACCTGTGTTTTAATTGACATTGATTAGGTTTCATCATCAAAATGTCATTCCTTTCTGTCTCCTTAATTCCTTTTTGGAACTATGACTTTAGGATTTAATATTTTAGAGTGTGACACAACAACATTGTCCAGGTATTCCCATGCTGGCTGTTTATAAAAATCCAAGTTTACATCTTTCTCTCTCTTCTGCTTCTTCCCCAAGTGCCTTAGCATGCCACTTTAATCTTAGCTATTGATGTTTAGTTTGCTGCCTTTCCTAGTGAGGTTTGTGTAATGGCTGTCTGGTATATGAATCACCACAACTGAAGACAGCATGTTCTATAGTTTAATGCAGTGGGAAATTGTGCTTTCTTTCCTCAGCTTTGAATCTTCCACATTTAATTTTAATCGGAGACCCTGAATATTATGAAAGAATTTTGCTTAGAATAGAAAAAAAATGTTCTTCAGCTCACTGATAATTGTCTTGAATATATTGGAAGAAGGTAGGTAGGTAGGTAGGTAGACACATATGTACACATGTTAACAAATATCACAGTAATTTATTAAAAGGTTCTATAGGAACAATGAGTATAAATAAGGTTATGGTAATTGATGTTTGTGTTCTTTGTCATTTCAATAATCATTTCAGTGGCTCAGCTCAGAGGTAATTTTGTTGCCAACAACACTGTCTTAATTAAATCATTTTGTCTAAATAACATGTTTTGAAATAAGGCTTACCTTCCTTCTCGAAAAAATTGAATTTAGGAGCAGGCTCCATATTCATGTTTTATTTACAATTGTAAATGCACATTTTTCATCAATATTTTCTGACAGTTTGTATTGAATTCAAGCCCAGAAGGTTTTCTACAGATGCAAGGTTTCCAAAACCTATTGTTTTAGTGATTTTTCACAGTATATTACAAATAGCTTGTTTTTGTTACTGATTTCTCTTCATTTCACTCTATCTGAAGACATGCTCTACAGATTAATGTATTCCAACTGGATTCAGTCTGGGTTAGCTTAGGCTTTCATGAAGTATTCTTATTTTTGGTGTTTTTGGTGACTATGGGGTTGCAAACCTTCAGTCTGGAAGTGAAGATGTATAACCCACATTGTCTTCACTCACTGGTTGGGTGTAAAAACATACTATGCTTTCTCTTGCAATAAATAACTTTTAGGTGAAAACATTTCATTTCACTTTTCTCAGCAGCTTCCTAGCAGTAATATATAAGTATCAATTTTTAACTGATCATCTTAATTATTTTAATAGTTATGGGCTATTAGCTGTATTCTTAATCTGATGTATTCCTGATTTCATCTATTTTTTTGCCATGGTCAGATAGTTGATTAGTGTCACATAGGTACCACAATTCACTTTGTCCATGCAAAGAGGTAATATAACTTTTATTGTCTTGCAGCTGCCTCTCAACTTGCAAAATATGGAAGACATTTTTGTACATGTGCAGGACTTGCACAGGAATCTTTTTCCACTTTTGCAAGAGTGTGTGGTCACAAAAAGGAGATGGTGGAGGAGGCCAAGGTTTCACAGTCTCTTCTTAGTCCTTCTGGAAATTGCTGGAAGAAGCTTACAAAGCAATTTTGAGAACATACTTACACAGAGTGAATACCCCTTTGAAGCTTTAAACCACCCTAGTTTGAAATGTGATGTGATGTCTGGCATGCTAATTTTAAAACTTATTGACCCATTTAAAATTGCTTGGTAGTTTAATGATGAACTGAAATTTTGAGGAAGAGAATGATGCATCATTTCTTAGTCCCTGCTCTGTAATTGCACAATCTCCTGAATGCACATATTTAGTTTAATGTGCTAGGTAAGACATCTTGGGGACTGAAATTTTGCAACCAATAAAAGTGCCAACAGAGCATCACTAAGTTCAAAATGAAATTAGTAAGTTCGAAAGTGGTCTGAGATATTCCCGTTGAGTGGCCTCTGCAGCTTGCCTACTGTACTGTTCATAGCAGCATCAGATCTCATTTTACCACATAGAAGTGGACTGTGTGACAGCAGGAGAGAGACAATGTGTATAAACAGAAGTTGAACAGCCACAAATGAATGAAGGCCCAAATCACATCAGTCTCTGCAGGATCTGGCATTACACTCCAGCTATTTTTCTGTCATTTAAGGACCTCACACCAACATAATGAAGCCTCTATGTACTGACTCAGATGAATCTAAAATTAGGATTGAGAAACAGGAAAGCCGTGAATTAGGAAAGTCCAGATCCAGAGTATTTTAAAGAAAAACAGCACAAAGCAACAACAGTAACAACTAAACCAAAATAGAGATAAATGTAGACTAAGGGTCTTAATTTCATTATACAGTCATACACAATTCTTTCAAAGGAACTAAACTGCTTCATATATCTGATTCTACCTACCTACCTACCTACCTACCTACCTACCTACCTACCTACTTATCTATCTATCTATCTATCTATCTATCTATCTATCTATCTATCTATCTATCATCCCTATCATAGATAGAGATACAGAAGTCATCCGAGTCATAGATATATAGAGCGGTTGTGTGAGACTCAATGTCTAGAAAGACCAGTCTGAGCACAGCCTGGATTGACTACAAAAAAAGCCTACAACTCAATGCCACACACATGGATCTGTGAATGCCTGGCACTATACAAAGTCAACAGGACACTAAGGACGTTCGTCAAGAACTCAGTGAGACTGTGGAACACAACACCGGAAGTCAACTCAAGACAGCTTGCATAAGTGGCCATCAAGTGTGGCATACCAAGGTGATGCACTGTCCCTGCTGCTGTTCTGCATAGGCTTGAACCCCCTCAGACAGATCATCACAAGGACTGGATATGGATACAAGTTCAAGACTGGAACTACCATCAGCCAGCTCCTCTAGATGGATGACATCAAGCTGTATGCTAAGAGTGAACAAGACATTGACTCACGGATCCATCTAACACAGATCAACAATGAGGATGTTGGGATGTCATTTGGACTAGAGAAGTGTGGCCAGATGGTAGTAAAGAGAGGGAAGAAGGTCAAGACTGATGGGGTGGAACTACCAGCAGGCAAATAGCAGACATATAGACCAACTACAAGTTCCTTGGTATCCCACAGTCACATGGGAACCATGATGAGGAGGCAAGGAAGATGGCAACATCCAAGGACCACCAAAGGATAAGACTGGTCCTGAAGAGCCAGCTCACTGTGAAGAACAAGATCCATGCATCATCACGCATGTCCTGCCAGTCATCAGAAACCCTGCTAGTGTAGTGAGCTGGCCAAAGGAGGACATGGAGGCTGCTGATGTGAAGACCTGGAAGCTCCTTACAATGTATGGAGATTCCCAACCTAAGTCCAACACACAGAGACTACAGCAGCTGGAAAGAGAGCAGGCGGGGAGTATCAAACCTGTCCTAGATGAAACCCAGAGCATCCAGGAGTACATCAGTAAGATGGCATCCAAAGATAAGCTGCTTAGAAAATGCCTGAGGCAGCAGCAGACATGGAAGACCAAGCAGAGGAAGTGCTATGGCAAGACAAGACCCTGCATGGGACGTACCATCGACAGATAGCTGATGTGGCTGACATTGGGAAATCCTACCAGTGGCTGGAAAGGGCTGGACTAAAAAAACAACACTAAGGCACTGATCACAGCAGCACAAGAACAGGCCCTAAGAAACATGTTCATAAAAGCAGGGGTCTACCACAATAGACAGGATCTGAGGTACAGAGTGCAGAGAGGCCTCAGAGACAACCCAACACATAATGACAGGGTGTAAGATGCAGACAGGAACAGCATACCCTGAACGGCAAAACCAAGTAGCTGGCATTGTGTACAGGAACATCTGCACAGTGTATGGGCTAGACTCCCAAGTCCAGATGGAAGATTCCACAGAAGGTCATGGAGAATAACAGGGCTAAGTTCCTATGAGACTTCCAGATCCAGATGGACAGGCAGGTACTGGCCAGTCAATCAGACATTGTAGTAGTAGACAAGAACCAGAAGACAGCGGTGGTGATAGATGTAATGGTGCCAAGTGACAGCAACATCAGGGATAAAAAGTATGAGAAGCTGGAGAAGTCCCAGGGCCTGAAGGAGGAACTAGAAAGGATGTGGAAAGTAAAGCCAAAGTAGTCCCAGTGGTGGTAGGGGCAGTCAGGGCTGTGACCCCCAAACCGGAAGAGTGGCTCCAACAGATCCCAGGAACAACATCAGAGCTCTCAGTCCAGAAGAGTGCAGTGCCAGGAACAACTAAGATACTGTGCAGAACCCTCAAACTCCTAGGCCTCTGGTAGAGAACATGAGATTGAGGAGGACCTACCCACAGGGATGAGAAGGCAACTTATTTATATTAGATAATGGTCAGGTTGAGAATTAAATGAATTATTTCTTGTAAATGCTTCATGTTTTTGACCTCAAGGTGATCATCTCTGAATAGAAGTAATATGCTCTTCAGTGCATCATGATATGGATTTTATGGATTACTTCTTTCTGTACATAGAAAAATAGCAAGGCTTGCTCTAATAACCGTGCTAATGTTATCTATATTAACTTCAGAAATATTGGATGCATCCCATAGTCTTGGAATGCATAATTTCTAATAGTCTTAAAGCTACATATATTGTGCAGTGTGCTGCAGGCTGTTCTCCAAAAGACAGAGAGAACAGGACCTCGATTGGGGAAGAAATTATTTTAGTTGATTTTTATACATATTTCTAATTTTTACTTTCTTCTCACATCTACATATAACAGCTTAGTTTCCTCAAACACAGGCCACTCTTCTAAATATCTCAAAAGCCAAAAGAAAAATGAAAAATACATAAATAAATATAATGTACAGTAGATGCTGATATAGCACCCAGGTCCCAGATTCTCAATGGTACCAATATAATTTCAGTCTCAGATCACAGGAAGAAGTGATCCAGCTTCTTTTCTAGTTTTTCTTTTTTCTTTCTTTCCTCCCTTCTTCTTCAGACAAATGAAAGAAAGACATTTTCTTTGTTAAAAAAAGAAGTGCACTGTCTTTCCGGGGTGGTGGGGTGGTGGGGTGTGGATATAGATGGAGTTACTACTGGTGGGGGAAAATAGCAGTGGTGGGAATGCAGCAGCAGGTAGAGAGAAAGTGTAGCATTGTGACTGGTTTTCAGGCCCCAGGACATTAGAGCATGAAGGATGCCCTATGTGCTCTTCAGCCCTAGATTAGGAAGTAGCTAAGTTTACTGCCTTATGAAAGGAAATTTTAGGCAAAATTAGCAATGGGTCTAAATAGGTCATGCCAGTTCCTTTATTCCCAGTAACAGAAAATTACAAAACTCATCTATGTATCAAAGATAATATAGGTATAAATTCATCTTAAAGCTAATAGCACCAATTGACAACAGAAGGGTTTTTTTTTCTTAAAATCCTCTGGAAAACCTACAAGATGACAACATCAGTGAGAAAACAAGATTGTTTGTCCAAACTAATTATGGGATAATGAATTGCTTTTCTTTATAAGTCCATGCATTTTGCATAATCTGGGAAGGATATGGAATATGAATTATTGACTGTAGTTTGACACTGATGTTTTTTCTCATGTAATTTATGAAGAGCACAAAGAGAAAAAGGGTCACCCATACCTGTTTATAGTAATGGAAATTGAAGGTGGGATGTATAAGTGATTTATAATAAAGGACATTTTTGAACAATTATTCAAACTCCTGAAAGACAAATCAAATTTACTTGAACTTTTCTATTACTGATTGGCATGGGGGCTGGCTCAGTCATCTCTAGTTTTTCTGTATTGCATATTCCAACAAGGCGACAATGACAAGAGTTGCACATTGCTATCATCAAAGGAGGAACCTGGTGTCATCAAAGGATAGACAAAACACTTCAATTAATAGGCATTAAAATGTGATTTTTTTTCCTAAAAAGTTCATACTGATAACATGTTTCAAACTTCTTTTAACTGAACAGTAGTTAATAAGCATTTATAATAATTGAATAATAAATCTATAATGTATAGGAAAAAAGAAAAATGCTGGAAAATAAAGAAGTAGAGAGAAACAGATAATAAAGCCCTTCATTTTTGCCATACATTACTGATAATGGGTCTGTTACAGTTAAAATAATGTATGAAATCCATGCAGATTTGATAAAAAATTGGTTCCTGCCCATGATGTTTCATTATTCTGATTTCATCTGTAAGCTTTTATAACATGGCAATTGAAGAAGACTTATTGTTCCACAACTCAATTGTTAGAGTCTTTAAGATTTTCCATAGTTGAAAAATTATTATTTTGGGTGCTAAGATTAAGTAAATAATAATTTCCTTATTTTTAAGCTTAAGGTCTGATGTGCAAATAAATGCAGTAATGCTAACTCTGTGGGTAATTCAATTCTTTGTTTAGAAATTATGCTTACCTCACTGACAATTTTATGCTGGAAGCACATAACTTTATCACATGACCACCATATATAGTATGAAACCATCATTGTGATATATTTACCCTAATTTAACCAGGATCAAATGCCAGCTGTGTAAAAACTTTCATTGGAGCTCTTGCATAGATGCTGAAGTGCATCCACCTGGTTGCCTGACATTTTGTCTCTTTATGCCTTCACCAAAATCAGTACCCCAAGTTTCTTTACCTCCACCCCACACCCCAGGTCCTGCTGTGTTGCCTCATCATGGTGATGGGGTGTTCCTGGGAATGTTTGCCATGAATATATATGCAGGGTCACCCAAGGTGTGCAGGTCATCTAAGCTGCCCAGCTAAAGCAAGCAGGCACCTATATTGGGCAACAGTGATATAGGAAGATGCTGGAGGTAGACAATCACTCTATTAACAATGGCAAAGGCATCAATTCATGGTAAGGAGAAGAAGGAAATGGTAAACCACTCCTGTATTTTACCAAGAAAAACACATGGATAGAAAATACAAAATAATTGACAAAATAGTGCTGGATGATGGGGCCCTCCAGTAGGGTGGCACTCAATATGCTACTGAGGAACATCTGAGGATCTTTTGGAGTACTAATGGTGTTTATGAAGTGGCTAGTTTAAATCCTTCAGGATATCTAGTTGCTGATGTTGCCATACAGGAAAAGAAAATCCAAAGCTTAAAAAGACAGAATTACAGAGGGAACATGGAATATAAAAAAACATGAACAGGGGAAAGATCAACACAGAGAAAGATGAAATGAAATAACTACAAATTGACATGTTAGGCATCAGTGAATTGAGATGGACTGGGATTGGACACTTTCAGTTAGAAGATCCACTGTTTACTACTCAAGACATGAAAAGAGGCTAAGGAACATGAGACATTATTGCTGATGCATGCTGGACAATGGAGAAAGCTAAAGAATACAAAAAAAATAAGTCAGTATGTACTTAATTGATTATAGAAAGGCCTTTGATGGTGTAATTCACATCAAGCCATGCAATGTGCTTAGAAAAGTGGGAATCTTAGAATACCTCATTGTTCTCATGTGAAACCTATATACAAGTTAGGAAGCCACAGTACAGATAGAACAGACTGGCTCCACATTGGCAAAGGAATGAGGCAAAGCTCTATACTCTCCTGTTACTTATTCAATCTATGTATTTAATCTATATTAAGGAAAGCTGGATTGGAAATAGATGAGTGTGATTTTAAAATTGAAAGAAGAAATATTAATCCTGTGCTATTCCTATGATGCTACTCTGATAGCTGAAAATGCAAAGGATCTGAAAGCTCTAGCAATAAAGTGAAGGGCCCAGTGAAAAAATGGGACTAAAATTATATATAAAGAAAACCAAACTAATAACAACAGAACAACCAGCCTGAGAACTGACAGTGAAGATATTGAAGTGGTTGGTAGCTTCTGCCTTTTAAGATTAACCATCATCAATAAAGAAACAAACAGTCATGAAATATACCATGGACTAGCACTTGGTAGGCTAGCCATTAAGGCCTTGGAAAAGATATTTAGACATTGTGATGTGTCTGTACTCACAAAGACCAGAACAGTTCATGCAAAGGCATTCTCTGTGACACTTTATGGAGGTGAAAGTTGGACTTTGAATAAGATAGAAAGAGTATTGATCCTTTTGAAATTTGGTGTTGGAGAAAAATCCTGAGAACACCATGGACAGCCAAATAACAAGCAAATTGATCAACAAACAAAATTCAGAGTTCTCACTCAAAGTACAAATGATCACATTCAAATTATAATTTATACAATTATACAAAGACCTAGGTCTCTGGAGAAGGCATTAAAAGGTGGAAGGAAAAAGAAGAGAACAACCAGCAGTAAGGTGGATGGACTCAGTTACAGTAACAATAGGTATACTGTTGGAAGATCTGAAGAACCAGGTTAGGGATAGATCATCAAGAAAAAAAAATCTATCTATGAGGTAGCTAAGTATCAACATCAACTTGATGGCAGTCAGTCAGTCAGTCAGTCAATCAAGCTTCTTAAAGCCAAGGAATGGATCTTACATTTCTAACTGCAATAATAACCTATACATTTGTGACAATGTTCCTTTTGATTATTCCAAATAGTTAAATATTAATTTTTAAAAAGTGGTAAAACTACAGATTGCATCCTTATTACCTACTAATGATTTTAAGTTGGTACCAGAAAAACCATGTAACTGGTCATCTAGTCATTGTTCTGTTTTTTATTGAGAGATTCTGTGTTAGTATAAAAACATTTTATTATGCAAATGTTAAAACTTCTCAGAAGTTTTTTTTTTTTTAAAGAGTAAAACTATTCTGATTATCCTGCTCTGTGTAAGTAATAAAGGTGTTAGAGGGAAGATGTCCTTTATCAAGTCATTATTTTAATAAAGTAGTTATCAATTTATTTTACAAAAATATTTTAATGGGAAACCATTAATTTATGAAAATATCTGGGTCTGATATAATTTCTGTTTGGATCCACTCTTTAGATAGGTCTTCCAGAATGAATGGAATTATATGCCCTAACTTGATTATGTGCCATCAAGTCTTTGTTGATGCTTAGCAACCACATAGATTTTTTTCCATGACAATCTTTCCCCAACTTGGTATGCCCTAACTACTCATCTTATAATTTTATTGTTGTTATTCACCAGCCTCCCTGTTTCTTAGGTTTATATATAAAAAAACTTTTTTGCATAAAAGCAAAAGATGTCTGGGTTTTGATTTGTTTTGTTTGGCCAATGTCTTGATACCCATTCTGGAATTTCCATGGGTAGGCATTGGAATAAAAAAATAAGTCTTGAAAGGATTTTCATTTTAACCACTTCAATTCATCCTAACAGTAAGGTATTTTTAGACCTTAATATTTTGACTGATACTCCTGACACCTTGTAAATCCCTCCAGCTCATTTTTAATGTATTCTTTTAACCTATAGACTGAAGAAAAAATTATTCCAACTTGCAAGGCCTATGCCAAACAGTTTGTAAGTAGATGTATTAGAACAACAATTTATAAAAAAAGGAACTCCTAAGTTGTAATTGCTGTTTTGTTGTGCCTTTGATTCTTTATGATATCAATTTTTTAATGCAGAAAAATGCCTAATTTCAAAGCCATATGATTAAAATAATTTAAAACTATTTATATCTAAGTACAGTACTGAAATTGACTAAATGAGACCACGGACATTTCAAGTAATCTTGAAAATTTAATTTTGCAGAGCTGGTAGCCATGGATCCGTCTAATGTGATTACTCTCTGAAATGCTTTGTTCAAAAGGACATCTAATTGTAAAGTTGCAAGAAAATGTAAAAATATACTCTGATATAAGCCTGAGCATTGAAACATAGGAGCAAAGTTTACTGAATGAATGAAGTGGTTATCAGTCACAGTCAATAGATACAATTAAAGTCAAACTACAGGGGAAACCAAATGGAACACTTTTGTCAACAAATCAAGTTAAACAATGCCATTTAATACATGCAATATTGCTTTAAACATAATAAATACAAGGCAGTTGAGTGGGGAGTAGTTAAATATGTTTTATTTAAAAACAGAGATTTTAAAAAGAGCAGTTAGACATAGACAAGGAACAATAAAAGCATGTTCATCACATCACATTGTGTTCATCACATCACATTCAAAAGCCCCACATTAAGATTATATTTTATTTTATTATGTTAGTCACATTTTCAGATAAATGCTGAAACATGGAAAAAGAAAAAAAAAACTAAGGCAGTAGTTTTCATTCTTTTTGCCTTTTCTGGAGCATTGTTGGTGTCCTATCTGAGATGTATGCATTAATTTCTACAGAATGCATGCTACTGCTGTCTATTCTTTTATTCATACTCTTGATGTAATAAATAGGAAAATTCTTACATATGGGAACTCGATGGAAGTTCCTTCAAATAAAAATAATTTCTGAATTAGGATGCAAGTTTTTTCACCAATCACTGATTTTCAATAATATCAGACAAAGGCCTTCTATTTCAACACATACCTCGGGTTATGTGGAACTCAATTTCAAGACCCCATTATACCCTGATATTACAATTTAGCGGAACTGCATCTTTGGTCAGGATGGTTGGGAATTATTAATATTTTTGTCCAACAAGCTAGAAGGCATCAGGATTTTTAGCATATTTTAATGGGTAACCTGCACCCCAACCCCTACAGGTAGTATGAAATTATATATCACCAGCGGGATTGTAATTCCTCCCCCATCCCACCCCCCAAATTTGAAAAATTAGAATAAATTCTAAACATCAGTTTTTCTGTCTTTTTCTGAGCCAGCAATATCTTGTTATATTCCTGCTTATTAAAACTTCACTAGGCTGTTCCAAACTTTGACCCCATTCACCATTGGTTCAATCTACTGTTCTGATAGTTTTTTATTTTTTATTTTTTAATTGGCTAAACTAATCAACAAAGAAAAAAATACAAATGCACAGAAGGACATTAAAGAATCTATATAATCTTCAAATATATAAAAAAAATCATTAAAAAAGGATAAGGACAAGAAGGCTTGTAAATAATATTATGAAGAACAACTTTTAAAAAGTCGACAGTTTGCTCTAAAGCATTCTTCCTTGATCCTCTGCAAAAAAAAAAAAAACTAATGTTAACAAATAACACATAGTAAAGGTAAAGGTTTCCCTTGACGTAAAGTCCAATCGAATCCGACTCTAGGGGGCGGTGCTCATCTCCGTTTCTAAGCCTTGGAGCCGGCGTTGTCATAGACACTTCCGGGTCATGCGGCCAGCATGACGACTCGGAACGCCGTTACCTTCCCGCCGAAGTGGTACCTATTGATCTACTCACATTTGCATGTTTTCGAACTGCTAGGTGAGCAGGAGCTGGGATTAACAACGGGAGCTCACCCCGCCGCGCGGTTTCGAACCGCCGACCTTCCGATCGACAGCTCAGCGGTTTAACCCGCAGCGCCACCGCGTTATGGATAACACATATCCATAAGTAATTGCTGTAAATATAGTATAGATTTTTCCTGCCAGTGCTGAATAATTCTTTTAGCCAAGCTCCTGCCATTTCCCACCTAATCCACAGTTTATGATATCTTTGTCAGTTCTAATTTCTAGACATAAAGAGAAGAAGAAAACATAATCTTTAACATACAGAAATTGATCCAGGGTCATAACAACAATCATAACCAAACCACATAGGCTCTGCCTACTCACTATATGAATGTCTTAAATAATTCCATGTATGTCACTCTCTTTGTGATGGTTTTGCAGGCTGTCAGCCTCACTAGGTAGACCAGATCAAGAAATCATCTCCACAGTAAGACTAGAACTACATTTTCTGAGATTAGCTATAATAACAGAATTACAAGTCTGATTGTGCTCTGCTCCCACTGCCCTTGTCATACCTCTGTAAATCAGGGAGGCACCTGCCTGAGCTACTTCTGAATATTACCTTGTTTCCCAGACCTTAAAAATGTTTTAGCCCTTTTGCCTAAGTAATGGTACTTGCATATTTCTGTCAAGGTCATCTTCCTTATCCTCTACACTAAGTGAAAATTTGTATACTTTTTGGTTGCTTATTCTAGTTGAATAAAAAAACATTTAAAAGAAGTAGTGATTCTAATAACACTAAGGGTTGATAGGCATGGATCCCATCCCCAGGTAATATGGACAGCATCAAAGTAGTGGAGACTACCAAATGGTATTAAGCAAATTAAGCAGTTTCAAGATCGTTATGAATATACTGTATAATGAATTCTAGTTTTGATTAGTTTAAAAAAGGTGCTTTTCTACTAATAAGTTAAATAAACATATTCCATCAACACTTAGCATATTTAAGGCAGTTCAGCACCTTATCTGCCTTCTGTTGAGAGTAATATATGTAACTGTAAGAATAATGTTAGTTCTTTCTCACTGTGTATGGACCATTAACTTTTAGGAGATGCTGTCACTGATTACGATAGTACAAGGTGACAACTATTAGTGCTTATGATGTTGAGATAAAGGAATTTCAACAAGATAGCATGCATTTTCTGTTAACTGAAACTATTTAAATAACCTCTTTAACTATGCTATTAATTGTTCCCAATATCACACACGTTAAATAAGCTATAAAAATCACTTCTGTTGGATTACTGAAGCCACTGAAAAGCACTGGGTTGTGTTTTCTTTTTGCTTCAAGTAAAAACAAACACAGCAGAATATTTTATTTTGCTTTCACTGCTAGCAAATCAAACAAATACTTCCAAGTTTGGTGGTTATATAAAATTAGGGCTATGAGACCTGGGCTGCAAAAATCCACTTTCTATTATCTCTTTGCTGCCATTTAGCAGTCATCTGGCTTTTTGCAGCCCAAAGATGATTGTCTGGATTGTTGTAACCCAGAGCTACAGATCGAATAAAACAAGAGGCCTGCAACTCAGCCTTTGATTATTCCAAATCAGTCAAAAGAGTAATAGCCCCCGGAGGTGAGATTAGCTCCATCGCTCCTAGCCTTCTGGAGGAAGTTGAAGACCTGGCTCTGTCACCGGGCTTGGGGCAGGGAGAAGAATCACCATACTTGGGGTTGGCTAGTGCCTTGAAGTCCCCCTCCTACATAATGACTGAAGAAGATCACAGCCATCTGGATTTTATTAAATGGGGTAGTTGAGGAATTGTTTTAGAGGGATTTTATTGGAATTTTGTTATATATTTATTGTTTTATATTGTAAACCACCCAGAGTCCCTCCGGTCGGAGATGGGCAGTGACAAATTTGATAATAAATAAATAATAGTACAATTCTATACATCAGGAACAAATTCTCTGAGGGTTACTACCAGTACAAGAATAAAATACAGATTTGTAACCCACAGTCCTAAACTCATCACCATCCTTATTGCTATTGTTGTCATAATTTGACAAAAATATATGGAAAACATTCTTAAGAAACCACCCAAAGGAAAATAGATCATTGGAGTGTTCAGCTGCTCCAAACCATTCTGTTCTGTCCCTTTAACCACCCAATTGTTTCAGGAATATTCACAAGCAACACAGAATGACATTATCTGTTCCTTTGAGTTAATAGAAATAATTGACAGGCTATCAACATACTGTCTGTGAAAGCAGAGGTTCTTCAAGCACATCGACAATTAATTCAGAGACTGTATATTTTCATTCAATGAATAGTAAAGTATATGCCTACATTAAAATTCTATATTTCAGTTTGCCATTTTATTCTCATATACTGACCCCTGTTCTCATATTTTTTGCTTTAACTGTTCTAGCATGTTTTTCTTTATTGATTTTAGAATTAACAGTACATTGATGCAGTGAGGTGGCTGCCTTATGTACACTAGCATTAAAAAGAAGATAGCAAGGAATTAATTTTACAACTTATGTGTAATTTGCTAATATTCTTTACTTAATGCCTGTAATGTTGCACAATGACAAACATTATGTTTTAGCTGTGAATCCCAACAAATCTATTGAAATTAAAATGTTTTGAAATTACTTCATTCAAATTTAAATATGCTACTGCAAAGTAAATCTCATAATATATACAATTTTTAAAGTTTAATTTATTTTTTACAAACTTTCCTGAAATAATTATAATATCAATAAGTTGATAGTAGATGAACTTTTGTGCTTTTCAACAAACAAGTAAACAGTGAGGACGTATACATTAATTCATTGTTGCAGGTCATAGGAATAATAATCAATGGCTTTTATTTTGAAAGAACAGAATATTTATAGCAAGTAGTGGGTGAAAGGCTAGGTGAAAGGTTTATTTATTAAATATGGGCATCTGCTGCTTTTGACAAAATGGAAAAAAAAAAAACATGATGCGATAATCTCTATCCCTTTGAAAGTGCATGCAATGTTACAACATGAGTACAAAAGGGACAGAGCTTGTGTTGCTATGTCACAATTCTGCTTTCATTAGACTGACCTGTTTGACCTCTATTGCAGATGCTGCTGTTATGAAAAGCTAAATGTTTGTGGGCTACTGAAAATTAGTACTTTTAGCAAATGTTTTCCTAAATCTTTGTTATTTGTGTAAATCTGGGAAGATATATGCTTTTAGCATTCATATCTTAAGTTGAAAATGTTACATTCAAATTGGAATTTAGAATTACTTTTTCATTACTATTTTGAACTTTCTAATTCTAAAATTTGCCTAGTAAAGCCAGGATAAAATGGTGACAAATTCCTAATGTTTGTTTCATCAAATATACTGAGATTCCTATGGTATCCTGTAGTACTTACAAGATTTACTGGCTCTGGTGAGTCTAATTGTTGATGCTTAGTAGTACATTAATGGTTTATTGAATTTGTCTCAGGGAAATATCAATACTTATTGAAAGAAACATCAATTTTGAGTAAGAGATAGACAAACTTAACTCTATTTTTTACCTTAGAGACCTATACTTTTATTAAACAGAGATTGGCATAATTCAGATGCAAAAATAATAATTAAAATATCTTCTCTATTTCTACTTAAATCTCTTTCTTCATGTGTCTTGAGGAAAGGAATGCACTGGATCATATTATTCATTAAAATTCACAAATTATCCAAATGCTATCATGGCCAACTTTCATTTAACAATGTAGTAGGCAGTTACAACATATTGCTTGAATGTTTTTCTAAGTAAGGACAAATTCTGCTGTTTTAAGCAACTATCTTTTGAATTAGAGTAAGCATATTAAAGACATGAATTACTCAAGTATTATTATTTTAGGATTTGGTTTTTAATTTAAAAAAAATTGGAAAAGTTATCACAGTGGCTAAATAAATAAGGAAAGCTATGGAAAAAACAATCAACAGAGTGGTCTACAGAGAAGGTGTAAATAGAAGTAAATGACTCTCTTCAGTGATTTCCAGTGCCATCGGTAATTGAAGTTAGGATTGAAATAATTGTTTACAATACCAAACATAAGCCAACAATATCATTCAAATTGCATTAACACATGTTATGGACTGTAACTAAATAGTAGGCCTCTGCCTATTTCAAGCAGTATTTGTAAAAAGTGTTTTAGACCTTGCACCAGTAGAAGCAGAACATTCCTCTGTTATTCCCTAAAGCAGACAGTTTTTTTTCCATGTTTTCACGCCCATGTTTTCACTCACCAATAAAAGTTAATGCAATTCTGAAAGCATCCACACTGTTTTTTTCAGTCTGGCATGGACTGCTGGAAATATAGAGGCTGCTTTAATTAACATCAGAGAAGATCTATGCTCACACTGGCATGAAATCTAAAGGACATCTTCTGAATAATTTTCGAAGTCTGCACAGCCTTTCTAAATAATGATTAGTGTGAATCAAAATAGTATCCCAATATTGAAAGTGAACAGAAATCTTTAACTCTTCTCTGTACCACCAATAAATCACTTTCCTTTATGGATATGATATACAGGTGCTGCACCACAAGCCACTCTGCTTTCTCTGTGCTTCTGAATATTAACTTCCTACAATTGGAGTTAACTTCTTATACATTAAAAAGAAGTTTCACACATAGAGCTAAGTCCTCTTCTTTCTTACATTAGGTTGAAGGGAAGTGGCTGCTAAGTTTACTTCTGTATACATTTTGAACACTTAACATAATTCAAATAATAGCCCTTTTTGGTCATTATTCTGTTTGTCACATCTTTTTAACATTGTTCATGAGAAATATCTATAACAAGAACTGTTATAGATATAGATACTGAACATTATAGGCTCTTTCTATTAATTCATCCTTCTTCATTACAAACATTTTCTGTTTTATATGGTGTTTCCTAAATGCACAAATCAACCAATTTACTTGGAGAAGAAACCTATGGAAAGGAGTTTTGTGGGACAAATTCATGTTCAGGAATACCATGATGAGCTCAGTGAAAGAATGGTTGGATAAGAATATAAATATTTTTTTGTGACAATGATAGTGGTGGTAACTCCCATGACCTGAAAGAGGGAAGAGAGCACTGAGACTTGTCACTAACATAATCTGAGGCATATGGAGAAGGGAAGGACATCCCTTATCTTCTGTTCTTTTAATTTGTTTCTAAAATGGAGGAGTCTAGATTTCAAACAGAACAAATTCAGTGAAAGCCTGGTATTGAATGAAAAATAAATCCTTACATATCACAGATGACCTCTGCCTAATCTGACTCAACAATGCAATTTAGATCATCTCTTCTCAAAAAAAAAACAATTTTTTTGTTCAGCTTACATGATTTATATTATATCCTATGATAGACAGATGATAGATAGATAGATAGATAGATAGATAGATAGATAGATAGATAGATAGATAATAGATAAATATAGGGCTGCAATATCTAAGGAATGTTGCAATATAGAATTAAAATACTTAGGAAATATTTCCTACTTGAAACACTTCCAAATGACAGCCCATTTTACAGTTGAAAAAAGTTTTTGCATAGTCTATATGGGAGATTTGGAATTCAAGATGAAGTGGTCTAAATTCCAGTGGTTGGGATTTGAAAAAAAAATATACAGACACTTTATGGTTGAAACATTAGTGAAAATATAGCATGAAATCTAAGAAAAAGGCAGCCACACTTCCTTGAAAAGATCTTTTTTTTTTATTCTATCATGACCAAATAGCCTATTTTCCCTGTCCTGATACATCTCAGATCAGCAGACTCCAACCCTTTTCAGCTGATTGACATGTAGTATGCCTCTCACAAAATGTTCCTGAAGAAACCCTACTGTAAGCCATGAAAGATGGTTTAGAAATCAGCTAGAGTTTCTAATTGAATTCCCATTCCCAGGTAACTAATTCACAATCATTTTTACCAATTACCATTTCTGAATGATTTTCAAAATCACTCCTCAGAACATAGAAGCCTATTCTAATCAATATATTTTTGCAGTTGTTCAATGAAATCCATCACAAATAAAGAAAATGATGGCAATGTAATCCATCATATTACAAGCTGTAAGCAATGATCTTTGACTGTAATATATTTTCACTAATGTTTCAATAATAAAGTGGTTGTATAATTTTTTTTCAAATTCCAACCACTGGAATTTAGACCACTTCATCTTGAATTCCAAATCCCCCATATAGACTATGCAAAGGCTTCTTTCAACTATAAAATGCGCTGTCATTTGGAAGTGTTTCAAGTAGGAAATAACCTATTTCAAGTTTCCCTCAAAGATGATCAAAATAAGCCACTTCAGACTCAGAGATGGTTTCTTTTGTACCTGAATATAAGGCAAGATATTTCATATTCAGAATGGTTTAAAGTCAGAACATTACACCAGGTGTGCACATGTGTGTATATGTTTGGGGAAATGAAATTGTACATTCACAGCAGTAGATAGATTTACAGCCAATGGAAAAAAAAAATAGAGTTTTTTTATGGTTAAGCCTAGTACCAAAAAAAGGTGAGGAGGGGCAAAGTATACCAGCCTGTCCAATATCAAAACTGATAATTATTAGAAGTAAGATAACTTTTTGAATGTACAAGTCAGAGGTAAATTGAAGTCACTTTGATATTCAAAATTCATTAGAGAAAGGATAAGAAGGATGAGAATGAAGCTAAAATTTCAAAAATCTGAATCTGTTTCACTTTTATGCAGAATATAGGAAAGTCAGGAAACTTTTTACCATAGCATGGATGATTATGCCCAGCCTTTGTTCATTTTATAAACAGTAGTGGCAGCTACAGCAGCCACAACTTGTAAAAAAATACCAAATCCCGTTGGGGTTACCTGGAGCCCAAGTGCCACAGTTAAGTTTAGGAATACTTCCTTTGTTTAAAAACAGTTTTGGCAGTTGGATTACAACCATGTACAAAACAGTATAAAAACTAATTTACCAATCACATGCTTTGCTTAAAGAACGTTCTAGATTCAATCTTCAACAGCTCTTGGTAAAGAGCTATATATAGCTCTTTAAAAATGCTACCTATAAAAATGTACCTGAAACTTTGGGGCCACACTTTACTAGTGATTAGACCAAGATTGCTTCTCAGCCTTTTGGCTAAGATCAAGTGTAGACTGGAACCAATTAAAGGGGTACACAATAATCCAGGACCTTCTGATAAACAGATTTAGTGTTATCTGTTGTTGTTGTTATTATTATTATAAAAGTTTATAAATAATCACAAAAGAATTTCAGTGATTTCTGGGTTTCAAATTCATGTCCTATTTATACTGAAGTCAGTGTTCAGATCTTGATTCTTGTGTCTCCTTTTTCCACTTGAGCTATACAACAGTCTGGATGGTCTCCTCTTTGGGACAGAAAGTCAGTTTGCATCAGTAACTTGTTTTGGTTGTGGACAGATCTGATACTAGGTTGTTTTTCTCTGACCCTGTGAAAATTAATTGTCACACTTGGATAGCCATCCAATCTATAATAAGTTGTATGGATCAGCACTCAGTATCCAGCATCGTTTTGTGTCTTCTAGAGCAAAGGAACATCTAACTACAATAACTCTAACTTCTTTGGATCTATCCTCAGTTAATAGTATCTATTCCAATCGATTACCAAATTTAGATACACATTCAGCCCCATGCAGAATTTTCCTGACTATCTCCTTTTTCAATCCAGGGAGGGATATTTCTATGTTTCAGTGGAATATTAATGATAAGTACATAAAAATGACACTAACTTATTTTGATCTGCTTTGACTAGCAGGAATATGTGTAATCTAAGGGAAAAGATAACCTTTTAATCATTCAGCTCTTCTTTTTCCACATAAAAGCACAGCTGGGGTTGATCTGAGCTGTTTTGACTATCCACAAGTCAATAGAACTTGGGGAGGAGCAACTGCCAGCCAGCATTTGCCTTTCCTTGCCAGTACCAAAGCAGAGAGAATTGCCAGCCACTTATTGCTTAGCTATTGGCCAGCAGCTGATGCCTCTTCCTATACTCTTACATTTCACATCTAAATATGTATCCTTTGCCATAAAAACATTGCTAGTATTTATTCTCAACAGAGTGGCAAAGCTCTACTGCCTTCAAGGCTCATTACCCTGCCATGATGGTTAGTCATTGTGCAGCATGGTGTCATCTCTAGTAACAGCACATACTGCTTTTTGGAATTTAGGAAAACTGAACACTGCTCAAAGTGGCTTATCTTGTTAATGTGTGGTTAGGTTACTGTCATTTTTATATAGCTGCCTGTGTCTTTGGCAGTTCTGAAATTCTTCTTAAAAGGACCCTTATGACTCCATAATTCTATGATTTCACTTTATTCAGTTTTGTGCAGGGTGATACCTGTCAGCTTTGGATGAAATTGCCTGTCTCGTGTTACTACAATAAAACTGTTAGTGCAAGAAAATGTTGTCTTATGGGAGATGAAGGTGACTAATCTGGGGAGTATTGTAATCACTCTTTCCATATCTAAAATAGTTGTTAAAAGTAATGTGTGCCAGAAGGATTCACTCAAGATAAGTTAAATGTTTAGCGAAGCTGGAACATGTTTTCCCCCACCCCACAGCATGAACAATTATTTTTAAAAATTTAATGTTGTAGGCAACTATAATTGAAAGTGACTTCCATTGTGTATACAGTATACATACACCTACAAACATACGCCCAGCAGAAATATCAGAAAACCATATGTACAGAACTTGCATAAAAGCTGAATACGCTTTTCTAATGAGAAACAAGACATATGCAAAGAGAAAGAGGTTCAGAAAGACATGAAGAGTAGGGAAATTTAAGCAGCACATATTCTGCATAACTAAGGATATGACTCTGTATAACTAAGGATATGATTCTGTATAACTAAGAATACGACTGACCTCATGAGAAACATATATGCAGGTCAGGAAGCCATAGTATGGACAGAACGTGGTGGAAGAGACCAGGTTGGCAAAGGAGTGCAACAAGCTGCATACTCTCCCCTTATTTATTCAACCTATATGTAGAATATCCAGTAGGGAAGCTGGATTGAAAGAAGATAAGCATGGTTTTAAAATTGGAGGAAGAAACATCGATAACCTTCATTATGCTGATGACACTTCCCTGCTAGCTGAAAATGCAAAGGATCTGCAAACTTTAGTACTAAAAGTCAAAGAGCACAGTGAAAAAATGATACTAAAATTAGATATAAAGATGACCAAACTAATGACAACAGGTAGAACAACCAGCCTTAGAATTGACAATAAATATATCAAAGTGGTGGTAATTTCTGCCTTTTAGGATCAACTATTAACAGTAAATGAACAGTCAGGAAATAGACTACAGACTAGCACTTGGTAGAGCAGCCATCAAGGCCTTGGAAAAGATATTCAAATGCCATGATGTGTCTATACCTACAAAGATCAGAATTGTGCATGCCATGGTATTCCCTGTGATACTCTATGGAAGCAAAAATTGGACTTTAAAGAAGTAGGATGGAAAGAGTATTGACACCTTTGAACTTTGGCATTGGAGAAGATTCCTGAGAATACCATGGACAGTCAAGAAAATAAATTAATATATAATTGAACAAATCAATTCAGAGTTCTCACTCAAGGCACAAATGATCAGCCTGAAATTATCCTACTTTGGACATATTATGTGAAGACCCAGCTCCCTGGAAAAAGCTGTAATGCTGGGAAAGGTGAAAGGAAAAATAAGAAGAGGATGACCAGCAGTAAGGACTGTCCATTGGATTCAGTAATGGTGGCAATGAGTGCTCCATTGTGTGACTTGAAATAACAGGTTAGGGATAGATTGCCATGGAGAAAATCTATCTATGTGTTACTAGGAGTTGAAAATGACTTGATGGCACATAATCAATCAAAAAGGATATAATTACATAGAGGGACATCTTACTGGCAGCATTTACTTTTGAATACGTATAAAGGCTGAAGGAAACTAAGATAGTGATAAAGAAGAATACATAAGAAAAAGGAAACAATACAGAATCTTCCAGTACCTAAAAAACCTTGACTATATACAGTAATAAAAACAATGGCATTTAAAGTATCACAAGACTCATGTTTTGTCATGCAAAATACTAACATAGCTATCACTCTTGAAAATAAAATTAAAAAGTACCTTTACAATGCCTTCCTATACTGCATATGCCAGAATTGTGTGGCCCAGATAGCAGCTTCAGCAGCAAAGGTCCTGGCCCATGTAAAGCCAACATATGCACAGTTGCATGAAGATGCCTGTAGCAATTGTTATCATTTAAGTCATCTTGGCTGGATGGAGGTAGAATTAACTACATAGTAATGAATGTCTGATCTGTCATTCTGCTCTAAATAGTAAGTTGTTCATTTAAATAGACAAATAAGTTGCTAGTTAAGCTTCTACAATGAAATTTTTGGCTTTGGGAGATGATGCTATGCAAAAGGAGCTCACATCTTTTACCTTTGTACTTATAAGCAGCAATCATGGCACTGAATATGATTAGCTTTTCATTTGCTGAGGAACAATGTTGTAGCTAACACTGTGCAATATACTGAAGCAGGCATATTTCCTATTTTGCCAAAGAAACTTAGAAATTAAATGTTCATTTGAACAGGATATGATGTACTCCATATGATAATCTCAAAGGTATGAGCACTGTCACTTCATTTCATGTAGCCTATAAAAGAAGCTGCAGATGATAATGAGTTCTAGCTGCTGCAAACTTACTGGATTTTCAATGTTGACCTGAGGTGAAAGGTTTTGCCTCTAATTACTAATCTCTTATGGCTTCAGCTTCCCATCCCTCCCCAATGACCTCTGTTCCATTCAGTAACTTCAGCTGTTGTGAAACGGCATATGACAAGAATTACTTAACTGAACTGTCACCTTTTAAACTCAAGTGATTTTCCCATATGTTGCAGCACTGATAGAAGAAAGCTAATGTATCATATCACCCTACACAGTAGTTTCATGCTATGAAAATTCCATGCATTTTTATTATGTCCTAGATAAATTAAGAATGTCTTAAATTAAATCAGATGGGCCTCTGAGTATAAAAGTTTGAAAATGAGCTTTCCCAAAATTGAATCAAGGAATGTTCAAAGATGCTGAATTTTTAAAGAAGTTTAATTAAACTGTTGCTCCATTTCATCCTTGCTTCAAGTACATAAATGACATTGGAATAGAGGTACTTCATCTGTTGATATACTTTCCCCTCTAAGAATACACTCCTCTGTTTTAATTCCCCTGGCAAGCCATATGATCTGAGTGGATATCCTATTAGAGTATCATTTTAGAGTTTACATTGTGAGAAAGAAGATTCCTTGATCATTTTACTTTGTTCTTTCTTGGAGATGCAAAAAACAAAGAATAAGTACAAATGAGTAAAAGAAATTGGAATACACCTTCCCTAGGGATTTTGTTTTCTTTCCCTTCAGAGAATTAATTGACTTGGGTTTAAACCTAGATTTTTTTTGCCTCACATTTCATGCTTATCATTCATAAGTACATACTCCATTCTATTCTGTATGGCTGGAAATAGTGTTATTTTTAGTGCTGCATAAAACTAAATCTCCTGCATTTTTCATTTAACAGACTTCATTCAATCTGAAGAAATAGAATTTGCTTTTAATTTTTCTTTCAGTATGAGAATTTCAGTGAAAATTTCAGATTTGGAATGTGGTTTTACATTTATTTAGTTAAAAAATGGTCAAGGGCTGTATGTGATCATCCTGTCTTTCATTGTACAATTTAATTGCAGCCTTTCTCCTTTTCTCCATTTCAGCTGAATGCCAAGGAAAGGCATTATGTGGAAAATGCTTCCATTTGGCTCTTTCAGATTGGAGATATGGTTAAACAAGGAGGCATCAGAGTGACAGAAGGATTAAAAGAAAATAGTAATACCAGCCATAGCACCCTCTGCCACATCTAGCAGTAAGGTATGCAAAAATATACCTTTAGGAGAGTTTGAAAAAAGAAGTCAAGCATCCTGAAGTTATGATAGAAAAAGACAAGCTTCTCACACAATGAAATAAAACTTTTGAGAAATGGCAAGTAGATTTAAATACAAATTCAGCTACTTTTCATTATAGTTAGTCATTAATACTTTGGCTAACATTATGTAAAATGGAAATCCTTTTTTTTTTCTTCTCCCTATTACAAGCAGCATTCCTACAGGACTAATCTGTTGGATACCATGTTGTTTGCCAATGGATTATGGAGACATTTTTTCTCTCTTTCTCATTCATTCCTGATAGCATGTTTGTTTTTTCACCTTTTTCTGGCATTCCATTTTTCTCTCCCTCTTCCTTCTCATACAGCATGCTGGCAAGGAAAAAGCAGATTGCTTTTACCAGCAGTCTAGATTTGACAAAGGGCTTTTTACTGTAGGCTGAATAAAATTACATCTAGGGCTTTGTGTGGTGCTCTGAAGCCCATCCTAAGGTATATTAACAAAATACACCTTGATTTATGTGTTTCTTTCCTATCCTTAATGAAAAAGCAGAGGTCAAAACAAAATAGTTAAAGCAAACCAAAAACAAAAGCTATTTCAGCAACAAAACATGATTTGTAGTTTTATTTAAATTGGATCTAGTAAAAAGTTTGGCCTAAACAAAGATCAGGACAGAGACATGTCTATGGCTGCCCAGAACTCTAGAATTCAATTCTAAAAGAGGTCAGTCTAGTTTTTTCCATATCAGAAATTGCCAGGAAGTATTTTCTTCAGAATGTCTTTTTATTTTTGCTTTGCTATATTAGTTTTTGCTGATGATGATTGATGCTGCTACAAAATAGAAAACAAAGTAATAACAATAGCTAGAAACATTCTAGAAAATAACTAACACCTTCTAGAAAATAATAAACAATTTCTTTCTCTTAATATTATAACTCTATAAACTAGATAGCTATATCAGTAAATTTGCTGTGGAAGAGAGGATTCAAATAATGATGTTAAAAATAAATTAAGGAGAGAACTGGTGGTCATTTTAAGAGAACTACAGTTGGTAGCTAAAGAAAGCAGAGTAGATACACATAACCCCCCCACCACCCAAAGAAGATATTTTTAGTCCAAGAAATCTGCTGAGGTGGACTTCAAACTGTAGCAGCTGAGATCCAAAATGTGAACCCGTAGTAAAGCTCCAGGCTCAATAAAATACCTTGCAATGTAATGCTTCATGCAGAGTATATTTGTATATTGACATACCTGTAAATATACTTAAAATATTTGAAATCCTAGAAACCAAGAACAGCATGAGAAGCTTGCAGAAAAAGACTGTGGTATAATATTTATTCTTGGTTGCAAGGAAACAACTTAGGGGTGAGGTTAAGAAAAGAAAACTGTTGAAAGCTTAGGTAATGATGAAGACATTTTATATATATTAGAAACTCCAAAAAGGTCAACTTACCATAGGATGTTGTGCATTTTCCCTTTGAAGAACATTACTTTTCAGGTATACTGATATTCCCCTGATTAATGTCATACCTTTGTTCATTTGTTTAGGAACAAGAGCCAGTCCATTGTAGAGATTAAAGTGCTTGGACAGGGTCAGGGCCAACTGAGGTTCAAGTCTACTCTCAGCCCTGGAAGCTCACTGGCTGCCTTTCTGTCAGCTACTATCTCTCAACTGACTCTTACAGCCTTGTTCTTATCAGTGAAAATTGGAGGGAGTGCTACATATACTACTTTGATCTTCAGGAGGAAAGGTGAGGCATAAACCCATCCTGTGATATGTGAAAAAAAGCAAGCTATAGACTTTCTGCAATATATACAGGGCTTATCTGGAACAGTGGTTGAAGAATTTATCATTCATGCAACATTTATATCTGAGAGATCTCTCTGAGAACTTTAAAAAAAAAAAATGGCAAGCGGTTCCATAAGGTCAACCCTTGAAAATTCTAAGTTTAAATTTGTGTTTAAATTTTACTGTATATAATCTGCCATTTTTAATAAAGTAATTAAACATGTGATTAAATCCCATTGTTTAGTCATATTTATTACTATTAGCACAGTAATATGCTATGAGTTAATACATATTAGCATAGTACTTTGATTTGTAGGTGGGGAATTAGGTTTTTTTTTTTAGTTTGTTTATTTCAGTCACAGACAAGCATAAAACTAATAACATAACTGTCACACTAAAATAGAAGTAAATATATATATATTAAAAATAGTGATAGAATAAAATAAGGTAAAAATAAAATCATTAATGTTTGCATACTTTGTCTTCTAATACTTTCAGAATACCTAGTCATGTAAACAGAAATTTTTAAAAAAATATTCAGTGATAAAACAATGTGTATGGAAAAATTCCAGTTTACAAAGCAAATATGGATATACTGTATAGTTAGAAGCAGCAGCTTAAATACATACACAGTAGGGAGCTAAAGCAAGCAGAATGGCATTGTAAAGTAAGGATTTTAAAGCTTTTCTCTAAAGACTTGCTAAAATGTAATTATGATGAATTCTTCTTGGCACAGTAGGACCTGGCACAGACATTGTATGGTAGACCATTATCATTTTTTTTTTCTTTCACCAAAGATCATACTAGAATAGATACTTGTAAGTTTATGAAAGGCTGAAAGTATCATGCAGTGTCTGCTCAGATCTCTGGAGAGAAATCTTATTTGAATTTCAGATTTTTGAAAGATCAAAATATTTAACTATATTTTGTTTAAATTCATATTTATAACATCTTTTCCAATGTTCAGAACAGGTTCATTTAATCAAAGGTATAACTTTTGGGTTACATATTACAATAATTGGAGATACTGAATATCTCACTGGCCTTTAAGCATCTTAATTTTTGCAACTGAAGAATGAACTTCTACACCTTCAATTGCAAAAGTTTTTTTTTTATATTTGACAAAAATGATTCTATCTCTAAACTAGTTTTTATTCTCAAAAGTATTCTATCTAGATGCATTATGATTTGAACCTGATATGTTTGTGTTCCTAGCATTTCTCATACCATTAGTTATTAAGAGTAGTCCTATTCAAATATATGGGATTAAAGAAAAGGCTTACAAAATTAATAGACATTCTATTATCCACTTTCTGTCTGAAGAACTGACAAGTGACTGGCTGGTTATCCTAAGACAGGAAAACCTTTGATCTTCTGTTCTTCCATCAATGTTCTGACCCATGGGCCTTCAAGAAGATTGTCTCTCAAAGCACTTTTTTTCTTCAGAACTTTATTCCCCTGTATTGCGGTGGCGCTGCGGGTTAAACCGCTGAGCTGCTGATCGGAAGGTCGGCAGTTCGAAACTGTGTGGCGGGGTGAGCTCCCATTGCTAGTCCCAGCTCCTGCTCACCTAGCAGTTCAAAAACATGCAAATGTGAGTAGATCAATAGGTACCGCTTCGGTGGGAAGGTAACGGCATTCCGTGTCGTCATGCTGGCCACATGACCCAGAAGTGTCTACGGACAACGCCGGCTCTAAGGCGTAGAAACGGAGATGAGCACCGCCCCCTAGAGTCAGACATGACTGGACTTTACATCAAGGGAAACCTTTACCTTTACTTATTGTGACCTTAAACATTTTTTAAAGTTTTCTGTTGGTCAAAATCAACCTTACATAAGTCCACATTAAGTTTACCAGACAACCTAACTCTGGACAAAAGCCAATTAAATTACACTACATTTTCAACAGCTGTCTATTAACATCCATGTTACATGACACTGACAGCAATCATAATATTCTGCATACAGTGAAAAACCAAAGCCCTTAAAAAAAAAAATCCCTGTCAGGGTTGGATAGAGAAGGTGTACCTTATCTTTCTCCTATGATTCTCACCTGAAGGTTGGAATGAAATAATTAAAGAAAGGCTTATTATATTGGTAATATTTTCAAAACTAACTTTCACTTACCACTTATCAGAGGAATCCTTTTGGAAACCACAAGGTGAATGCACAAAAATATGTGTAGATAAATGACTGGACTCTGTGCTTTCAGGTGGGGGAAATAACTAGAAACATTTTGATTTTTATATGAAGATTTATATAGAATGCAGGAAGCCAGAGGGATTGACAAGTTTGAAGTAGAAGAAAATAATGCTGATTGGTTTGTATCCTTTGCATCTTCACTCAGCTATTGGGTAGTTTAGCTAAAAATGTGATTGGTTGAAAGTGCTGCCTATAGGCTTGAAACTTGACTTCTGGTGGGGACTTGGACTGAACAGTTGTGCCTGTGGTTCTCAGCAGGCAGAACTGACAATGTGGCAGTTTTGGGGGGCTTAGGCAGGTTTTTCCTGAAGCCCAGGGGTGTTTTTCCAGAGTAAGGAAAACACCTGGAATCACCTCATCTGTCCTCTGGATGGCTGCTTGCAGCCAGAAGATCACAAACAGTGTTGTTGTTTGACTGGTAAGAGTAGCCGGGGAGCTGGGATGTCATCATTACCAAGCCACGCTGTAGCCTTAAAGGGACACTAAGACAGGCCACCCCATTTCTAAATCACCATATTTATATTTCTTTTAAGTATGCATACCTCAAGAGAGGCTTTCTACAGCAAGGAGAAGTGGGTTCTCTTGATGCTTATCGTTATTTTTGGGATTAATTTATTTTATTTTTTTTAAGTTTTGGACTTTGTTTTCCCTCCAAATATTAAGGATGATTGAGAATAAATAATTGTCTTCCTGTTATTATTTTTGTACTAAATTTAAAGATATTAGCATTTTCCTACACATTGAATTACCTGTTTTGAATATTCAGTTTTCTGCTTCTACTTTCCCTGGGGAACTGTCTGCATATCTCACTTTCACTTGTGTAAACACATTCTGGAATTCTTTCATATCTTCGACTTTCTCTGGTTAAGTTCCCAGGGGTTGCCATAATCTATTGCTTGAGACATGGAGGATTTTAAACAGACTTTCTCTGACTTCCATTGAGATTTTAAACAGATTCTTTCTGATTCCTACCAAGTTTTTATGCAAGGCACTCAGGACATTGTGGAAAATATGAGGTCTAAAATGTGTCATCTGGTTGGGGATGTCATGGATGAAACTGAGGAATTTAACAGTGACAGAATTTTTTCTTCTTAGAGTGAGATCAGGACCTCTGTTGAAATGCTGGATGAAGACTGGATAGTCGAGTTGAAGAAATTAAAGGGAGAGATGGCGTTGCAAGCCATAAGTGAAATTGATCTTCTGATGGAACACCATGGAAAAGAAGGGGTTATTATGTGTGAGGTTTGAGCCTACTTCTGATTCCAAAAATGAAACTTATCTGGAGTCAGAAGGGGAAAATGAAACTTTACAGGAAGGACTTGAAGAATCAAAACCAAGAAGTGACTCAGCAGAGTGGGAGAAATTGCAGACACTGATTGGACAAACTCTGGAGGGAGATTTGAAACCTCCAATCAGTGCTCGAGAAGGAGAGCAGAGAAGCATGCAAAAGAGAAAGAAGCCCGATTGGCTGCTAAATGAAAACAGCGCATAAAGGAGCAAATAAAAAGGCAGGTGCGCCAAGAGCAAGCTGCCGGAGACAACTGATCCTTCGAGCTCACAGAACTTGTGGAAAAGTCCTTCCCAGCATCAGAAGCCTTGCCTGTAGCCAGTGTGAAACCAGAGTCAGCACCTTCTGCCATCAACCTGCTTCCTGCACAAGGCAATCCAGTCGAGCCTCTCCTTGCTGTCCCTGCTGAGCACAGCCTCATGTCCGATTCAAAGCCTCGCTGCGTCACTCTAGTGCAATCTGGGAGTGCCTCCAGACCTCAGCCTTGCCTAGATACTTCAGCCCAGCCTTGTCTAGCCTCCGGGTACCAGCCTGATCCAGCCTGTGTGCCAGGGTGCAAATTTGAGTGTTCAGCCTCTCCTTTGCCATGCACTCTAGCTCCTTCCAGTCTTGCAGTTTCAACGAGAGGATTGGCCGAATTCTGCCTCATAGTCTTGCCACAGTCTGACCCTGCAGGGTTTCCTGAGTGTCCCTTGCCACCTGGGTGGACTTGATTGATTTATACAGTCTAATCTATTGCAAGAACTTTTGCTATTGTAAATAGGTAATGCAATAAAGAATTTTATTAGTAAATCTGCCTGGCCGGCTCATAGTCTGAACAGGACATTATGTATGGGAGGTCTCCTAAAGAGAAGTTGGAATTTCTGAGGGGGCAGTTGGGCTGTTTGATTTTTTAAAGAAAAAAGCTCTGTGCACATTGTGGGGATATGTAAATGCTGTGGTTTATTTTGAAGAGGGATAAGGGTTTAAGAATATTTATCTGGATTTCTTTTAGGGTTTGACTGATTTCATTTATCTTTAACAATTTGGATTAAGATTATTAAGGTATAATAAAAAATAAATGACTGGTTCTGGGTTTAATATGATTAAGATTATTAAAATTGTTGTATTATTAAGTACAATGGCAGACAAGTTATATGTTTTTTTAGTTTGATCTTTATTATAGTAGACAGGAATGTATAGAATAGTAGTAGGAAGGGAATAATTAAATAAATGCTATCTTGGGAGAGAAGTTGATTAGGAGTTGTGTTTGTGTGTGTGTATGTGTGTATGTATGTGTGTGTATGTATATATGTGTATATGTCTGTGTGTGTGTGTGTGTGTATGTATATGTATATGTATATGTATATGTGTATGTATGTATGTATATGTGTGTGTGTGTGTGTGTATTACTATAAGGGGAGTGGGGAGGGAGCAACTGTATTTAGTGATTTTTATAATGTGCCAGTGGAATGATTTATAGAAATAATGTGATTTTGGTTTAATATAGAGTAAGGGATTAATTATGGAAAATTGTTGTATAACCTTGCTGTTAAAAGTCAGAAGTCACCTCTTACTGTAATTTTGAAAATTTTCTCTTCTGTTTCTACACTTTTTTAGTTTTTTTCTTTTTTTCTTTGTAGTTTTTTGTTTTTCTGTAGCTTTTATCTTTGCTTAAACTTAATAGAATTCTTATAAAAAAAGAAAGAAAGTGCTGCCTACAGGCTCCAGGCTTGCAAACAATTAGGTAACACTATAAAAGCAAGATAAAGGACAAGAGTGAAAAATAGGAATGGAACTTAAAAAAAAAAGGGGGGGGAGTTCAACCACCAGACAAAAGAAGTATGAGGAGTCATAATGCATTGTAGAAATCTGCTTCCAAAGTACAATGACCTAGCTTAATCCTCATATATTGCTCTGAATATTAGAGTTCTTTGATCTCCTTTGGAAAAAAAAAGGTTAAAGAATAAAATACCACTTGACCACTTGACTAGAAAGATACATACTGCCATATCTTGGAACAGTCATTGCTTCATCTTCTCTAGGTTAGGACTTTCTGTTACTAATTCTGCGGGAAGAATTCAGTAATGTGAATGTATTCTATATTCTATATTTTCACACATGCATTTGTCTGTGACTAATTACATCTTAAAACTGTATCACTTGATTAGGGCAATTATTTAAGAAACTGTCACATATACTTCTTTTTACAAATGTTCCATATCCTTAAATGGAGAGAACTCTGTTTTTACAAGAAGTCTAAGATCTTTGTGGACATTTGGGAGATTGCTGTTTCAACTTGAGATACATAGACCATTGCTCTTCCTTTGTCTGTGGCTGCAAAGTAAGTGTTATACTGGTAGACAATTTATATTGTACAATAATATAATAAGCTGTAAGAATTCATATGAGCAACATTTTATACAATGTAATTAGTTTTACATACAGTTTCTGAGAGTGGTATCTTTTCTTTTGCAAAATATTTAATCACTGTAGATCAAGAATTAGCTATAAGCTATATTTAGATAACATCCCTATCTCCATTGATTAAATTCACCAGGTTTAAAGTTATTTAACTTTTGTGCAGAATCAACGGCACTACAATATTGAAAGGGGGGCATATGAAACCTGTGGACAGGTCAAATATTTTTCCTGGGCACTTTTTTTTTGAAGGTGAGAGACATTTCACTTGTTGCTTTTATATATATTTTATGACCTATACTATAGTTTGAATGGGTTCCCTACTTCAAAATTTGGGGGAACTATGCTAAAAATAATGAGGCTTTGGTCCTGATTTAAACAGTCTATCCCAATCCACTAAAATTTGATATACAGCAACTAGGCAATAAATGACCCTACCTGTATTGCTGCAGACGAGGCTGGATAAAAGTATGATGAAACATTACGATTTTAAAATATACCTTCAAAACATGTTGTTTATTATATAAACTTCCTTTTTTGGGTTGGTGGCAGAGGTGGTGGTAATATTTTATTTTGTGTAAGGGTCCATTTAAATGCTTTAAAAAGGTTGGTAACTGTAGGGCTAAAATACATCCCATACATAATTTCTCAATTATGAGCTTTTGACATCCCCATTATAACAAAAATACAATGACGACAAGACTTCATAATGCAGGTCAAGTAGGACTTTGAAGTCAGAAATCAAATCTGTTCTTGTCTGCTTTTACATCTGAAAAGCAGAAAATGGTGGCTTAATCTCTCCTAATCCCCAGAAAAAAATGGGAAAGGTCATTGATGATCAATGGCTGATAAAAGATAAGAAGTTCCCTGTGTCCCCAAGTTTTTAAAATATTTTTCATTGCATAGTCTCATTGCAGAATAGGTATATAAGAGGGAAAGAAAGCATTGCAGAATAAATATATAGATGTATCATATTACAAAAATCCATATATTATTTCTTAATTCAAGGAAAGGGATGTTATGCACAAAAGAGGCATTCTTTACTCTGCCAATGTAGCAAAGTAACTTAAATCCAGATTTAATGGATGCATTTTTTAAAGGAAGGAACCACTGAGGATTTCACCATTTGTCTTCCCCTTCCCAAAATGCCAGAGTTTCTAAAAAGTGGGAGAAAAAACAGTATTGCTTCTATATCTGCTGATCTAAACTATAAATCACTACATTTAGTGGAAAATTCCAAGGTAAATTCCAAGTGTCTTAAAATGATATTGAACATGTCAAGTTTAGAGAAAAATGTGGTCTCATACTCACTTTGAGCTTTCCACACATTCAAGTGAAAACTTGAATGGAGCTCAAAGGTTTTTCAGTTCTCTTGACATGATTACTCAAGAGTAAGTAATCTGTAGGAAGAGTTTCTGAACAGACTAACTTTATCAGGTAAGCTGTCCTTGTTGAATGTCATAATTTCCCCTTTCCTCAGTCAATGTTAAGATAAAAATACCCAAGGCAAATTATGAGTGAGTAGAGCTTCTGGAACTAGCTGTATATCAGATCAAACATGTCTGTTCAGTTTACAAGATATGATTTGAACAAGAAACAATATTAATACTGTTTATCTTAGTATGTGTTCAATTAATAAAAGGAAAAAGAAAAAAAAGTGCAAATTGCCAAAGTGTATGTATGTATTTTTAAATCATTGTAACTGGAGAAAGACAAGCTTCTTCTTTTTTTAGAGTTGATGATTTGCAGTGGCTTAAAATTGTAATCACAAGTATGGAAAACTTAAGGTAGAAAGGTAGAAATGAAATAGAAAAAATGATAAATAATTCCTAATGATCCAGACAGAGATTATTTTTATTACCTATACATTAGGAATGGACAATATAAGAAAGATAAATAGAAGAACATGTCTCTGATAGCTGACATCGCAGGAAACTTGGGTCACTGTGTACTCTTCAATATGCCATAGTCTCCAGGCAGTGAAGCTAATAGGAACTTTGGATGAGGAAAACTTCTTGCTTGGTTCTCCTGATAGATTGATGAGAGTATTGCTTCTGACAGAAGATTCAGCTGAGAGTAACAGACAATAACATGGCTGATTACAAAGCAGAAAATGCAAATACAACCACATTTCTATGCATTAAACCGTTTAGAATTTCCTGAATTTTAATATAAAATACAATGAAGTGTTTCAAATAAGATTCTCCTATCTTGCTGGGTATTAACAAATCGCAATATGTAGAAAGAGAAGGGAGAAAATCACATCAAAGAAAAGCTTGCCTTTGGAAATAATGCAGTAGTTAAAATCCAGAAAAGTATGCATCTCACATCATTTGGCTATGTAGTGAGGTCACTTGTCATTCCACTGATCTATATTTCCATATGCAAATAGTGCTACCAATATACATTTAGTAGTAGAATGAATATTTACTTTCACAGTAAAGTGAAGCCATTAGTTTATTCTTTTATTTCAATACAATTTCATTTTCATATGAAGATTGTCACAGCCCACTCCTTTTCAGTATAAAATGTTTAACTGTGTTATTTATATGATGACACCATTACAAATGAAGTTAACAAAGAACATTTTAAGGTTAATTATTTGCAAAATGTGACTTAATCACTTATTCCTCTGTATTTTAATGTTTTTATATGGCACAGCCATGAAATATGTGTTCCAAAATGTATTTTAATAGTGTATAACCTAGTAAAAACATCAGCACATGGCTATTTGAGCTGTTTTCTTATTTATTTTACTTTTTAATCTAATTATTCCTTCAAAGAACTCAAATTGGTAATTGAGACAAGACACATAGCATACTTCTTGAAACAAAGGTCCAGTATCCAGTCTATTTTTGTCAAATATCCACCTTCCCCTTTTTGGGGAAGGTGGTTGAGAAGGTGGTTGCACAACAGCTTCAGAGAACCTTGGATGAAGTGGATTATCTGGATCCTTTTCAGTCAGGATTCAGACCCAGATATGGGACAGAAATGGCATTGGACATGCTTTTGGATTAACTCTGGGGTGAGTGGGATGGAGACAGTGCATCCATTCTTGCCCTACCTGACCTCTCAGCAGCCTTCAATACCATCGACCATGGATATATCAGCTCAGGAGGTTGGAGCTGGGTGGCACAATATTCTGTTGGTGTGACTCCTTTCACCAGGGTCAATTTCAGTTGGTGTTGACTGGGGAGGAAAGGTCCTGCCCTTGGCCCCTACTATGGGGGGTCCCACAGGTACTTTTCCCCTTCATATTTAATATTTATGTGAGACTGCTGGGTGAGCTCATCCATTGCCATGGGGTGCAGTATCATCAGTACACCCAACTATACATCTCTGCCTCAGGCAAATTAAGTGATGCTGTGGACACCTTATCCTGATGCCTGGAGGCTGTGAGGGTCTAGATGGGGAACCACAGGCTTCAGCTGAATCCTGGCAAGACTGAGTGGCTCCGGGTTTTGGGTTGTGCTGTTCTGGGATTATGCCATCCTTGGTGCTGGATGGGGTTGCACTGCCCCAGACAAACGCAGTGCACAATCTGGGAGTCCTACTAGACACGTGACTCCTGCTCAAAGAACAGGTGGCAGTCATGGCTAGGAGGGTCTTTGTGCAGCTTCATGTTGTATGCCAGTTGCACCCCTTCCAGGATTTGGAGGCTCTGTTCACTGTCACTCATGCCTTAGTCACCTCCAGAGTGGACTTTTGTAATGTGCTCTACATGGGGCTGCCCTTGAAGAGTATCTGGAAGTGTCAACAGGTATAGAATGCAGTCGTCCTGTCTCAGGCCAGGCACACACAAATTTATTTATTTGTCAAACTTCATCATCACCTATCTCCCTCGCAAGGAGGGACTCTGGGTGGTTTACAATAAAAACAAAATTCAAATTCAAAACAATTATAAATATAATAAATGCTATAAAAATAAAAATGTGATGGAATCTAGATGGCTGAGAGTTCTTTATCAGTCTGTGAGTGTAATAGGTCCATCAAAAATCACTCTAGGGCACTAGCCATCCCCAGGTGTGGCTAAATACACAAGAGGTAGTTGCAGACTTTTATTTATAGCAAGCAGCAGCAAAAAGTTACACGCAAACACAAGCAGGTAAAAGCAACCAAGTTCTCACAGGTCCAGCGACTGGCCTTAATAAAGAGTTCAACATCCAGGGAGCAGGCTGTCTAGGAATCCAAAGCATTGGGGAGGTTGTCAGCTGGTCCAGGTTCAGTCAAAAGGCAAGGCACAGAGAGACAAAGTTAATGAATGGTTGTTTCCAACAGCAGTCTTGGGCTCATAGCTCTTCTTAAATAAGAACAGCCCTGGTGGGGCTCATTTAGGAGGGTGAGACTGCTTCCTTGCAAGTAACCTCACTGACTTCCTTTGTTCTGCTCTTTGTTCTGCTCTCCGTGCTCTTGCTTTGGGAGTGGGTGGCAATTCTGAGTTCTCATCTTCTCTGAGCAGAGGCAACTGCCCCTGCTGATGGCTGACCAACCCCTAGAAGAGCACATATTACATCTCTGCTTTGCAAGCTGCACTGGTTGCCAGTTTGCTTCTGGGTCCAATTCAAAGTGCTGGTTGTGACATTTAAAGCCCTTCATGGCATGGGGCCAGGATATCTGAGGGACTGCCTCTCCCCAATTACATCAGCCCATCCCATTAGATCAAGCAGGGAAGGCATATTACGGGTTCCATCCAGCAGGGACTTGCATTTAGTGGGTCCCAGGAGGTGGACCTTCTATGCTGTGGCTCCCACCTTGTGGAACATTCTCCCCCCTTAAATTAGCCTTACCCCTTCCCTGCTATCTTTTAACAAGTCCCTCAAGACCTGGTTATGTTGTTAGGCCTTGGGGTCTTTGGGACTTGGATACATTTTTAGATGGCTCCACTATGACTGACAGTTTCACTCTCTCTGCAGGTTTGGTGTATTTTATAATTATGTGATAATATTCTTTTAATATTAAATAAATAAAAAGCTATATTATCTTTTGATAATGATTGTTTTTATTTATTCACTGTTTTTATTTCATTGTTATATGCTGCCCAGAGTTGCCTTGTATGAGATGGATGGCCATATAAATGTGAACAGTAAGTAAGTAAGTAAGTAAGTAAGTAAAACTAGTTAATTTTTGATCCTGGTTAAGAGCTTTGTTATTACAGTCTACCTACAATTAACGAATTTCTCTGTGTTTAGATAAATCTATGGGTGGAACTAGAATTGTGTTCAGCAGCATTTTCTAGCAGTTTAGGAAGGGGCAGGATGGCAATTTTCACCAATTCTTCTATTTACTTGTGGCTACTTGTGTTGTCTTAAGGATTAGGGAACCCTTCTGATTTGTATAAGTCATGGTATCAGGTATTTCTATACCTAGTAAAAACAGCTACCTTGGAAACCTTCCTGTGGAAGGATTCTTCTTCTGGATCTTTATCTTCAGAAGGAGTCTGGATCCAACCTTGTGGTTCCAAATTTTGTGTAAACCAGTTTAGGACTGGATTGCAAACTATAAATGGTTTCTATGTTGTGTGTTACTCCATGAAGGGTGCTTATGGAATTTAGTGACATTCCATTGTTAGCCACTGAATTATAGACATCAAAGTTTTCATTGCTCTGAGAATATTATTTCTGTTTAAAAATCAGAAGGAATTTAGTAGCACCTTTCCAACAGAACTTTTCCTTTTATTAAAAGGCACAAGCTTTCATGAACTCCAGCTCACTTCATCAGATGCATATGAGTGGTCAAACTGATGTAAGATTTAAATTGGGGTGATGTAAGGGGAAGACTGGGTGGTTAGGCAGATATTGATTACATAAGATACAGATTACAAGTACCTCATCAGTTAACAATTGTAATATATTAAAAACCCATAGTGTTTGTTCACCATTGCCTCACTCAGAAGTATTTGTTGATACCTTCAGAGATAGTCTGAAACCTTTTGATATATGTGAGTTCAGCAATCTCTCACTTAGTTGTGTTGGTAAAGTCCCCCCTACCAAGATGACTACTCTGTGATCTGTAATGCAATGCCCTGGAAGGTTGAAATAGTCTGATATTAGTTTATCCTAGTTTTGAGTCAAACTTGCTCCTGTTAATTTTTTGGACAAAAAATTGGCCTGTTTGCCCTACATAGAATCCAGAGGGGTATAGCTGCAAATGGTGGCATATACTGTACAACGTTAAAGGAAGGGTGTCTTCCTTTAGGTGCCTCTAATCTTGTGTGTGAAGTTGCTAGGACCTGTGAGGATACCATTGGTGTAAATATGGTGGGAAAGTAGACATCTGGATTTCATTCCCCTCTTCCCCTCCTCAGTGCAATTGAAATCCTACTGTTGCATTTGATTTTTTTTAAAAAAACTTATGCCTTTTAAAAAGTCTGCTAAGCTGAAAAGGTGCTATAAGAGTCATTCTTATTTTTTTGTGCTATACACTAACACAATTTTCCTCCTCCATTTTTTTTTAATGTTTATATCTTTCAGTTAGTATGGAACTGGAGAATAGCTACAATGACCATAGTGCTCCTGAGGAGATGGACATACAACCTTTCCATTCTTCCTTCCTTCCATGCATTAGCAATTCAGAATATCAGGTTTTCTTTCTAAAAGTAAAATCATCCTCACTGATGCAAATAGTATGATTCACTTTCAGTGTGAACATTTTATATATACTCAGAAGTAAATCATATTTAATGCAATCCCTAGAATTGCATCTTTAATACCGGTAGTTATACTCTATGTATTTGGTATTCTATATACCAAACAATGAAAACTAAATCACACACTTCAAATATGTATTGTGGGTGGGTAGACAGACAGACAGACAGACAGACATGCAGCAGTTCCTTTCCATCTTCTTTCAAAAGAATAAAATCAGGAACACAGCTTCAAAGCCAATAGATGGCAGCATAACTCTTCTCATTACCTTCTCAAATTACTTTGCAGGTGGAAGTCGGCAGAAGTTATTATCAAAATAAATACTACTAAACTAGATTTTCCTGAGTTCTCAATTTATTTGTCTGTCTTATTCTTTTGATTTGATTTATTATTTTTACTCCCATTTTTCTTTTGGGGATACTCAAAGCAGTTTACAAGATTAAAACAGTAAAAGATTAAAGCATAGATAACAAACAGCCATCATACAAACAAATAGTCCAAGACAGCAGCAGTTAAAGGTAACCCAAACCAGATTAAAAAGAGCCAAGCACAAGAAATCACAAGAAACTAAAGGACAGCTAAAGCTAAATAGTAAATGTAAATGTAATGCATTCTAAGTAAATGTCGGAATGTTAAAAGATAATTTAACTACAGATTGTATAGTATATGAAAAGACAAGCATCAAGGAGTCAATAACAACAGATATTAATGTCTAGAATAAAAACGGGAACTAAAATCTGTGTGAAAACAGTCTTTGATGTAGATACCCTTTCCTAATATCTGATGTGTGTTGACAATTTACTCAGTGGTGATGGATGAATTTTGAATCTATTAGGATTCAAATAGATTCTATCTGCTCTCATGGTATATAATGCAGAATAAAACCCTGTTTTAACCCAACTGAGCCTTGATACAAATTACAGCTATAAAATAAACTCCATTTGTAGTAAAAGAAGATGGCTGTCATTTGGAAAAAAATAAAATTTAAAACCCATTTCTGATTAAAACACCCAACAAACACAGCTGAAACATAGTTTGACAATTCAGTTTTGTGATTTTTGTTGTTTATTCATTCAATCGCTTCCAACTCTGTGACTTCATGGACCAGCCCACGCCAGAGCTTCCTGTCAGTAATCAACACCCCCAACTCCCCCAGGGACGAGTCCGTCGCCTCAAGAATGTCATCCATCCATGTTGCCCTTGGTCGGCCCCTCTTCCTTTTGCCTTCCACTCTCCCTAGCATCAGCATCTTCTCCAGGGTGTCCTGTCTTCTCATTATGTGGCCAAAGTATTTCCGTTTTGCCATTAATATCATTCCCTCAAGTGAGCAGTCTGGCTTTATTTCCTGGAGTATGGACCGGTTTGATCTTCTTGCAGTCCAAGGCACTCTCAGAATTTTCCTCCAACACCACACTTCAAAAGCATCGATCTTCCTTCTCTCAACCTTCCTTATGGTCCAGCTCTTGCAGCCATATGTTACTACTGGGAAAACCATTGCTTTAACTATGCGGACCTTTGTTGTCAGTGTGATGTCTCTGCTCTTGACTATTTTATCGAGATTTGTCATTGCTCTTCTCCCAAGGATTAAGCGTCTTCTGATTTCCTGACTGCAGTCAGCATCTGCAGTAATCTTCACACCTAGAAATACAAAGTCTTTCACTGCCTCTACGTTTTCTCCCTTTATTTGTTCTCAATCAAGCTGGTTGCCATAATCTTGGCTTTTTTGAGGTTTAGCTGCAAGCCAGCTTTTGCACTTTCTTCTTTCACCTTCATCATAAGGCTCCTCAGTTCCTCTTTGCTTTCAGCCATCAAAGTGGTATCATCTGCATATCTGAGATTGTTAATGTTTCTTCCAGTGATTTAAACTCCAGCCTTGGATTCCTCAAGCCCAGCATGTCGCATGATGTGTTCTGCATACAAGTTGAATAGATAGGGTGAGAGTATACAACCCTGCCGTAGTCCTTTCCCAATCTTAAACCAGTCCGTTGTTCCATGGTCTGTTCTTACTGTTGCTACTTGGTTGTTATACAGATTCCTCAGGAGACAGACAATATGACGTGGTATCCCCATACCGCTAAGAACTTGCCACAATTTGTTATGGTCCACACAGTCAAAGGTTTTAGAATAGTCAATAAAACAGAAATAGATGTTTTTCTGAAACTCCCTGGCTTTTTCCATTATCCAGCAGATATTGGCAATTTGGTCCCTAGTTCCTCTGCCTTTTCTAAACCCAGCTTGTACATCTGGCAATTCTCACTCCATGAATTGCTGAAGTCTACCTTGCAGGATCTTGAGCATTACCTTACTGGCATGTAAAATGAGTGCCACTGTTTGATAATTTGAACATTCTTTAGTGTTTCCCTTTTTTGGTATGGGGATATAAGTTGATTTTTTCCAATCTGATGGCCATTCTTGTGTTTTCCAGGTTTGCTGGCATATAGCATGCATTACCTTGACAGCATCATCTTGCAAGATTTTGAACAGTTCAGCTGGGATGCCATCGTCTCCTGCTGCCTTGTTATTAGCAATGCCTCTTAAGGCCTATTCAATCTCACTCTTCAGGATGTCTGGCTCTACCTAGGTGACCACACCATCAAAACTATCCCCAATATTGTTATCCTTCCTATACTGTCTTCTGTATATTCTTGCCACCTTTTCTTGATCTCTTCTTCTTCTGTTAGGTCCTCGCCATCTTTGTTTTGATCATACCCATTTTGGCCTGGAATTTACCTCCAATGTTTCTAATTTTCTGGAAGAGTTGTCTTGTCCTTCCTATTCTATTGTCTTCTTCCACTTCCGCGCATTGCTTGTTTAAAAATAATTCCTTATCACTTCTGTCTAGCCTCTGGAATTTTGCATTTAATTGGGCATATCTCCCCCTATCACTGTTGCCTTTTGCTTTCCTTCTTTCTTGGGCTACTTCTAGTGTCTCAGCAGACAGCCATTTTGCCTTCTTGGTTTTCTCTTTCTTTGGGATGTATTTTGTTGCCGCCTCCTGAACAATGCTGCCAACTTCTGTCCAGAGTTCTTCCGGGACTCTATCTACTAAGTCCAGTCCCTTAAATCGATTCTTCACCTCCACTGCATATTCCTTAGGAATATTAGTGAGCTCATATCTAGCTGATCTGTGGGTCTTCCCTAATCTCTTTAGTCTGATCCTAAATTGTGCAAGAAGAAGTTCGTGATCTGAACTACAGTCAGCTCCAGGTCTTGTTTTTACCGACTGTATAGATGTCCGCCACATTTGGCTGCAAAGGATGTAGTCAATCTGATTTCAGTGTTGTCCATCTGGTGAAGTCCATGTATAAAGCCATCTCTTAGGTTGTTGGAAGAGAGTGTTTGTTATGCAGAGTGAGTTGTCTTGGCAAAATTCTATTAGCCTATGTCCTGCTTTGTTTTGTTCTCCCAGGCCATTCTTACCTGTAATTCCAGGTGTCATTTGACTGCCCACCTTAGCATTCCAATCTCCTGTGATGAAAATAACATCTCTTTTAGGCGTGTTGTCCAGTAGGTGCTGCAGATCCTCATAGAACTGCTCTACTTCAGCTTCTTCAGCATCTGTGGTTGGGCCGTATATTTGGATCACTGTGATGTTAGATAACTTGCCCTGAATTCGAATTGAGATCATTCTATCATTTTTTGGATTGTATCCAAGCACTGCTTTAGCCACTGTACTATTCATTCTGAAGGCTACTCCATTTCTTCTGTGGTCCTCTTGTCCACAGTAGTAGATCTGGTCATTTGATATGAAGTGGCCCATTCCAGTCCATTTCAGTTCACTGATGCCCAAAATGTCTATCTTCAATCTTGACATCTCACCAATAACCACATCCAATTTGCCCTGGCTCATAGATCTTACATTCCAGGTTCCAATGGTGTGTTGATCCTTAGAACATCGGATTCGCCGTTCACCACCAGCACCGTCGGCTGCTAGCCATCCTTTTGGCTTTGAGGTAGCTGCGTCATCATGTCTAGGGCTAGTTGACCTCATCCTCTGTTCCTCCCCAGTAGCATTTTGACCATCTTCCGACCTGGGGGTCTCATCTTCCGATGGTATACCGACATATCTCTGGTTGTACTGATCCATTTAGTTTTCACGGCAAGAATACTGGGGTGGGTTGCCATTACCTTCCCCAGGGATCGCAGTTAGTCTGACCTCTCTGTCATGACCTTCCCATCGTGGGTGGCCCTTCACGGTTTAGCTCATGGCATCATTGAGGTGCTCAAGCTCCAGCACCACGACAAGGTAACGATCCTTTGCTGAAGGTTTTGTGAATGCATGAAGATTATATTTCTAGAAAAAATTAATGAGATTAACATTGTCCATAATTAGCAACATTCCTGAAGTTATAAGATAGAAACAGTGAGTTATTTATTCCTCTGTTGCCTTATAAATGGAAGAAGATATATTTATGTCTTGCACTAAGTGCATATTTCCATTGACTGGACTAAGTATGTATCATTGATTGGAGGATAGATAAATGTTATATAGGGCCAGATTTCTCATGAGGCTGTTAAGTAGCAATATCAGAACAAAGAATCAATGCTTCTTCAGATTGATAGTGATGTCTGAACAGAATATGCATGTAACTTCATGGGATATACCCATTAAATGAAAGCAAATCATAGCAAGTAGGAACACCTAGAACCTTGGCTAATTTAGGGGGGGGGGGACTAAATGATTTTTGACCTGTAGGCATGTGGATATGACAACTGGGAAATCTAGGACTAAATTAGATTATGAAGTTTTTAAAAAAATCCCAGAGAAAGGCAATGACAAATTATTTCCATATTTTCGCAAGAATTTTGTTGACATGCCTATATACTGTAGCTACCAGAGTCAATTCTTGACTTAAGCCTAATGTTACTTTTTTATACTCCTGTCATCCCTGTTTCCCAAGATGCAAAGGTAGTAACAGAGGACACACAAATCACTTAGATTTCCTTTACTACTCATTTATCTAAAACCATTCTAGTTAATCAGGGAAACAAACAAACAAACAAAAAAACTTCTTGTTTGGCTTCTTCATTATACATTTGAAAACATGCATCTGTCCCAGGCCAAAGTTTAAGTCCAGTGACAGAAGCTGATTCAAATATAAAGCAGACAAGAACAGACTTTATTGTAATTTGGAATATTTTGTATTGTGTGACTCCATCATAGCAATTGAATACAGTACAGTGGATGTTAAAAAAAATGTTAGATTCCATCAGGTCCAGGCCAAATTCTGCATCTACATTCCACCTAGCAGTGATGGTCATCATTGCAATAGGATCGCAGTAATTAATTTAACTCTTCTGTTCTGTTCTCAGCACTTTCTTCCAATTGCTACTTCCCTTACAAGGAGACTTAGAAATGAAGGCACTGGGAAACAAGAAATTTCTTATTATATGCTCTACCATGCCCTGCCAAAATGTGCATGAGGTATCCAGCACTGTATTCAGATTAAAAAAATAAAATAAAACTGAAAAAAATAGCAGTTTGTTTCTTTGTTTCTTTGTTTGCTATGCCATTATTGTTAGCAGGTCTAGGCCTTCAAATAGGTTCTAGGTTTTTAAAACTGAACTTGTAGCAAGACTTCTACTATCTTCTATCCTGCATTATCCTGACTGTTTGATTGCCCACAGCAACTCAAAAAACTAGGAAACAATGTGGAAGGTTGAATAATGTGAAAACTAGGAATAATCAGGTTAACTATCAGGGCTAGTTTTCTCACTCAAAGCTTCCATAGGACAGCTGATAATTTATTTAGAGACAGCCTGAGGAAAACCTGTGAACCATCTAATCAATCAATCATTAGAAAGGGAGGCGATTTTAATGTTCACCAAACATCTAAAGCTATAAAATCTCATATAATTATTTGTCCATGACTAGAAAGTTATAATAGGTTATTCACCCAATTATTGCTATTAAACTGCTCCATACAACTTAAATCAATATAGGTTCATTATGTGTATTAAGCCTAATACATATTGGGATAATGTTCTGGTTGTCAGAAGTCATGGATCCTGAGCCATGTGTGACAACCTCAGTATGCATATTCTTGTTTTAGTTTGGTCAAAGAAAACCTGTTAGAGAAAAAAAAAAATGTTTAAGTCTGTTTTTTCCTCTTTGGGTCTTTATATGTCCCACTGTAATTATTTATGAGACAGCAGTTACTTGCCAAATAAATTTTGCTTCTGGGCATATTATGGTTTTTATTCCAAAGAGTTGATTTAGCATCATTCCAATTTGTGAAATTATTCTGCCATCTAAAGTGTGAGTCATAATATATCTGAAATGGAAAGAACATCAACTTTTATTTATTTTTAAAAAAATCTTTAATGTTTGCTCCTTTTGTCAGAGCACTATTTTTTTTTTGAAGAGATAACAATGAATGCAATGTTGTGCTAAACCTTCAGTTAAATTAGTTAAGTTTTATTTACAAGCCAGATAGTAAAAAAGCCCCACTTCAAAAAATAAATCAATAATAATAATAATAATAATAATAATAATCCCTATATGGATGTAGAAAAACTGATTAATCTTGCCAATGACATTGCAGGATTAAATAACTAAGAAGGCATTAATAATTTAAACTTTAATAATTGAGAAGTCTACACTATTAACCCCAAATAGCAATAACAATTGTACAAAATTTGACTACTTTGCTAGATATTTTTGCAGGCACATCAGCCAATAGGATATGAGTTCTTCCACATCAGACCTGCCAGGACAGTTTAGGAGTGAGGGGGTTATTCAAGCTGCGGACCAAGCCATATAGAAAGTAAAAGGACAAGTGTAGCAGAAACAATATCTACAGCTGGCAGGGGCTTCAGTGATCCTGTCTTGGAATGTTGTATTTTATTTTTTACTAACATAGATGACAAAGTATTTATCCAGTGGCAAAAGTCTCTGGTACAGTATTCATGTGGTGTTAATTACTGGAGTAAACTACCTTCTGGCCAGACCACTCTGATGCTAGGGAGATATTGTGCTCCAATTACTTTGAAGACTGGTGTCAAGGGAACATCATTTCAGCTCAGAATTGGCTCCCTTGAACCTGAATGAAACTAATTACTGGGTTGTGAAATCATAGTACCTAAGGTCCAAATCAATACCTTTTTCCAAAATTGACCTAAAACCACCCAAAAGCATCAAAGAGGCCACTGTAAGAAATTATTTTAACCAAGAATCTATTTTAACCAAAATCTCAGATGATAAAGTGTCTACATAGTGTCTAAAGAAGCTAGTTAAAATTCTAAATGTAACCAGGGATTGGAAATAATCTAAAAATATTGGAGTGCAGATCTTAAAAATTTAGATCTTCAAGGAGTCTTTGTAAATTTCTGTCTGGGAACCATAAAGCACAAGACTAACCTTTTAAACTTTACCGAAGCTTATACAGTAGGATCAGGCACTGTGCTACCCACAGAATGCAGAACTGCATTTGGGTCCTTTCAGGTCAGTTTTTGAGAGCTGTTTGCTCCATCAGTGCAGCAAATGATTTTAAAAAAAATATGGATATTGAAATTTTTTGTTTTTTCTAGGGAGATGTTATTTATTTACCAGAAGTGCATGAGGCTTGCTAGCCTTTTGGTGAAGACCGCTATATTTATCCAAGAATAATGAATCCAAGCCTTTCCTTTTCATAATGAAGGCAAAAGTTTGAAGACTCCACTTTTGTGTGTCCTCTGTTACTACTTTAAACCTACTTGCTTTGTAGACAGGGTAAGTGTGTCATTAGCATTAAGGAGAAATGAAATTAATTAGCCAATTTAGGAGGATGAAATTAAATGTTTCCAAGAGTTTAGGTTATTGTATTAATGTAAACATTAAAAAGGAGATGAGGCAGTATGCAATCTTGCTTTACTCCTTTTGGGGTAAGGGTAGAGAGGTGCATCCTGAACACATGTAATTTTAATTTAAGTATTTTTGTAAGATTTCATAACCAAAAGTAAGAGCCTTTGAACAACAGAAAAGGCCACCCAAAGCCTATCCCCAGGAATTGTACTGAAGGGGTATAAACATACGGTAACATAAGAGGCTTCATTTCTGAAAGCATTAATATTATGTATCTTCATTTTTTTCCCCTTCATTTCTACAAGGTATTTCAGTGCAATAATTCTTTACAAAGTATTATTGAAAATTATATTGTGTTTAGCCAAAGACCCATAATTAAAGCTCAGATGCATTGTTGTGGCATCATTGTAGGGGTGGGACAGGAATATATTGTATTTTGACCCCTTTCTGAAAGATTTATATTCTGACCTTTCCTGGAGAGAATAAAAATGCAATTATTTTGGTTTCCCCAAAGTTGATTAGCATGAAACGGAATCTTAGAGATAAAACTGTGTGGTATATGATATTGCATGTAGCAAGTGTATTTCCATTAACCCCTCGTCCCAGCCCAAAGAAAAAAGGGTGGGGAAACTCTTGTCAGTTTTAAGTATCTGCCAGTAAGATCAAATCACTTTTCTGAGTAAGTCTGAAAACTGAATTAAATCAATTTCAAATTTCAAATTCATTTGGATATTTGTATTTCATCAAAGCTGAATTACATACTCATCAAACAAATATTTTCTATATCAGTTTGAATATGCACACACATATTCTATCTATCATCTATCTATCTATCTATCTATCTATCTATCTATCTATCTATCTATCTATCTATCTATCTATCTTTCTATCTCCATCTATCCATCCAACCATCCATCCACACACACTGCAAACACACAACTTTCCTAATGTGCATTTGAGTAAGGCTGATTCACACAAGGTGATGGCATGATGAAAAATTGAATTCAGGTTGAAAGTACAAATTAAAGTGACTTCAAATTCCCATTTCAACCACATACAGTATATCATTCTGTTATAAATCTAAGTAGAGATATGGTAAATATAATTAAGTAGGAAGAGAAGACAGACAGAGAGACATATGCATACAGAGCTACCAATATAAAATTACTTATAATAGTTGGGGGAGCACATTTATTCATATTTTTCATTTTATTTTTTGTTGGTTGATTTATGCAGTGAACAAGGTGGTGACATAGTGATATCTCTAATTATTAGGAATGTTTGGAGAACGATAAATCTAAATTAAGGTTCATACTTTAATTAAAAAAAATATGCCAGGAAATGGTGGCAAATCACACTGATGTTTCTTAGCAGTTTGCCACTGAAATTCAGTGATTTATGAGGATCCTGTGTCTTTAGAAGCATCAGCTCCACATAGCCAAGGAACTCTGATTTATGAGAATAACTGTGCTTGTGTTTTGCCCTTTCTCATAGGGCTCCAACTTTGAATGGCCTCCAAATACCCTCTCCCCTTTATGAACTACCCATGCAAGGCTAGATCATTGGCAGAAGTTGTTCTTACTCTGCCTAGACAATCCCAACCACCCAGGAAGCTATATCTGGGGAGACCTGAATGTGAACAATGGTCAGTAAGGAAAAGCCTCCATAGAACTCAGGACCCTCCATAAAGCCAAGCAGCCAGGATAGCAGGCAGGTGCACTCCTTTGATCCTTCTGAGTGGGTTCCTAAACCTACATGGAAAAGCTGTTCTGCCTGAACCAAAGGGAATGCAAGCAAAGAGAAAAAACTTCTCTTCTGTCCTAACTAGATTGCCTTGGGATTTAGATTACTGCTTGCCCATGAGCACGCTCGCCTAGTAAAGTTTACGAATGTTGAGTTTAGTTGCTAACATATATGCATGCAGAAGCCCAGAAAAGGAATGCACAAAAAACTACACCTCCTAGTTCCATAAGGACTATCTTCTGAGAAGCATCACCAGGCTGGGCCTGTAACTGTGTTTACCTAAATTTATACTTTGAGCAAGCTCCCTGCTGGGCCTGAAATAATGAGCTAGATCTTTGCCCTTGACTAGCTAGCAGCAGATCCAGGGCATCCCTCTCCCCCACCTTGCCTGGGAGGAGCTCAGATCCAAGTGCTCTTGGCTGCAGCTTCAGATCCTGAGGTTCGACTCGTTCTTTCTGAGCCTGCAGTTTGTATACTGTGAATGAGCCTTTCCATTTATGCTATCAGCAGTTGGAAGGGAATCTATGAAGTAAGGTATCTGGGAATAAAAGGCAGCTGCAGAGCTAGTGGAGAGGTGTCATAAATACTGTATGTATGTGCTGTGAACATTCCCTTCATGAGCCATAAAGTCAGGCCATTTTCTTGTCTTCCAATGAACTTGACACCAAACCACTTAGGCTAATTCCCCCACTCCATCACAGGACTGGCCATATCTCACTCCCAGCTCAAGTGATGCTGAAGTATATCTTGGAACATATGGCTATGTGGCAATGGGGGACAGGGATATAACAGGCATATCTTTGACCAGACATTGACAATCACAGGTCTGAAATTATGGCCAGCCTGCTTGTGAGGACTAGGAATTTGGTTAACACGGCACTAAAACTGAAGTTTGTGCTTCACAATTTTTGTGTCTTTCTATAGAAACAACAACAGCTATATAGTTTATTCTGCCTGCCAAGGGGTGTGGGGGGGGTACAGCAGTGGACACTGGGGGGGGGGGACTAGAAGAATTATACAAAAAATTAGTTTAAGAAAAAAAGGGCCACAGAGCCAGTGTGGTGGAAGCAGATAAGGAATGGGATAAAAAGAGGGGAGAAAGGAGGTCATATTGATGAAGACAGAATTGCAACATTGTGATGGAAGCCTTGCTCCTTTTCTACCATGACATGATATTGCACACATGTTCAAAAGGGATGAATCTTACAGCACAACTCTGCAACACAACTGTCATCATTTTGACAAAAGATCAAGATCCTGAGGAAATGTTGGTATCCTGCTGCTGCTGAGGAGGAGTTCATTTGTTTTATTCAATGTAATGGTCACTCCATTACATTGGATATTTGGGGTGGTCATGGCACCACACAAATGGAGAGATCCTGATAAACTCAACTTAAAAGAACCTGATTTCTTGCTAAACTCTTGCTATTTTGTGCCTCTAGATTTTCTGGGAATTAGGATGAAACATATTATCTATGAAAGTAAAAAGGTAGTGAGAATAAGAAAATCCATGAATTATAATATACTGTATGTTTAAGGTGAACATCTGTTGGGAATCTGTCTTAGCAATAGCCAAGCAGAATGGGATTCTGTCTTCATAGCTGTAGTTGTTGTTGTTGATAATACCTTGTTATCCTCCACTTTTATGTAGAAATAATAAGAAAAGTTGAAACCTAACATATAGTTTCAACCCATGAAGATTCCTTTCTTCCTTAAAAGGATGAGATTATCTACAGTGTGCCTTCAGCCTTAAGTAGAATGTTGGAGAAAGTGACATTAAAATTATCTGTTTTTATACTTACTTTTCATACTGGTAAAATTATCTGTTTTTAGACTTACCTTTCAAAGCTTCAGTAGACTCACTTAAAATAATAAAACAGAATTTGGATATTAAAAAAAGTTGAAAATGAAGCAGAGGTATTAACCTCATTTGTTGTTGTTTATTCGTTTAGTTGCTTCCGACTCTTCGTGACTTCATGGACCAGCCCATGCCAGAGCTTCCTCTCGGTCGTCAACACCCCCAGCTCCCCCAGGGACGAGTCCGTCACCTCTAGAATCTCATCCATCCACCTTGCCCTTGGTCGGCCCCTCTTCCTTTTGCCCTCCACTCTCCCTTGCATCAGCATCTTCTCCAGGGTGTCCTGTCTTAACATTCTGTGGCCAAAGTATTTCAGTTTTGCCTTTAATATCATGCCCTCAAGTGAGCAGTCTGGCTTGATTTCCTGGAGTATGGACTGGTTTGATCTTCTTGCAGTCCAAGGCACTCTCAGATTTTTCCTCCAACACCACAGTTCAAAAGCCTCGATCTTCTTTCGCTCAGCCTTCCTTATGTTCCAGCTCTCACAGCCATATGTTACACCATTGCTTTAACTATGCGGGCCTTTGTTGTCAGCGTGATGTCTCTGCTCTTAACTATTTTATCGAGATTTATCATTGCTCTTCTCCCAAGGATTAAGCGTCTTCTGATTTCCTGACTGCAGTCAGCATCTGCAGTAATCTTTGCACCTAGAAATAAAAAGTCATTCACTGCTTCTACGTTTTCTCCCTCTATTTGCCAGTTATCAATCAAGCTGGTTGCCATAATCTTGGTTTTTTTGAGGTTTAGCTGCAAGCCAGCTTTTGCACTTTCTTCTTTCACCTTCATCATAAGGCTCCTCAGTTCCTCTTTGCTTTCAGCCATCAAAGTGGTATCATCTGCATATCTGAGATTGTTAATGTTTCTTCCAGTGATTTTAACTCCAGCCTTGGGTTCCTCAAGCCCAGCTTGTCGCATGATGTGTTCTGCATACAAGTTCAATAGGTAGGGTGAGAGTATACAGCCCTGCCGTACTCCTTTCCCAATCTTAAACCAGTCCGTTGTTCCGTGGTCTGTTCTTACTGTTGCTACTTGGTCGTTATACAGATTCTTCAGGAGGCATACAAGATGACTTGGTATCCCCATACCACTAAGAACTTGCCACAATTTGTTATGGTCCACACAGTCAAAGGCTTTAGAATAGTCAATAAAACAGAAATAGATGTTTTTCTGAAACTCCCTGGCTTTTTCCATTATCCAGCAGATATTGGCAATTTGGTCCCTAGTTCCTCTGCCTTTTCTAAACCCAGCATGTACATCTGGCAATCCTCGCTCCATGAACTGCTGAAGTCTACCTTGCAGGATCTTGAGCATTACCTTACTGGCATGTGAAATGAGTGCCACTGTTTGATAGTTTGAACATTCTTTAATGTTCCCCTTTTTTGGTATGGGGATATAAGTTGATTTTTTCCAATCTGATGGCCATTCTTGTGTTTTCCAAATTTGCTGGCATATAGCATGCATTACCTTGACAGAATCATCTTGCAAGATTTTGAACAGTTCAGCTGGGATGCCGTCATCTCCTGCTGCCTTGTTATTAGCAATGCTTCTTAAGGCCCACTCAACCTCACTCTTCAGGATGTCTGGCTCTAGCTCACTGACCACACCGTCAAAGCTATCCCCGATATTTTTATCCTTCCTATACAGGTCTTCTGTATATTCTTGCCACCTTCTCTTGATCTCTTCTTCTTCTGTTAGGTCCTGGCCATCTTTGTTTTTGATCATACCCATTTTTGCCTCGAATTTACCTCCAATGTTTCTAATTTTCTGGAAGAGGTCTCTTGTCCTTCCTATTCTATTGTCTTCTTCCACTTCCGTGCATTGCTTGTTTAAAAATAATTCCTTATCTCTTCTGGCTAACCTCTGGAATTTTGCATTTAATTGGGCATATCCCCCCCTATCACTGTTGCCTTTTGCTTTCCTTCTTTCTTGGGCTACTTCTAGTGTCTCAGCAGACAGCCATTTTGCCTTCTTGGTTTTCTCTTTCTTTGGGATTTATTTTGTTGCCGCCTCCTGAACAATGCTGCCAACTTCTGTCCAGAGTTCTTCTGCGACCCTATCTACTAAGTCCAGTCCCTTAAATCTATTCTTCACCTCCACTGCATATTCCTTAGGAATATTAGTGAGCTCATATCTAGCTGATCTGTGGGTCTTCCCTAATCTCTTTAGTCTGATCCTAAATTGTGCAAGAAGTAGTTTGTGATCTGAACTACAGTCAGTTCCAGGCCTTGTTTTTACTGACTGTACAGATGTCCGCCACATTTGGCTGCAAAGGATGTAGTCAATCTGATTTCGGTGTTGTCCATCTGGGGAAGTTCATGTATAAAGACATCTCTTAGGTTGTTGGAAGAGAGTGTTTGTTATGCAGAGTGAATTGTCTTGGCAAAATTCTATCAGCCTATGTCCTGCTTCGTTTTGTTCTCCCAGGCCATGCTTACCTGTAATTCGAGTTGTCATTTGACTGCCCACCTTAGCATTCCAGTCTCCTGTGATGAGAATAACATCTCTTTTAGGCGTGTCATCCAGTAGGTGCTGCAGATCCTCATAGAACTGCTCTACTTCAGCTTCTTCAGCATCTGTGGTTGGGGCGTATATTTGGATCACTGTGATGTTAGATGGCTTGCCCTGATTCGAATTGAGATCATTCTGTCATTTTTTGGGTTGTATCCAAGCACTGCTTTAGCCACTTTGCTATTAATTATGAAGGCTACTCCATTTCTTCTGTGGTCCTCTTGTCCACAGTAGTAGATCTGGTGGTCATTTGATGTGAAGTGGCCCATTCCAGTCCATTTCAGTTCACTGACGCCCAAAATGTCTATCTTTAATCTTGACATCTCGCCAATAACGACATCCAATTTGCCCTGGCTCATAGATCTTACATTCCAGGTTCCAATGGTGTGTTGATCCTTAGAACATCGGATTCGCCGTTCACCACCAGCACCGTCGGCCGCTAGCCGTCCTTTCGGCTTTGAGCTAGCTGCGCCATCACGTCTGGGGCTAATTGAACTCCTCCTCTGTTCCTCCCCAGTAGCATTTTGACCATCTTCCGACCTGGGGTTCTCATCTTCCGATGGTATACCAACATATCTCTGGTTGTACTGATCCATTTAGTTTTCACGGCAAGAATACTGGGGTGGGTTGCCATTACCTTCCCCAGGGATTGCATTTAGTCTGACCTCTCTGTCATGATCTTCCCGTCTTGGGTGGCCCTTCACGGTTTAGCTCATGGCATCATTGAGGTGCTCAAGCTTCAGCACCACGACAAGGTAACGATCCTTTGCTGAAGTTTAACCTCATATCTTGTTAAATTTCCAATAGTGTGATATTTTAACAAAAATCTAGAGAAGAATTTAGACTTAAACTCTTGCCTACTGTTAAATCTTAAATCTTAACTAATCTTAAATCTTAAGAACTCTTAAATCTGCCTACCATTCAATTGAAATATAATTGAAATGTAATTTACTTATACTAATACTAGTATAAGTAAACCATATAAACATGTTTTGTTGCAGAACTTCAGTCTGCCAAAGTCTTGATACAGTTTCATAGTTGTATTTCCTTCTGCATGCACTCTTTTCATACATACTTTCTTTGATTATCATTATATTTTATCCTCCAGAGCCTATTTTTAATGCTTTTTTAAAAATTAAGATTGTATATTACTAGAGGAAGGGAAATGACTTATTGGTTGTTCTTTCAACAGAGTAGAATCTTCTGTCATTTGAAATGCTTCCTTGGAGGCAAAGTCTTATCCTTACTTGAATATATATTACTTTTTACATTCTAAAAATGTTAAAAAAAATAATATTATGCATATTTAGGAATTGAACTCTTGCCTTTCCTTTTGCCTTCTCTGTGTTTTTGCAAAGCTGGAGGTGAATTAAAAGTAGAAACAGTGACAGAAGCTGATAGAATATGATGTGTTTACTCTGGGAAAATATAGTTGAGTAAGCTACTGTGGGGTAGAGAAGGAAACTCTCCTTTTTAACCTATTATGCTTTTGTATATTTTAGAAGTGCTGCACGTGTGTAGTGGCAACATGGAAAACCATTGTATTTTTACGGGTTTAATTGTCACATTTTGATTTTCTTTTTCACACGAAGAAGCTTAGAGTGTATTTTGAGTCATAGTAATGTTTAGCCAGCCTTTTTGTTTTTACTCTTGTTTGAAAGCGGGAGAAGAGAAAACCTCAAGATTGTTTATGTTAGCCCTATCTTATCTGTATAGCTTCCCAGGCTCTTGGATTATGTCATAAACAGCTGAGAACCTGGAAACTATCCAGTCAAGGCCAGATCCTGCAGTCTCAGTATCATGGAAACAGGGTCACGAGGTTTTAGGGCCAGACTTTGATAAAAATCTTAGGATTGCCTCTTGAGTTTGGAGTTTGGCCACAGATCCTGGAACCGGGTGCTGGGTGCAAAATTGGCTTGGGAAGCTTCTGCATAGACTTAAGGCTCATTACTCTGGAAATTGAGCTACCCTGGGGTATATTTGCTGGAAGCTCCTGACAGCCAATGGGAGATTGGGTATCATCTTGCTTGGTAGGTTATTATTTTTCTTTATGTTATGCTTTCTTGTTTTTCTGTTTTCTCTGCCTAAACTGTGTTTTTGTTTAAATCTGTTTCCTTAAGTTAATAATAAAGCTTAAAATCTCTTTACTCACTGGTGTGCTTATTGTCTCTGGATCTAAAAGAACCAATTGTCTGGCTACTTGATCACTGCCTGGACACTTGGCAGAACAACATGTCTTGAAAAATGAGTTTGTAGTTGCTATGTATTTTTAGAACCTCCTCATATTTACATAATTTTAAAAAAGTATTCATTTGGTTATATAAATATTTCTATATTATACTTTAATTCATATACATTATTCATATTCTGGTGTGAGAGGGTTGTTTGAAGGTGTTAAATAGAAGGTAGGTGTGTGAAGCCTTGCTTGACTTATTTTGCTTCTCTTTTTTGGCCTTTAAAGTGTGAAAAATCACACTGTTGAAAATTGGTGGTTGTTTTGCTGAATTTTATGTATGATATGTGAATGATTGGGTGGATCACATCTGGCTTATTGGTCATGATCTCTGTTATCTTGATATGTGGCATAAGGTGTCCATAGGGGGCAAGCAGGCCAAAGTTACAAAATGGGCATCAAGATGCAACAAATCATGATCCCATCACACACTGAGACATAATTAGGTAAGTGTGGGATTTGTGTCAAGTGCATGCCATAATTTTGGCATAATCTTGCTTTGCTGGAAAAGTTTTTGGAATCCAGTGACCCCAACACTACAGACTATTTGTTCCTGTCTGCCTATATTGTCTACTCTTATTCCATAGTTTCACACAGAATTATATTTTACTATCCTGAGTCCTGTTAAACTGGAGACATTATAAGTTAAATCGGGAAACTTCTGCATTTGGTTAAAATGCGTTTAGCTAAATGCAGAAGCTGTACCACTGAAGTATGCCATCTTCCTTTTACTACTTGTATCTATGTGATCTTCTAAAATATGCTCCAAAAGATGGGAAGAATCTCTGAAATGGCACAGAAGATTGACAAAGAAAATGCATGGCAAAGAATTGACCAAAAAGTCATAAATTTCAAAGGGGCCATTTAAATAAGTCCAGCACTTGCTGAGTGGCAATTCTGTTTTACAAGTGCCCATTCCAATGAATTATTAGCCTCCCCACAAATGAAATGAAGTCTTCCACCAATAGAAGACCTTAAATGTATCAAAGTCATGACAAGTATACTTTAAAGTTTTTCAGGCAGTTGTGACACCCAGCATATGACCATGCATTTTCATATACATTTCTCCTTCTAATTTTATAGAAAACCTTTGAAAAATAATTACTATGTAAGTTCAAGTGTCCATCTTTTTTGTAACATGGAAAGATATTAAAACCTAATTTAACAGGTTTTGTAACATGTTCAAGCAAAACCTAATTTATATCTGGTTTCTCATTTATAACTAGTTATCCACTGCAGACAATAGTGTTCGTATGTAATGGCAATGAGGGTTAATTTGCAATGGCAAAATACAAGCAGAATTTTTGTTATATTTTGCAACATTTAAATCACAAAGCTGTTCAACAGAGCCCTCCGTGGTTAATTATGGGTCTTCAAGAATTTTTTTCCCTAGTGATACACATGCCTAAATATATTAAATTATTCCTTAGTCTTTCATTAACTTGTTGCATGTGACAGCATTTGAGATGCTATACTTACTTGATTGGAAGATGAGGTTTCATTTTTCCAGAGTAATTATCCATGGTTGGGGGAAGGGGTAATCTTGCATTTGCTGGAAAGCATAAAAGAAATAAATGGGTATACAGCTCTAAACATCACTGCTACAAAATATAGATGTCTTTGAAGATGAGCTGGAGCTTTGGAATGGCTGCTTGTCTGTTGAATTTTTTTACCATTCTTTTTCAGCACCTAAATAGTAGGATTGTGCAAAGCTTTGAAAGAGTGCTTTTCTTCAAAGAAGCTTCAGAAAAAATACCCCCTCAAAGCTGCTTTCTGAAACAACAGAGGTCCTATCACTTCTAAGTTCAAAGTGAAGCAGCCATGTTTCTTAGATTTGGTCTGTTCTGGAGCCCCCTTAACCTTCTCCTGCAGAGCTAAAGCTATGGTAGAAAGCTGAGAGAAGCCTTTCCCTACAGTGATGGTGGAAGCTTCTCAAGTTTCAGTGAAGATTGCAGGGAATCCTCCCTGGACTTCTTACCTCATTGAGAAAGGGCAGCAGTGCAGAAAAGTTCCTTTTATGTTGCTGGGCTGCCCAACCACTTCCCAGTGATTAAGAAGGACAGTGGTGGGAAAGGATGTGTCCTTTCAGGTGGTTTTGATAGTCCTAACCCTGCCAGTGGATGAAGAACACCAATGACACAGAAAGATTCCTTTTATGCCACGGTCTCTCCCAACTGCTCCCAGCTGGCCAGCAGTTGGGAAAGCCAGAGAAGGAAAAGGAAACATCCTTTTGTACTGCTGGTCTCCATATATGGTATCAGAAGGAAGCCAATACACCGAAGGGCCAAAAGACTTTCTTCAGGGAATACTGAAAACTGAGGGGAACATTATTCTGTACTTTTCTTCAGAGAAGTTCAAGGCCACCTAAATTACTTGGTCAGCATGACATTGGTAGCCTGTTTAGCTTGGCAAACCAAATGAGGTGACCTCTGTAGTCTGACTTACTTCACTAAAATGAAACTGCATTGCTTCAAGCAGGCCTGCTAAACACATCTTTTTTTTCTCCCTTTCTTTCCTTTCTTGTCCAGTTACCTCTTCTGCTTGTGTCATCTTCAGCCAGTTTCATTATCTCTTTTGTCTTTTTTTTCATTTCCAGGAAAGCAAATCCTTCCCCCTATTTCCTACTTTTCCCCTTCTCTTTTGCTTTATTTCTTCTCTTTTGCTGTTTCTGCTGGAAAAAGAAAAGGGGATGCATGCAATGGTATCTGCAGGATCTGATGCTTTCATCAAAATGACAAAAGCAGCACTGCACAGGTTGCAAAAGAAGCTCTGTTACTTTCAGATATGAGTGTGATGTCACGGCACATGTCAATTTCCTTTACGGAAAAAGGATGACTGCCCACATGAATCCATAAACAGTTATCTTTCTTGCTGGTTGTATCTTCTTGTTAAGCAATCATTTTTTGTAACATCTATGTGGCAATTTAAATGTTTCCTTTGCTTGCATAATTAGTTTAGGTTGTGCTTGTTAAAGGATATACTGTATTCCATTACAATATGGAACCATGCTGTGCTTCACACTGTTCAGTTGCATTGTTTTCTATGCTTTCAGATGGATTGCATATTTTTTCCCTTTTTTCTTTCAGTCTGGATCACATGCTGATTTTGATTTAATATGCTTAAAACCCTGGATATGGTAAAAATATCTAGATTTCTGTAGATCATACTTCATAACACTGAGTTTGATTTCTGTATTCTCATCCCATGCCATGCTTTTGGAAGTTAGAAAATTGTAAAACTGGCCTACTTCAGAAGCAATAGTATGTTTTTTCTTTTATTTTCTCTCCAAGTGCAGCAATTTTCTAATTTTGGAGGAATGCGGGGGCATCTGTGAGGAAGGGCAACAACATCAAAATTTCAACACTACTGGCAGATCAAAATACTATTGCTTTTTACCATGAATTGCATACATCACATGTACATAAAATGGGGTGGGGCTTAGTTTGCCTGGTCGAGCCTGCCATTTTGACATTGCTGACCACACCCTCAGGGAATGGCATTCATAGTTGCTTGTGGTAATACTGTATAATATTATTTGTTTTTATTACAATTTTAAACTGTTTCAATTGTATTTTAATGGTTTTGTTTTTAATTATTTTGAATATTTGTTGCTGTTGTTGTTTGACTATGTGTGCCACCCAGATTCACAGTGTGAGATGGGTGACTATATTAAATCAATAAATAGAAATGAGATCTGTTTGCTACATTTCAGAGTTGCAGAAATGCAGAAATGGGCAACTCAATGATCCAGTGCTTGTTGTGAAGAGAGTGAATTTGAAAGGCTTCCCTCTTTCTCCTTTTAATGAAGCTGAATGGTAGAAGATTCAGAACAGGCAAAAGGAGTTATTCTTTCACTCAATCCCTAATAAAGCTATAAAATTACTACTAAAAGATATGGTGATGGCTGCCAAACTAAACTGCTATAATGGAAAATTGCAGCATTATAGAAAATTCATGAAGGATTATAATAGTCATTGATAGCTAAGAGCATTAAATGTAGAATCAAAGGAGGCTTGGGTCTTAAAATAGTGAAAAACATTCTCATATTCTACTTATGAGCATCCCTGAAGACATTTGTATGTTGTTAGAAACAGAGCATGCAGTGGCATGTAATCTTGATCCAGCAGGACTCTTCTTATATGCATATGTTTAATTATGTACTGAATGTCTATTCCACTGCAAATGTACATTTGGCTATATGTTTAATAATATACTTGCTACATTCACATGCCAACTTTCTGTCTTGTATTCTAGGCAGCCCACAATTTAAAATAATGACTAATAACATAATCTGAATATAGCAAAAGAAAGGGACAGGGAGGAACAAAAGAAAGATGTGAATTCAAAAATAACAAAGAGTCTTATGGCACTTTAACGCTTAACCAGTGCATTATTGCATAAGCTTTGCTGATCACAGCTCACTATATTGGATACATGCCGTTGAATTCTGTGGAAATAGCTGCTGCTGAGACAAGAGAGAGCAGAAAAGGGAGAATGGTGAATGAAATGTAAGAAATGGAATTGACTTAGAAGTGAATAAACATAAAGTAGATATTAAGTGTGAGGGAAACATTCTTGCACTGAATAGCTAGTTAACCTATGTAATGCAATGAAAAACCCTGACCTTTGTTTAATCTGTGAAAAATGGTGTTAAATCTTCTAATGAATCCCTGTTCATACTAAGCATTTTTTTTTTTTTCTTCTCAAGGATGGGCTCCTTCAGGTCAGTGACAGAGTATTAACTAGTCATGTCAGCTACGTGTGCTCAGGGCTTTCCTGTTGAAATGGCAAGAGACAACATTTTGTCCTGTGTCAGCAGTAGGTCCACAAGTCTAATTCTAGTTCCTCTTTCTCTAGACATTTTATCTATGGAGAACAATTTAACAGATATAAAGGATAATAGGAAATATAGAAAATCACAGATCTACAGAATGAGACATTGCACATTTTGTTTTCAGGTGCTCAGCATGCAGCAAAGCCAGGACATGTGGATGCCAAGAAAACTCTTTTGACCTTGATACTGTCCCTTCTACTGCTTTCCCTAGGAGAAACAGGCTGAAAAAAAAAAAAACAGGATAACAAAGATTTTTCCCTTCCCAGCTTCATTAAACTACACAGATGTTTCAGTAAAAACAAGAGACTTGAGAAAGAGGACAGAGCCGGGGGGAATAGGTGCAGGAAATACGCAGAAATGAACTCCAAGATTAAATACTTCTAGAAATTCTGAACCAAAAGGCTAAATTCCTTAAGTACAATCACGGTACCTCTAGGTAGGCATGAAGTAATTTTTTTACAAATATGTTTTGCCTTCATATTGTCATTAGCAGCTATTTCTCTCTAGATTTCTTCCTTGCCAGTTATATTTTTTAGTAGCTTGTCTCTATTAAAAGAAAAAAGCCCCAAATCTTTTCAGGATTCTTTTTTAAAGAAAACTGTTGGATGAAGTGCATGTTGTTAGTATTCAGCATAGCATGCAGCAAACTGGCACCCGCATTCTTTAGTACATCACTTTAGATGGAAGTAATACACAATTTAATTGAATTTCCTTTACACTTTAACCTGTAATCATAGGTTCAGGTTGTGTAGGATTAGACCTGCTGGGGAAAACGTGCCTCTGCCTTTTTGTTGCTTGTGTTTAGGGTTTTATGCAATCTCCATTTTAAAAAGGACTGCGTCATGAAATAGAAGGTTCTGCATTCTGTCTGTACTAATGGCCTCAATGTCTCCTGGTTTGCATCACTCTAATTGAATTCCAGCAATTGCATACAAGGCACACTATTGCTGTTAATACATTGGTTAGAGCTGCCTGCTATGAGAATAGAGTAAAAGAACTTCCAGTATGTTTTGGTTAAAAAAATGACCCTAGTCTATTCAAATTATTTCAGTCCTCCATGCTCTAATTGGCAATATCCAACAACTATAATGAAAGTTTCCTTTTAAATTGATTGATTGATTGATTGACTGATAGATTGATTCAAGGGTTTTTCAAGTTGATTGATAAGCATTACATACCAATATTACATACCAATACTGACCAGAATTTTTGCTACTGTAAATCAGGGATCAGCAGTGTCACAGGGACTACAGTATGTCCATTGAATTATTCTGCTTTGTCTGATTTTTTTTAAAATTAAAACCACTAAAAACAAAAACAGAGTAAACTGAAACTTCTGAATGGCTTCAAGGCAGACTTGCAATCTACCATAATATCTCATGCTTTTACAACATGCTTCTATACATGTTGGTGTGACTTAATATCATGATAAAGAATAGCCTTGAGAATAGCAAGGAAAGAAAAAGTGGTTTCTGTTGCTGATTGCATTAATTGAGTTATCCCCATGCCATCAGTTAATTTTTTATTTCAATTTCAATTTCATATATATATATACAGAGAGAGAGAGAGAGATAGAGAGAGAGAAATTGACTCTGGTATCTGACAATCTTTTGTGGTAGAGTGGAGGAGAATGGAATTGTGTGTCTGTGTACATATGTGTTGTCAAGGTGTTTTTCCTACGCATTGAGGCACTGTTCATCCTGAGTATTTTTCAGGACTTTGGGGAGTGTCAAGATGAGGTTACTTTTATCTTTGGGACTCAAAGTGTACTGTTGAGTATAAACTGGGGTGGGGGGGTGGGGGGTTACCTTTCAGTTTTTTTATGGTAGTAATTTGCCTAATCTTTGTTTTATTTATGTGTTTGTGTGTCAGGGAGGGATGGGGAAGAACTAAATGTGAGATAGTTTAAATTTTGCTAACCATCTGATGAATAATGCAAATTTTAGGGGCAATTGCTTTAACTTGGTTCCTACACTTGAAAAGGTTTACAAAATTTATCTTGGTAATTTTAGTCCATTTCTGGATTCTGTCACAGCCATTTTATTCATGTTTTCTGAAATGTTAAAATACATCTCAGTTAGGTGTTAAATATGCATAACTATTATTCCTAACATGGGATACTGGTTTAAGTGTTAACCAAGACAGGGAGGCCTAGCAGAAAGTGTGATCTTTACTAACCTATGCACTTCAGAGGAAAGCTGTTATGAGGAAAACAAATGGAAAAGGAAATGGAACTTTTTTTCCTTCTGTGGAAAAATGAACTGTAACACCAATAAATAAATAAATAAGTAAATAAATAAATAAATAAATAAATAAATAAATGTCTACATCATCTCATATAGTTTAGTGTTATACAATAGAAAGTGTAAGTTTTAAGTTCTTTTCCAAAGTTGATAAAGAATGGTTATGGTTAACCATATTAACAATGGTTAATATGACAGACTGGGGAAATTATTGCATTCATGGAAGTAATCTTATTAGCAATGTTTTATTAATTTGATTTACATTAAATTAAATTTGAATTTAAATGAAATCAAATTTAGTTTTTATGCACAAAAGACTTCTTTGTCCTGACCCTATCTAATGTAAAATATGGCCCCATCCACATATTAAAGCTAAGTATGTACTTCAGTTAAAAACTGCTTTCCTGATCTAAGAGATTAATTAAAATGTTGAAAAGTCTTAGACTCAGGTTATAGTCCTGTAACATCCCATTAAAACGATTTTTCCAATTTGAAATGGAATCACTGATGAGCACCCTTTAAGAACTGTTTTCTTTTATATGCACTATAATTATCTAAATCCTCCCCCCACATTTAATTGCTTTTAAAGAGGAATCTCAGTTGGTATTAATTACATTCACTTTTCATTTGCCTCCTGTGATTGAGATATACTGTATGTACAGTATACTGTACTGTATAGTATACAGTATACTGTATGCATGTGTGTGAATATAAATATACTGTAAATATATAATTATATGTTAAAGTTGCCATTGAGAGATAAAAATATATATATTTTTAAGGAGGTGTACATCTGTTGATTATTTCAGTTCTTGCAGCAGAACAGTGTTCCACAGATGCATAAAACACTTAATACTTTTAAAAATATATGTTTTTTATATATCTATGGCTTAAATGGTGCATTCTGGGAAAAGAAAGAACATTCTTGGGAAAACTGAAGTGTCACATCACTGGAACACTGCATCTTGCATGTATAGTAATCGAGTGATTATATTGGAGTCTGTGTGTGTGTGGGTGTGTTTATACATTTCTTATGGCTCCTATAGTGTTCAGCTTACAACAAATCAGAGGAGGGAAAGGAAGAACAAACATGACAATTCAGAGACTTCTATATAGAGTTGTATACTTTAAGGAGAGTTTCCATGGACAGAAGATGCATCCTGTTTCAAAAAATAACCTGAACAAAAGATAGAACACTTAAAGCTGAGTTTTCAAATGTCCAAGGGGAGCTTTTGGTGCATCCCAATCTGTGTTATGTCAACAGATTAAAATAAAAAAATCATTATAACAAAAAAATAATAGTTCTAAGTAGCTCTGCTACTCAGTTTCATACCGTTCTTGTTATGTGAGTCCACCTTCTTAGGGAAAAAGATAATTTAAAAAAGGCTGTGGCAAAGACAATTTAGTACTTTGAGCACATGAAAATGTGGCCTTTCTCTACAATAAATAATAATAGAATGTCCTTCATAACACTAAGAGGAACAGGTCAGTTCAGAACATTCCCAAATAAATAAATAAACAAACAAACAACCACCCTCTCCCCCACTCTCAATTCCTGCCTGCATCAGGGTTGGGGAAACTGTACATTTCTGAATAGATCAAACCTACCATTTCCAGCAAGCTCAACTAGCTGAATTTATGATGAAAAAAAATGCTGGGGTATCATTCAGCAATACTGGAGAGCCACAGGTTCCCTAGTCCTAATCTATATAAACAAGAGTACATCTGACTTGGGTTTATAAATGAGAAAATGAGTAACTTAAAGCTGAATGAAAATGTTCTTCTGACATGATGAATACAATATAATTATATATTTGTGCTGTTAGTGAAGTGTCTAAAATCTCTAGTAAGTAAGCAGACGCTGTAAAGAAGCATGAAAGCTGCAAAACAACACCTTTTAGCCATGGAAGAAGAGCAGCCATTTTCTACAGCCTGAGATTATGGAAATTGTAATCAGAATCTATGACAAACAGAGTGCTATTATGTAGAGCATATTAGAGTTTTCAGAATGATCATTTTAAACATTGAAGCCTCTTGAATATATTTCTCAAAAGTTGCAGGTTAAAGAAATTTTCTTCTATTTTTAAAGGAAAAGTGTAAGAGAGCAAAAACCAAAGAGCTCATCTATTGGCTCTAATTATACTTAGACTTAAATAAGCATTAGGGGTTCAGAATGCTTTTATGGAACACTAGAAAAGTGTTTCTTTGCTTCTCCTCCTTCTCTAGCAGCACACATGATTCACTGCTTAAAATTCTTCATGCAACAATATGGACTTGATTACAGCAGAGTAGATTATGATTTTCTGTTTGAAAGAATATTTAAGTTTATTATGTAGAGATTTTTGTATGCTTCTGATTGTCTCTAGTGGTTATGCATTTGAAACTCCAGGATTGCTGCTACTATAATCCAGTCCTAATAAAAATGTAGCATATGCAGCACTCAGTCAGGGTTGAGGCAGTTGTAAGCTATTCATATTGTAACCTTGGGAGAATCCTGGCATTTTCTACATTTTAAATAAAGTGTAATCCTCTATATAATAACCAGAGCTTTTTTTTTTTTTTAATATATTTTGTTAAACTGGGACATGTTATAGAGTACATACTCTCCAGGTATTTTTATGAGCAATTAATTTTTCTTCTTTTTCAATTATTTTAAAAGGCTCAAATATATTCTGGTAGTTGCCCTAATAGAGCAGCGAGATAGATAATCTGTCCATATTTCCATGCAGTTCTGATGAGTAGTTATTGCCTGATCTATGCATGCGATGATAATACTAGTCATTTGTTTCTCCTCTTCTTACTGTCCTTCTTTGGAGTCAAGAGGATTGTGGAAAGGCACATGTACACTTTGTATGTGCATGAACCCAGGTCACATTCAAAATCAGAGTATGTAGAATGTATTTTAGTCATTTTTCCATTGAAATTCATCTTAATATATCTTAAGAGATATTGCCAAATTCTCCAAATACTTGCAGTTATAATCTGATATCAGTTTTAGGACACAAAGTGCAAAACCCTGTTCCTATATTACACTGTATACTCTTTAAGGGGATTTAAATTGCCCTGGAAGCAATTTAAGAAAATGTCATTACTTTCAAGAAAAGTCTTTTAACTTTTGTATGTGGTTCTGCTCTCATTTGAAATGTTTGATTGTTAATCTGTTCTCAGCTACATTCAGGAAAACTGAAGGGGAAATCATGAAATGAAGGATTACATTCTGCATGCAAACAATGACATCAATACCGTCATCATTTCTCTTCTCTTTCATATGAGAACAAGAACATGGGTTGAAGTTTAATGATAAAACACATACTTAGCATAGAACATGAGCTTATATTTAATCAATGTGGGACAACTATCAGAAATACCTGTATAGGCAAGGAAGATTTATAGCAGTAGTTAATTACTAATGAGGATATGAATATAGGCAGTCAGTCTCTAGCAGGAGATTAATGTCATTTGTAGAAATTCTACTGGTTACAATCTAGACAACATATAATAATTGTAGTGGTTCTTTTCCTATATGTTTTTCAAACAGGATTCTTGACCACATGTAAAGAACAACTCAATTCTCAAAAAGTCAAGGTTCTTACCACTCATAGTAGCTCTTAGACATGTGTAGAGAAGTTCTCCTGATCATGTAGACAAATGAATTAATCAATTCCATAGCTACTTTTCTGAAATGTTGCACTGGTTGAGAACTTCAAATATGCAGAGGACAAACAAGCCCAATTATATTATTATTTTAAACATTTTATACCCGGGATGGATAAATTAATAAAGGATGAATGTATTTAAAATCATATACATACAGAAGCTGGTTTTATGTCAGTTTCTTAATAAAGATTAATCAGTTACAAGCATGTTAATATTCTAGTTAGTAAATTAACATTAAACCACATCATTTCTACCGTAACATGAGATCCAGAATGCAACAACTATACTATACTGGGCAATTTTTGCCCTGTCTCCCACCTTCCCTTTTTGGGAAAGGTGGTTGAGAAAGTGGTTGCATTGCAGCTCCAGAGAATTCTGGAGGAAACGGACCCCTTTATCTGGACCTCTTTCAGTCAGGTTTCAGGCCAGGATATGGGATGGAGACTGCATTGGTCGCACTTATGGATGATCTCTGGTGGGAGCGGGATGGAGGGAGCGCATCCATCCCGGCTCTCTTGGACCTCTCAGCGGCTTTCGATACCATCAACCATGGTATCCTTTTGGGGAAGCTCAGGGGGTTGGGGGTGGGCAGTGTAGTTTTGTGTTGGTTCACCTCCTTCCTCCAGGGCCGTTCCCAATTGGTGGTGATAGGAGAGGAGAGATCCGACCCTCAACACCTCCATTGTGGGGTGCTGCAGGGTTCGGTTCTCTCTCCTCTCCTATTCTACATCTACGTGAAACTGCTGGGAGAGATCATCCATCACCATGGGATGACGTATCATCAATATGCTGATGATACTCAGTTATATATCTCCATCCCGGATGAAGTAAGTGATGCAGTCTCCACCCTCTCCAAGTGCCTTGGGGCTGTGGGGGTCTGGATGGGGAACAACAGGTTTCAACTGAACCCTGGTAAGATGGAGTGGCTGTGGATTGATGGCCCCTCGGCTTCCAGGAAGTTGTCATCTTTGGTTCTGGATGGTGTGGCACTGCCCCATTTTGAACCAGTGCAGAACCTGGGGGTCCTCCTGGACTCATGACTCCTGCTAGAAGAGCAGGTGGAAGTCACAGCCAGGAGCATCTTTGCACATCTTTGGGTGGTGTGCCAACTATGCCCATTCCTGGACCGAGATGCCCTCTGAACAGTCACTCATGACCTTGTCATCTCCCATATAGACTACTGCAATGCCCTCTACATGGGGCTACCCTTGAAGAGTATCCAGAAGTTTCAGCTGGTCTAGAATGCAGCTGCGCGGACAGTTACCGGTGCTGCAAAACCAGCCCATGTGACACCACTGTTATGCGAGCTGCATTGGGTATGAGTTTGCTTCCAGGTCCAATTCAAGGTGTTAGTTATCACCTTTAAAGCCCTCCATGGCATGGGACAAGGGTATCTGATGGACTGTCTCATCTCCATAACATCGACCCGCCCACCAGGTCAGGCAGGGAGGACATGCTACAGACCCCCTCAGTAAAGGAATTTCATCTAGTGGGGTCCAGGAGGTGAGCCTTCTCTGCAGTGGCACCCACCCTTTGTGATATTTTGCCCCCAGAGTTGAGATGGGTCTCCTTGCTCTCAGACTTCCAGAAGAAATTGAACACCTGGTTCTGCTGCCTTGCTTGGGAGGGGGAGAGCAATAGCTCCACCTGGGGATGGCTGGAGCCATAGCACCTCTTAGTAATTGTGTTCCATCTCTACTTGGATTTTTCATTCATTTTATTATATCTTAATGGTAATTTAGATGGCTATGTTTTTAGTGTTATTTTATTGTAAACCGCCCAGAGTCCCCCATTGGGGGAGATGGGCGGTGACATAAATTTAATAAATAAATAAATAAACAAGCAAACAACACATGTCTGGAGTGCCATGCTAATACATAAAGGGAAAGATATGGTGAAGGATAAAGCTAAAGCAGGACCTGATCCCTGTTCCTTTTCATAGATTTTTCATGCTACTGGGATCTCCCAGGTGCTTACCAGCAGTTGAGAGAGTCCACAAAAATGCCACAAAGTCTCCCAGCCAAAAACAAGCAGAAAGGATCTCACAGACTGGCGGGATGACTAAGAAAGCTTGAGCTGGGTTGTTCTGGCACATACGACCATCACTTGCCATAGTTACCCAGCATAGAAAACCCTTGGCTTCTCAGTTTTCTACCACAACACTCCTGAAGAAAGTCAATGTAAACATTCTACCACAACATGTGTTCTACAGAAGGATGAGAGGGGCTCCAAAGCAGACCGAAGTGGTCTTCTTGTTTCACTGTTAGAAGTAAAAGGACTATATTCACTTTATGAAGTAGCTCTGAGAAAGCCTTCATTCAAAGTTTCACTGAAGGAAAGCATTCTCTTGTGAATATAATTCCCTTGTCATTTAGCCAAATTCAGACATTTGAAATACTAATCTATAAGGGAGAGATGCTGTCTGTCACATACATATAGAATTAGATTAAGCCAGTTCTCCCCACCTTATTGGATACAGAATAACTTTGATCATTTTAAATCTTGAGGGAGAAATTAAGAAAAGTCTGTTCACAGATTAAAATTTGGAATTTCCAGGGAAAAAAAGGAAGTTCAGCTAAAAGGAAGCAAGGGTTTATTTGAAACAAAATAAAACACTACCAAAAAAAAAATATCCACCACCAGAACATTCCTGTAGAAAGGGGTAAATGCATTCTAGGCAGGATGTATGCTATGTTTTGTTGGTTTTTTATTTGTCTGTGTTGTTCTAAAGCTTCAATGCCTTCTGTCTTTTATTTCAGCGTTCTCTGCCTATCTCAGTTTCTGTATGAGTAAAAAGTTATATTTCCTGATCCAATCTCTTAAGAGAATAATTCTGTTTTTGTATCAGACCAGCACTCTTTTGAGGTCTAATTGGATTGTGTGTGTGGGGGGGGGGGGATAAAATTCCCTTCTAAAGCTTCTGTTTTCCCATGTTGGAATAGGTCTGTATTTATTTTCTTCAACAGATAGATTGGCATTTTAGTATCTCAAGTAAAGAAGCTTTATTACAATTATTTTTTAAAAGATCAAGCTGGCTTTATTTATCTTCTGCAAGATACATTTGTTTCCCAAGAAAGGGCTGAAACTTCTTATATCATAAAGAAGGTAGTGCTTTACCAGGTGGCTTAATTAGGGCTTACACTATACACCCATCCAAAGCCTAATATACAGTTTACATTTTTCCTGCAGAATACATGACAATTTTTTTACGTGCCTCTATCCTTTTCCAATCAATGGTATATACTATATTTACATGAATATAGGGTAGTATATATAGTATATTATACCTAGTATATATAATATATAATACCTGAAATTAAAATGATCACCCCACTGTGTGCCGTGATTGAAATTTTGACTGCTAAAAGAGTTCCTCCAATTGAAATTCAGTGCTGAATGCAGATTTTTTGTAGGAATCAGTGCATTGGTGAGTACTGTGTGTTGCTAGGCCAAAAAAATGTAAAGTTAGTGAACCAAGGATGAGCTTATTTATGTGATCAAGAATGAATTGGATGACATATGACAGCAACAAGCAAGAGTCACATGAGAAAAGTTGATGAACTGATTAAGGACAATTGGCAGATTTCTCAAAGAAAAATTGCTGTTAGGCTTGGCATTTCACAGGAACATGTGGGTCATATTACTGAAGTTCTTCAAAATCAGAAGGTTTGTACAAGACGGGTTCCTCACAGATAGTCCAAACTTGTTATCATGCGGCTTCTACTTTTTCTCAAAATTGAAGGAATACTTTGAAGATGTCTATTTGTCTCAAATAAAGAGGCGGAAAGGACTGGCCCTGTTTTAAACAAACAAACAAACAAACAAATAAATATTGTGATGCTTTAAGTTGCCCATCCAGTCTTGGCAGAAGTTTGTAGTGGATGGTGATGCTTATATGGTGAAATATATAGAGGCAACAAAAGAACTGATTTCAAATTTTCCTATTTCATCCATTAAAACATCCACATACAGTTTATACTCAAGTTATGGAGGTGAAGGCATTAGTTTTACTCAGCCTGTGTATTAAGTGTAAATCCCAGTAAATTAAGTAGTTCTCTTACTCCCAGGTACTGTTTTGGACTACTAGTTTTATGCAGCCGCATGGTAGTTTCATTCTCTTGTTTTACCTGCATGTAGAGTATAAGTGTATGCAATGGAGAGCCTTGCCAGCCATGGAGACTTTCCCTTAGGTTCCTGACTCCCTAGAGTTCTTAGCAAAGCAGCAGAATTTTCTATCTTTTTTTTTTTTAACATATATTTGCTGTGAGCTTGTAGACATTTAGATTTTCATAGTCCAAATCTGATAGCTTTGGTAATAACTATAGATAAAGGATGGCATGGCTAAATATGTATATATCTGGTGTATATTTACACTTATATTCATAATTCATAATCACAAATCCAAAACATAACACATGAAATCTTGAGTCAACAAAGACTGCCTAAAAATACATGGTTGCACTAAATATCTGGATCAAGCACATTAAATATAAATGACTTAAAGCTAATAAAATTCTGCTTTGAAATTGATACACATAGGTCATTTAATCAGGACTTCTAATTAAATCTGTACACCTGTATGTGTATATGTTTGAATTTTAACATTTTGCAGAAGTTATTGATTTCATTGTCTGATTGAAATAATCAAAAGAAACCTAATATTATAATCAAAGAGAATAGGGTATTAATCCTAAAGACCTTAATGTAAATGCATATTCCACTGGATTTTGCTAGACAATTTGGAAACAGGGAAGTCATTTAAATTTTATTCATAGTAAAATCTAATTGACATGAAAATAGCAAATAAGATTGTTGTTACTTAATTCTGAAAAGGGTATTGAATTGAATAGTAAAAACAGAATAAATTATCATGAAAATATTTTTAAAATATTCATAGAGATGTACAGGCTTAAAGAAGGAAGGAAAGTATATAAAACCAAAAGTCTAAAGGGTACAGCCAACTATATAGATCCAGTTTAGTATAGTAGTTATGGCACTGGACTAGAAACCAGGAGACCATGAGTTCTAGTCTTCATGCTTTAGGCATGAAGCTAGATGGGTGACTTTGGGCCAGTCACTGTTTTTCAGCGCTAGGAAAATGGTAGCAGGTAATGGCAAACCACTTCTGAAATCTTGCCAAAAAACCTGCAGGAGTCTACAGTCAACTAGTCAAGGCAGAAGTCAACACTGACTTGAAGGTGTGCGCACACACAAAAGCCAATGATATCACACATTAGAAAAATGTATTTGTCATCTTTCAGAAGCTGTTGTAATGTCATTCAGCACTTGTTGCTTAAGCACAGAGTGCAAGTTCAAAAGGTTATATTTGTAGTGTTTCTGAATAATAAATAATTTTAAATATCACTAAGATCCATATTTTACATAAGATCTACAACAAAAATATTCTTGCACACCACTGCTCTGCAGGAACTGAACAAGTCAGAGCAGCTGCACTAATTCTGATGGATATTATTTTTTTAAAAAAGCATTAACATGTTTCCTGATAGATTTTAAGGGAGGAAAAAACACAGCTTGAAAACTGATCCTATTTTATTGAACATTTTGTCCTTTAAAAGCCAGAGACATTGCCTTATTACTATTGTTACTCCTCTTCTATTATATAATTGACTAAGGCTGTATGTTTTTGTTTGTTTGAAGAGTAGATCAAGAGTATTATTTTAAAACTTTAAAAAAACTTTTAAAAATATTTAATTACTCTCTTTTATAAACACACACATATATACACACACACAGAGTTTATATTCTGTGAGTAATCTCTGTGTATGTTTTTGATTTCAAGCAATGAGCTAGGTTATCTATACTAAAGGCTAAAGTAGTTGAAAGCCTGTCACATACTAGGAACTGTAACTGACTGTATTTAACCTAATTCTGAAATAATCTCATACTTTCAGTTGAAAAGCAACACTTTATTCCCCTGTAACTAATTCCCTTAATAAGTCTTATTTTTATTCATATAGTAATTTTCTTTTTATAGCAGTGACAGTGTTTTGCCTATATCAGAGGAACCAGGCAAGTAAGTATCTGTAAGATGCAGAGCTTTTTTTAAAGTAAAAACAGTGAATGCTTGTATAGAAGAAACAGCATATCCCCATTGGGACAATTTTTGTGAACACTGTGGCAGTCAGTTCTATAGCCTCTTTTTAAAAAAATAAGACAATGCAGATAGATTAGTTATATTAAATTCAACTGTATGCCATTTAATTTTTTTCCAGGTAATACTGAATACAGGAATATTCTTTGAGTTTTAGAGCAATAGTGATATTTTAAGGAAAGTACTATTATTTTCCTATAAAATGAATTATCTTGTAACATTCTATTACTGCATTTTCTATTATTTATTTTCTCTCTACTACTGCTTTGGTGGCATTTTTTTCCCATTTAAAAACCCATGTCTTCATGTATTAATTGTAACTGATGTTTAAGAAATATGTTCATCAAATCAGTTTCAGATTGCTTTATTATCTGGAGTCATCGCTGAATTTGACTCTATCTTTTGAGTAATCCTATGCCGATACTGTCATTCCACAAATGTTTAGATGGTTTTATAAGGGGACTGGGCAGGCAGGCTCCTGAAATATCAGGAAATCAGTGGATGTTTATTACTTCAGATTCATAGGCAGCATATCATAAATGCTAGTTGCTGGAAAGCAACAACAGAAGAGGGCTATCCCTTCCAGTCAGATCTGAGAGCTTCCCAAATGCATCCTTTTGGCTGTTGAATTATTCTCTGTGGACTGAACAGGCCTGTAGGCTCATCAAGCAGGTCTAATTATATGTTCTTAAATACTATTAGTATTAATAAAAGCAAATTACAGAAACTTTGGCCTATTTATCAATAGCTGCAAATCAATTACTGTAATAATTTTGATAAAATAAGAACACACACATACAGAGGCGTACATTAACAATTACCACAATTTGAAAACACTGATCTTTATTTTTCTTACATTCTGGCATGCATGTGTGTTTGTATGTATTTGAGGTTTTTTTTTATATATATATATTCAGTTGATAGGAAAGAAACGCCATCCTTTTCACCACAGCATTCATCACTGAATGATTGGCAGATTTTCCTTCAGGCATAGAGGCAGAGGCCAGCAATAAAAATAACTATTCTCTTTTTATCCTAAATCCATTCAAGCTTTTATACCTCCTGAAGCTTCTCTCTTCTCCATTCCTAGAGAAAGAGAAATCTGATAGGATTCCAGGCAGCCAGAGAAGAACAAATCAAATTCTTACGTATATTGATGGAATATAGTAAGTTGCCAGTAATAAGATTCCACACTGAAATAATTATATATTGCCTATTTTAACCAGAATCTAGAATTAATCAAAGTGATCATGTTCACAGACATTTCTTTGATGTGCATCCAGAGTCTCTGATAGTCTAACTAAATTCTATTTCTTATCTACCCCATTTTCCTTCTTTAACTACCCCCACACTGTTTTAACCATTTTATATTAAGCTTCCATTTGAAAAGATAAAATGAAAGGTCAAGGTTTTTGTTTTTTTTAACAGTTCCACAGATTTAATCCTGCTTTTTGCCTGGATATATTAAAACAGTTATAGTCATACAGGTCCATTGGGGTGAGACAAACTTCACAAAATACTGTTGCACTTTTATTAAGTCCAATCAAATTATACAAAAGCTTCTACACACTTCAGAACACGTCACTGAATATATATAATTAAAATCAGGATATGGGAAGAATGAAAATCTCCCCTCTCAGTTGCTTTCACAATACTGCAGCCTTTTTGCGAGCCATTCTTGCCAGATAGTCTTTGTATCTGAATCTTTCAGAGAGAGATGCTCCTTCTAGCACATACACCCAGAAGGTTTCCCCAATCCCTGTCCTCCTGAAAAAGGTCTTGCTTTTTTATAATATAAAGGCAGAAACTGACACTAATGAAAGTTTTATTATTTTTCCATCAGCCTCACAGTTAAGTGATTTAAATCTCCAAGGATCTGTAGAAGATGTCCAAGATAAAATGAGATAGAGGGAAATCTGTCCCAGGAAAATGGCTGTTGATGAATGGAAACAATTGAGAATAATATTTAACAAATAGATTGATTGTCTCTTCTAGAGTTGAGACATATCTCTTTCCAATACAGATTCAGGTAATTCTATTCTCTTGTTTCTTTTTTGTTTGTTTGTTTGTTTTGTTTTGTTTTTTAATTTTGTCTTAGATTGTATACAATCATCTTCCTCTGAAATAGAATGCATCCTGAATGGCTAAATGTAATATCTTGTAAAATCTTATAAAGCTATGCCAGCCATATTGGTGTATATTGAAGGGTGAAGAAGATAACAAAATATCTGAGTACTGTCTTTAATCAGTCAAATTAACACAAATACTGTATATTATATAAATATGCAAGCTTTCATGTTGTATACAGATGAATGAGAAACATGAAATGCAGTTATTTATAATATGGAATTAACATGAATATTAATAATATGAATATTATAATATGAAATTTGAATTCTCTGCCTTTTTTAGACCTTATAATAAAATGGCTACAGTAAATTGCAGGTCACAGGAAGTAGGATCTTCAGAGATGGTAGAGAAATAGATATTGAAATAATGGGAAGAGATAGGAAGCTCTTCCTAGCTCTCTTGATATGCAGGTTATGATTTAACTAGTCCAGCCTCTGAAGGTCATGTTTTGGGAAAGGGGACAGAGTCAATGGAAATGAAGTTCATACTGGGGAGGACACAGAAAGCCTGCTTAGAAATCTATATAGAACTTCAGTTTGGAGTGTGGCAAGTCAGAAGAGGAGAGAGGGAAACAAGAAAGGATGGGCATTTGGAACTAGCAGGTCAGGAAGCCTCCATTCTGATGGCAAGAAGATTACTTATGAGTAAGCAAAAGGTTGAAGGGAAAAGTATGGTTTGCAAGAATTCCAGAACATTGATTGGCAGGCTAGCTAATGTGAAAGGTGAGAAGCTGGAAGTTTCACCCATGATGGAACTACCTGGTGGATTCAGCTGGAGTAATCAAGACAAGGAGAAACTGACTGGATTCAGGTAGACCAAATGAGAGAATGTTCAATCCATGAAGAGGGGATCAAAATGCTGGAAAAACAGTTACTTGAGACTCTATGGAAAGATTATGGGTATTTGCAAGGGATGGGGGAAGTTGATTTGATTTAGTACATATTGGTCTTAAAAAATATACAGCACCTTGAAGGAGACTTCTCTGTCTTTTGTGTGTAAAAAGACCACTACTACCTTTGAGCCAGTCTCCCTGCATTCTTTCCACAAAGAGGAATTCATTCCCTTTTGTTAAATAGCTTTGTATTATTTAAAGTTATTAGTGTACTTATATGCCTGTTACTGTTCATGTATCTGTATACTGTTTCTTAATTGGTAATAGCTATACACCATCCATAACTAGTGGTGAAATACACATCATGGAGGAGCTGAAGATTTTGAAGAGGGTTAAGACGCGTCTAGAGCGCTTCTGGAGAAAGACTGAATCCGACCAAACACAAGCTAGAGCCACTATTAAGGCCTACCTTGTGGTGGTAAGAGTGGCAAAACGTGAGTATTTCTCCGCCCTTATTGTGTCCACAGAATGCCATCTGACAGCCCTGTTTAAGATTGCTCAATCTCTTCTGGGTCTGGTAGATTCAGTGACCCACCTACAGGGCCGTTCGGAAGAGTTTTCGAAACATCTGCAGGACAAAATCGCTCAGATCCATTCAAAGTTGGACTCTAAGCATGAAGTGGAGTCTGTGGAGATGCCAAGGGAGTGTACTTGCCCTGTTATAGGGGAACAGTTTGATCCTGTTGGGCCTGAAGAAGTGGACAGGATCCTCCAGACTGTTAATGCAACCACGTGCCATCTTGACCCGTGCCCTTCCTGGCTGGAAAAATCAGCCTGGGAGGTGACTTGTGGTTGGGTCCAGGCAATGGTTAATGCATCCTTGAGTGAGGGGGCATTTCCAGCTGCCTTTAAGGAGTGCTGGTGCACCCCCTCCTCAAGAAGCCATCCCTGGACCCTACTATATTGGGCAATTTTCGCCCTGTCTCCCACCTACCTTTTTTGGGAAAGGTGGTTGAGAAAGTGATTGCGCTACAGCTCCAGAGGATTCTGGGTGGAACAGATTATCTAGACTCTTTTCATTCACGTTTCAGGCTGGGATATGGGACAGAGACTGCATTGGTCGCACTTACGGATGATCTCTGGTGGGAGCAGGATGGAGGGAGTGCATCCATCCTGGCTCTCTTGGACTGCTCAGTGGCTTTCAATACCATTGACCATGGTATCCTTTTGGGGTGGCTCAGGGGATTGGGGGTGGGTGGTGTAGTTTTGCACTGGTTCACCTCCTTCCTCCAGGGCCGTTCCCAATTGGTGGTGATAGGAGAGAAGATATCCGACCCTCAACACCTCCATTGTGGGGTGCTGCAGGGTTCGGTTCTCTCTCCTATTCTACATCTATGTGAAACTGCTGGATGAGATAATCTGTCACCATGGGATGACGTATCATCAATATGCTGATGATACTCAGTTATGTATCTCTATCCTGGGTGAAGTAAGTGATGTTTGTTGTTTATTCGTTTAGTCGCTTCTGACTCTTTGTGACTTCATGGACCAGCCCACGCCAGAGCTTCCTGTCGGTCGTCAACACCCCCAGCTCCCTCAGGGACGATTCCGTCACCTCTAGAATATCATCCATCCACCTTGCCCTTGGTCGGCCCCTCTTCTTTTTGCCTTCCACTCTCCCTAACATCAGCATCTTCTCCAGGGTGTCCTGTCTTCTCATTACGTGGCCACAGTATTTCAGTTTTGCCTTTAATATCATTCCCTCAAGTGAGCAGTCTGGCTTTATTTCCTGGAGGATGGACTGGTTTGATCTTCTTGCAGTCCAAGGCACTCTCAGAATTTTCCTCCAACACCACAGTTCAAAAGCATCTATCTTCCTTCTCTCAGCCTTCCTTATTGTCCAGCTCTCGCAGCCATAAGTTACTATGGGGAACACCATTGCTTTAACTATGCCGACCTTTGTTGTCAGTGTGATGTCTCTGCTCTTAACTATTTTATTGAGATTTGTCATTGCTCTTCTCCCAAGGATTAAGCGTCTTCTGATTTCCTGACTGCAGTCAGCATCTGCAGTAATCTTCGCACCTAGGAATACAAAGTCTTTCACTGCTTCTACATTTTCTCCCTCTATTTGCCAGTTATCAATCAAGCTGGTTGCCATAATCTTGGTTTTTTTGAGGTTTAGCTGCAAACCAGCTTTTGCACTTTCTTCTTTCACCTTCATCATAAGGCTCCTCAGTTCCTCTTCGCTTTCAGCCATCAAAGTGGTATCATCTGCATATCTGAGATTGTTAATGTTTCTTCCAGAGATTTTAACTCCAGCCTTGGATTCCTCAAGGCCAGCTTGTCGCATGATGTGTTCTGCGTACAAGTTGAATAGGTAGGGTGAGAGGATACAGCCCTGCCGTACTCCTTTCCCAATCTTAAACCAGTTTGTTGTTCCGTGGTCTGTTCTTACTGTTGCTACTTGGTCGTTATACAGATTCTTCAGGAGGCAGACAAGATGACTTGGTATCCCCATACCACTAAGAACTTGCCACAATTTGTTATGGTCCACACAGTCAAAGGCTTTAGAATAGTCAATAAAACAGAAATAGATGTTTTTCTGAAACTCCCTGGCTTTTTCCATTATCCAGCGGATATTGGCAATTTGGTCTCTAGTTCCTCTGCCTTTTCTAAACCCAGCTTGTACATCTGGCAATTCTCGCTCCATGAATTGCTGAAGTCTACCTTGCAGGATCTTGAGCATTACCTTACTGGCATGTGAAATGAGTGCCACTGTTCGATAGTTTGAACATTCTTTAGTGTTTCCCTTTTTTGGTATGGGGATATAAGTTGATTTTTTCCAGTCTGATGGCCATTCTTGTGTTTTCCAAATTTGCTGGCATATAGCATGCATTACCTTGACAGCATCATCTTGCAAGATTTTGAACAGTTCAGCTGGGATGCCGTCGTCTCCTGTTGCCTTGTTATTAGCAATGCTTCTTAAGGCCCATTCAACCTCACTCTTCAGGATGTCTGGCTCTAGCTCACTGACCACACCGTCAAAGCTATCCCCGATATTGTTATCCTTCCTATACAGGTCTTCTGTATATTCTTGCCACCTTTTCTTGATCTCTTCTTCTTCTGTTAGGTCCTTGCCATCTTTGTTTTTGATCATACCCATTTTTGCCTGGAATTTACCTCCGATGTTTCTAATTTTCTGGAAGAGGTCTCTTGTCCTTCCTATTCTATTGTCTTCTTCCACTTCCGCGCATTGCTTGTTTAAAAATAATTCCTTATCTCTTCTGGCTAACCTCTGGAATTTTGCATTTAATTGGGCATATCTCCCCCTATCACTGTTGCCTTTTGCTTTCCTTCTTTCTTGGGCTACTTCTAGTGTCTCAGCAGACAGCCATTTTGCCTTCTTGGTTTTCTCTTTCTTTGGGATGTATTTTGTTGCTGCCTCCTGAACAATGCTGCCAACTTCTGTCCAGAGTTCTTCCGGGACGCTATCTACTAAGTCCAGTCCCTTAAATCTATTCTTCACCTCCACTGCATATTCCTTAGGAATATTAGTGAGCTCATATCTAGCTGATCTGTGGGTCTTCCCTAATCTCTTTAGTCTGATCCTAAATTGTGCAAGAAGAAGTTCGTGATCTGAACTACAGTCAGCTCCAGGCCTTGTTTTTACCGACTGTACAGATGTCCGCCACCTTTGGCCGCAAAGGATGTAATCAATCTGATTTCGGTGTTGTCCATCTGGTGAAGTCCATGTATAAAGCCGTCTCTTAGGTTGTTGGAAGAGAGTGTTTGTTATGCAGAGTGAATTGTCTTGGCAAAATTCTATCAGCCTATGTCCTGCTTCATTTTGTTCTCCCAGGCCATACTTACCTGTAATTCGAGGTGTCATTTGACTGCCCACCTTAGCATTCCAGTCTCCTGTGATGAAAATAACATCTCTTTTAGGCGTGTTGTCCAGTAGGTGCTGCAGATCCTCATAGAACTGCTCTACTTCAGCTTCTTCAGCATTTGTGGTTGGGTCGTATATTTGGATCACTGTGATGTTAGATGGCTTGCCCTGAATTCGAATTGAGATCATTCTGTCATTTTTTGGGTTGTATCCAAGCACTGCTTTAGCCACTTTACTATTAATTATGAAGGCTACTCCATTTCTTCTGTGGTCCTCTTGTCCACAGTAGTAGATCTGGTGGTCATTTGATGTGAAGTGGCCCATTCCAGTCCATTTCAGTTCACTGACGCCCAGAATGTCTATCTTTAATCTTGACATCTCACCAATAACCACATCCAATTTGCCCTGGCTCATAGATCTTACATTCCAGGTTCCAATGGTGTGTTGATCCTTAGAACATCGGATTCGCCGTTCACCACCAGCACCGTCGGCCGCTAGCCGTCCTTTCGGCTTTGAGCTAGCTGCGCCATCACGTCTGGGGCTAGTTGAGCTCATCCTCTGTTCCTCCCCAGTAGCATTTTGACCATCTTCCGACCTGGGGGTCTCACCTTCCGATGGTATACCGACATATCTCTGGTTGTACTGATCCATTTAGTTTTCACGGCAAGAATACTGGGGTGGGTTGCCATTACCTTCCCCAGGGATCGCATTTAGTCTGACCTCTCTGTCATGGCCTTCCCGTCTTGGGTGGCCCTTCACGGTTTAGCTCATGGCATCATTGAGGTGCTCAAGCTCCAGCACCACGACAAGGTAACGATCCTTTGCTGAAGAGTAAGTGATGTAGTCTCCACCCTTTCCAAGTGCCTTGGGGCTGTGGGAGTCTAGATTAGGAATGACAAGCTTCAACTGAACCCTGGTAAGACGGAGTGGCTGTGGATTGATGGCCCCTCGGCTTCCAGGAAGTTGTCATCTTTGGTTCTGGATGGTGTGGCACTGCCCCATTCAGAACCAGTGCAGAACCTGGGGGTTCTCCTGGACTTGTGACTCCTGCTCAAAGAGCAGGTGGAAGACGTGGCCAGGAGGACCTTTGCACACCTTCGGGCAGTGCGCCAGCTCCACCCATTCCTGGATCGAGATGCTCTCCAAACAGTCACTCATGCCCTTGTCATCTCCCACATAGACTATTGCAATGTGCTCTACATGGGGCTACCCCTGAAGAGTATCCGGAAGCTTCAGCTGGTTCATATTGCAGCTGCGTAGAGAGTTATTGGTGCTGTGAAATCAGCCCATGTGACACCACTGTTATGTGAGCTGCATTGGGTACCAGTTTGCTTCTGGATCCAATTCAAGGTGTTGGTTATCACCTTTAAAGCCCTGCATGGCATGGGACCAGGGTATCTGAGGGACCACCTCATCCCCATAACATCCACCTGCCCCACCCAGTCAGGCAGAGAGGGCATGCCACAGACCCCATCAACAAAGGAATTTCATCTAGCGGGGTCCAGGAGGTGGTTTTTCCCTGCAGCGGTGCCCACCCCTTTGGAATATCATGCCCCCAGAGTTGAGATGGGTTTCCTCGCTCCCAGACTTCCAGAAGAAATTGAAGACCTGGTTCTGCCACCTTGCTTGGGATGGGGAGGGTAACAGCTCCACCTGGGGGTGGTTGGTGCCATAGCACCCCTATGGATCGGGATTCCATCTCCCCTTGGATTTAATATTTATTATCGTATATATGTTTTTAAAATTGTGACTGAGATTTAGAAGTTTTTATGATCTTTTTTATTGTAAACCGCCCAGAGTTCTCCATTGTGGGAGAGGGGTGGTAATATAAATTTAATAAATAAAATAAAATAAACCAGGAAAAGAGCATCCATCTTTCTGGGGACTGATTCTACTGCTGAGCTATTTCCATTCTTTTTCCTTCCCTAACATTCAGCTGGAATCTGCTGTCTTGTAAATTAAGACATTCATTCCATGTCTTTCATGTTGGAACAACAGAAACAGGTATTGGCTTTCTTTGTTGTGACATCTCTTTATTTAAATGCCCCAGTCTGCATGTGGTTTCCAGACCATAGCATTCAATAGCCAAATTTTAAAACTTGGGCCCATTTCTGGAACTTAGTATGTTATTAAAGGTAGGTATGAGAACAGTTGCCTCTTGGAGACCTACTGTTTCCATCCTTGATACGTATCCCATGAAAAGGCCAAAAATGCCTGAAAAATTCAACCATGCCATTGTAGGATCAGAGGTGGCCTCTTGCCCTCAGACATTTATCACCCTTGAAGAATGCTATCACGTCCCCTGTCTTCCCTTAATGCTAAACATCCATCTTGCTCACTGTATTTAGTTTTTTGTCCCCTGATCATTCTTACTGCTTTCTTTTCACCTGTTCCAATAACTCTGAACCTTTGTAAAAGTGGAATGAACGACTTGACGTAGGCTCTGTCCATTGCAGAATAAAGTAAAACTACTTTTTTTCTAGTATTTGGAAACTGATGAAGCATAAATTATATTCACCTTTTTATAGCCGCATCACAATGCTAACTCATATTCATCTTATGATCATTATAATTCCAAAACTCATTTCACACAAACTATGACAAAGCAAGATATAATCTGTCCAATGTCAGTGTACTGATTTTTTTCCTATATTAATTTAGATTTCTTCCTTCTCTAACTTATAGAGAGACAAAAGTTCTCTCAATTTTATATCAACTATAAATCATAAATATTTCTTCCATATGTTGTATGTCTAGATGTGTTTATGTCAATAAGGTACTTTCAGGAAGTATGGTAGTTCATATTTAATGTGAATACAAGGAATGTAACATTCCTTTGTGGAACATTTTGCATGAAAGCAAGAAAAGCTAAATCTTGAAAGAGTATTTTACAATTATGCACATTTTATTTTCAACAAAACTCCACAAAAATGCTTTTTATGATGACTACAAATGGTTAAAATGTTTGGGTATAGTATTTATCACCAGCATGCAATAATCACACTCATTTAAAGAACTGCTCACACCTGATAAACTTTGTTTTTAACTTTTAATACTTTTCTTAAATCATTTATTATTATGCTGTTGATAGCCACTTACAAACCAATCTCTGTTGTGTAGACAATTCAGAAAACAGTGGGGAGCCTGCTTTGCTTTTTTAGCACATAATTAATAGGTCAGATACCCTTACAGGATAGGTTTTGTTTGCATGCCTTTGAAGTTTTTTGGAATGGCAGCTGATTCACTGCTACCTTCCATCTCTTAACCATCCTTGGCTTGACATTTTAATGTTCAAATCTCCATCTAATATCAATTCTTGTTGAAATAATTCCAGGGAGATGTTACCCCCTTCCCCTGCAAAAAACCCTGAAAGTTGCAAAGTGGAATTTGACAGCCTTTTTAAATAAAATTGCACAGCAAAGATGGAAGAATAATAGGAAATAAATATCTTAAATATCCTTCATATTTAAAGTAATATTGGTGGATTAATATATGGGTTACTAAAACAGTTGGTGAAAATCATTATTATGTGGTTTTATGTAAAAGGAAAACCAGGTGTAAAAAAAGTAAAATAACGCCTGCTCCAGCCATTCAGTCATATCCTCAGACTGTGCTTTTACCATGCCATAGAAGGTAATGTGATTCCTACCTCACTGCTTCAAAAAGAAATCTGTGAATGTTCATGCCATCATGATTAAAAAAAAAATCACACCATAAAGTAAAGACCTACAACAAGGAAGGAGAAGCACCTGTGCAGTGAACATGGGTGGTTTGCATCAGAAGATTCCATGTCTATTCCCCAGCTAAACAGCAGGGCTTGGAAAGATTTCAACTAGATATCTGAAAGGGTTCTATCAGACGTTCGGGAACACAACTAGTCATTGGAGTTAATAGCTTAATAGTCATGGGCATTTGCTGGTGGGGGGTACCCTGAGGAACTGTGTTAGCTGCTGGGATGTACAAGGACAAAAGTGCATTTGTGTGATGTTTATGTGTCATCATTCTAGCATCATTAAGTCAGCTGCAAATTCGTCTGCTAATACCCCTCTCCTGTTCAGGCAACCATATTTCACTGTGAACTATAACTATCCTTGACATAGCCTACCCTATCCTTGACATGCCATTCTTTTACGGTCCTTATTTTTTTTTTTTAGTACAAAATGAATGAAACACACATTTAAAATGCCCAGTGTTGTTTGAAAACAGAAAACAGCCAGAGATATGACTATGCAATTTTACACCATCATGAATATAGGGATGAAATAGAGACTGCAGTTACAGCTTTAAATATGAACAGACTTACATTGAAACAAGCACTGTTTTGTTGTAGGTATTAACTCCAACTTTATATTGTCAATAAAGTTATCGCCCAAATTCGGACCTTGAGGCTGGTGCCATAGTCTTGCTTTATACCTTTTACACTACCATTTGCCTGACACTTTTATGCCTTGTTATCTGGCTTCTGCTCTCTTCCTCAGCGTCACTTTAGACCGGCCTTTCTCAACTTTTTGACTGCGGAGGAACCCTTGAAATATTTTTCAGGTCCTGGGGAACCTCTGCACATTGAAACTCAAATATAGGCCAGAAGTTACAAAATTATTATATTTGTTTCATGTGTAGGCCTGTATATACACATTAACAGTGTTCTTAAACTAAAAATAAAGAATGAAATTTACCTCTTTAATGTGAAGTTAACCAAATTTTAAATGCTTTTTTAAATAAATTGTGATCTCCCAGGGAATTCCTAGTGACCTCTCATGGAACCCTGGGGTTCCATAAAACCCTGGTTGAGAAACCCTGATATAGAGTAAGTTATAATATCAAAAGGCATCCTGAATCCCAACAACTGTCTTAATTCTATGAACTTTTATGTTGATACAGGAAACATTATTTAAACCTAAAAATCATAGTCTTAACTGAGAAAACCTACTTTTTAAACTCCACAGTCTGAAAGAATTATGAACAAGGACAAAGCTGATGTGATTTTGTAAAATCCCAACCATTGATTGTCAATGCCCAATGAACTACCACATAAAGAATAATAATACCCAGACACTGGAGGGTTGTTCTGGATGCCAAACCTTGCCTGAGAAAAATGCTTGAGGAAAACAAAGGCCAGAACTAATCATGTCCCAGAACCAGGAGAAGGACAACCTACAGCCTGGATCCTGAAATAATAAAAATATATAAACCATGGTCATAGACAGAAGAACTGCTTCTTTTCATTCCTGCACAATCTCTTCTACACCCTTTATTTTATTTTATTTTATTTTTAATTCCAGCTTGACACCCTTCTAGATAGATTGTAGATTGGTTATCCACAATCTACCTGCAGTAGAGCAATATATTTTTATTGGATCTAGATTATTAGTTCTTTTATATCAAACTATTATTTTTGTTTTCATTCCTTATAAGAACATATTATTTCTTTTAATACAATCACTTAGATTAACATCTGTGTTTTCACTGCTATTTTGCTATATAGCCACAAAAGAGAAGCAGGACTGGGAAAAGCTTTGTTTGTTTGCAGGTGTGAATGTGAGCTTGAGAGTGGAGTTAGATAGACTTCAGTTAAGAGCATAGGAAAAATTAATTGAATATAATAAGCATGAAGGACAAAGAGAATTATTTGTACTTCCCATGCTCTAACTTTTCTGTGCATATGGTAGGCAATCAGGAGAAATTATTTTGAGTGCCTTACCACAGTTATCTTGAGCCAGAGTGAAGGTTGCTCTGCTGCCATGAATAATTTCTAGTAGCAAATTATAAACTTTACCTGAAAGAGCAATTTGTAATAAACTAGACTGGACAAACACTAAGGTATTAGTTCAGTGCTCTTGAATCTGACATGATATTGCAAAGATGTCTGTGTTTGTGTGAACACCCAGGGTCTGCAGCACAATAACCCTGGAGGAAATTAACCAGTTGGATCGACTTTTCTAGTTAATATATTGCAAGCATTACATAATACATAAGCCTTTACTTGCCATTCATTAAGGTCAGGTCTGAATAATTGGAAATGCCTGCATTGGAAGAACTTTACTAATCTCTAACAGGGGTCATTGACGGCCTCTAGACTGTGTGGCTTTGAAATTCAGGCTTTGGTATAGCGCTGCTGATTTGTAGACAGGTCTGATCTAGAATTTCCAATATACTAAGTATAAAATATATTCTCCTGATAGCAATTTCTACAAGTGCTATATGATTATATAGTGAAAGATATCCAGGGATAGAAGCAGTACTGAATCCCTGTTCCTTTTATAGAAGAGTTTTCTCTGTGTATTATATGATTTAGCACCCTGCCAATACCATGACTAATGTCATCCCTTTTTATAGTATGTCATAAAACAAAATCAAATAAAATAAAACAATCTCCAATTTAGTAGAAAATGTTCAGTGTGATAAATAATTTCAGAATACTCTTAAATCATAAACTTCATAGTCATACAGCTCAACTAAGATGACAATTCTGCACCATTAACATCAACTGCTGTCACTGATCTCTGTAGGTATGAATATGCCTTACAATATGATGAAGATTTAAAACAGTTTTGAGATGTCAGTTTTATTTTATCTCAACTCTATTTCATCTCAGAACTGGATGTTTTAATAATGAAGTAAAGCATCCCTCAAGCATTATTAAAGTGCATAGCCTCTATATACATGGAGGAAGCAGAGTCTAGCTCCCTTTTTCTATTGTTGTCCCTCTTCATGTGCAGGCTGATTATATGAACTAGAGAGCCTCTTCTGTCCATGGAGATTCTGCATGCACTTGTTAGAATGCAGTGTTTCATGAAAGATTCCGAGGAAATCTCTCATTCCAAAACTCCTTCCAAATTTGGAGGGTGATGAAGTCGATAGGGTGGAAGGAATGAAAATACTGCCCCTGTGCAGGTGCAGAGATTTAATAATACATGGAAAAGACTGTAGAAAAATAATTATTTCAAAATATCCAGTGTCTTTCCCTTGTACTTTGTTTGTGGCTTCAAAGGTGAAAACATTTCGTACATGCAAAAATCACCTTTGTACCGTACATGCTCTGAGCCTACCAACTAGAAATTTGTACGAATTCACACAATGTTCTGTATTGGCAAAGAATGCAAGACACATGTCACATGTGAGAGAAAATATTAACATGCAGATAGTCACAAGTATTGATCTGAAGAATGATAAAGTGCTATAGCTTCAGGTGAGCCTTTAGATATCCAACTTTCCTTTAGGAATAACTTTCTTTTGGTTTCTTGTTAGTTGCCCGAGACACTAATTCTCAGCTCAGAAGATTATCTCGTACTTCACTGGCTTTGGAACCTTAGCATAATCATATGGTGCAAACTTTTTCTGCACTTCACAGATAGACTTCAGGGAACAGAGCAGTCATAAAAGATAAAGAAAGCTATAAAAGGCCACAGCTGGTTTCATCATAATAGCTACTGTTTTCTTTAGATTTCAGACATACTTTTGCAAATTTTATTTTAAGCATTATTCAAGGTGCGTATAGATAAGGTGTCTTAGGAATAGATAATTTTCTCCTTCCCCTTGAGGCAATTCCATGAGTCCTTTCAAGGTCAGGCACAGTTTTAAAGAGGTGATGCATTTCTGTTCTGTTACTAACAATTGAATAAGGGCGAGTGAACTGACTTGCAAGGAAGAAATAACGCAACACTGCACCTCTATCTAAGTTTATGCATAACTAATTAATACAAAATTTTATTGTATTGATTTCCCACTAAATAAGTGTAGAATTCATACTCTACATTATCTTAAAGAATTGCATCATAAGATTCAAGAAAATTGTTGTCTGTCATTATTATTTCTTCATGGGCTTACCATGGTAGTGGAAAAGGAAAGAGTAACTATTTGTAATATGGGAGATTAAAGAAAATGGTACATGTTTGGGTTATCTATCATAACACAGATTAGCTTCCCTTTAGATATTGAATCTTATTTAATAGATAGGAGACATCTGTAGTGGATGAAACAATGAAAACATTATTTAACAATGTTGAGCTTTCCTATGAAATCTAAAGCAGACGTAGAAATCAGGAGCTATGAAATAGAGAGGTAACATAATTCATTTTTTACAACTACAGATTTATGATTGTGCTTATGACTATTTTATTTTTTCCTCTAATTCTAGAGCTCTTGCTTGTTCTTATTCTGTGATAAATGGCCCAAATGTATGTAAAAAGCTAGAAAACCTTTCTTCATTATAGGAGAGAACTATAAGTGAAGAGCAGGGATGGGGGCACATGAATTTTGCATGCAATCAGTCATAAGCCCTTTCTCTACCTTTTTCACTGCAGTCTGTAATTTAAGGATAGGAAGAAGGGAACTGCATAGAGACTCATATATACTATTTCTTCCAACATTCACATTGATATAAATGTAAGTTTAAACTTTCCATAATATATGCATCAGTGTATGCAGTATTTATTTTTTGTAATATAATTTTGACTCATTAAATGACATCCCACATTTTGAAGAAGTACACAGCTGAAGGATAATTATATTCACACATTTTATTTGATAAAGCACAATATAGCTTTTACTTTAAAAGCAGACAACAATCTCTTTTTTTTGTTGTTTCAAATCACCTGTCATAAAATGTTTTTTTAGTAATGTGGATAAATATGATAAATGAAAATGAGAATACTGTGTTTTTTTCATATTTGCATTATTTTTCTTCTTCAAAATAATTATTGTTCTGAGTTCAAAAGAGAACATCATCCTAGAATGGATCAGAATTTCAAGATCATTTGAACTAGCACTGAGTAGCAGACATATTAGGACTTATTGATACTTAATGGCAATAATTTCTGACTCAACATTTTTTTAAATAACAACAAAGGCAGAATTGGTGACTGAAAATTTAATCTGGTTTGCAACTTCATTACTGGTTTCTTAATTACAAATTACTTTAACACAATGAACTTGACAACATTATTTCTGATCTTGAAGGCCTAAAAAACTCTTCAGTGTCTCTCACATATAACAGATATTGTGTAATTGAATAAAAAAAGTATTCTCTTAACTGAGTGAATATATAACAGATGAAACATTAAATTTGCATGTACTTCCTCTCAGTGGCCCAAAAAGTAAAGTATCAGTGAACAAAGAGTATAAAAATGTTTTAAAAAGTAGATGGTTGTATGAAAAATAGAAACATATTTGCAGAGTGAATGTTAGATTAAATACTTTTCCTTAAGCAGGAATTTAAAAACTAATTGTTTGTGTAATTTCTCAAAGTAATATTCCCAATATATACTACATTTTGTCTCCAATTATCATAATATCTGGATGTTAATAATCTCACTAGAAATTTGACTTTAGAAAGCAAGTAAAAAATAGCAAAGGAAATGATTTAAATCTTTTGCTATTAATGCCAAGAAGGCTTCTTATTTGCAAGTTAAGTTGTTTTATTATGAAGTAATGAAGCTTAGTTAAAATCTGAACACCACATTATAGCTGTGGGATTTACTGAAGAGTTCAGGAAATCAAGGACATATTTTCAATTGCTTAAAAAAGCCAATAGTTCAGTTGGAAATAATTATCTATTGCTGATTGAAAATAACATATGTAGAAGTAATACTAATAACAGTACCGAGATTCTGTTCCCCATCAGAGTACACTCAGCTACAGAAACAGCAGCAATGACTTAACTTCTTCTCCACTACAATTAAAAACAAAAACAAAAATGCTGAAACTCATTATACAGGCTAATACACATCTCCACTGGAGAGATGGTCTTTTTAATGCTGGTGGCTAAATGCTGGAATCTTCTTCGAGGCATATGTACATCTTATTATATTTCAGGTACCAGAAAATATATGGCCTCTTCTTATATGGCATTATTGATATTTAAATATTATCAAACCTTTCAACGTTCTTGTAAGTTTTAAGATTATTGCTGTTTTTGCCATCTTTTAAAATTTTATCTTTGTTCTATACTGCTTTTATCTTAGTTATAATTTCATATACTCTAGAAGCTAGAGTAAATCTCAACAGTCCCAAAGAGCATGTTTAACTCTAAGTTCTATATTTTATTGAGTGAAAGACATGGGTGACATAATTGGTGTTCATTTCTTATAAAAAATGAAACACAGGACACTGAAGGTCTGTAAAATTCTCCTAGGAATGGCATGACAAGATTGAGTATCTGGGTAAGTTCATTCATTTGTATGGGAAATGAGATATAAATCTGTAAGTCAAGGAGCTGTTTTAACTAAAGGCTCTATTTCAATAAAGTAATGCATCTTTCAAGGTTCAGTGAAAATCTATAAGGAAAAGTAATTTCACATGTAAATTTAAAAGTTATATCCCTAGGTTAATTTATGGGTGGTAAACAGGAATCATGCTGCATTGAGTTGAATGAAATATTCATGACGGTGAATCTTTTTATCAAATTAATATTTTTCTATTCCGCTCCAAGCACTTATCCTAAATGAAAACTTTTATTAAGAAGAATTGGCAATGTGGTGGCAGACTGAAGGGCTTACACTAGGGGAGTCCAGTGGCCCTTCATAAACCTGGATATAAATAAAGGTGCAATAAGTTCATACTGTATTAATGAAACATTTTACATGGTGCTTTTCCCTTGAAGCAAAATGTGAGTCACCACTATGCTATGTGAAGCAAAGCATCATTGTGTGTGTGTGTGTGTGTGTATACACACACACATATACATATGGTATATATACAGTATACACAGTATATACATACATACATACATACATATTCATCCTTTTATATTGTGGTAACTGTTGCTTGGAACCTAATATTCTATGTCTGGATAAGGTTTAACCCTTTTACGGGTCATCTAATATCTCATACCTAGGTAAATTTCAGGCCAGGTTTGGCAGCTACTAGGCATATCTTTAGGTAGCTCCAGGAACAGTGCTGCTAGCAACCAGGGTATGAAGCAGTAAAATAGAAAGTGTTTGATTTTTTTAAATCTAGAAATATATTTTGGTATTACTAGCAGGTCATCTTCTTTCCCTTGCATTATAGTTAGAATAAAATACCCATGAGTAAATAACTTTCATCATAAATAACTCCTGAGTTTATTTTCTTCTTTCTCCAATATGTGTAGCTGGGCAATATCCCATTTGATCCTGATATGTATTTCATATTTTCACATTGAACTTAAAGCTAAGCAGCACCTTGAATGCGAACTTTTCTTCTCCAAGTGCAATGTTCTAATCTCTCTCTCTCTCTCTTGTCCTGACTCAATGCTACATGGCATATTGGGCAGTAAGGATTCTCCAACTCTTTCGGTCTTGGGTGAGTGCTTTGGCATCTTTCCATGTGATATTCAATCAGGTCTTATATCAGTTTTCTTCACCATGTTATTTGAGGGTGTTCTTGTTGACGTTTAAAATCGGGGGGGGGGGGTGTCCAACACATTACCACTTTAGGGATCTGGTTGTTTTCCATGCAAAAGATGTGACCAGCCAGTTGGAGTCTTCTACATGTGATGATGTTATGAAGTTTACATGAACCACTCCTTTGGAGCACCTCCTCATTGGTGACGTGGTCAAAATATCGGATCTTTAAGATTCGGCGGAGGCATCTCTGTTGGAACACATCAGGCCTCTTGTTGATACTTGCTGATGCCTTCCAAGTCTTACTGGCATAAGTAGCTGTCAGGATCACAATAGAAGTGAACAGATGGAGTTTAATCTTCAGTGATATGGACAGAAAGGATATTTTCCTCTCCAAGTGCAATGTTCTAATAGGTGCATAAAACAATCTGTCTCACAGATTCTCCTTCCTTCCTTCCTTCCTTCCCTTCCTTCGAGATTTAACTCATGGTGACTCTGGGAGGCTTGCATAAATAAAATGCCAAATATAAAACCCACTACAACCCCACCCCGCTGGCAGCAACAATACATTCAAACAAACCACTATTGCTCAGGGGTCGCATAACTAGTTATCTTTATCCAACTAATCAAGAATGAATCAGAGACAGAGTGAAATCAACTAACCCTTACAATCAGGAAGTATAAATAAATATAAAGTTATTTATATTTAAATAAAAATAAATATAACTTTAATAAAAAAGTAAATAAATCAAAAAAATTAAGTAAGTTAGTATTCACCCAAAGTGCTTTTGCAATTTTTCATGAGAATGAAAATAAATATGATAGGGCCAGTCATGTTTGCTATTTATATCTACTCATCCCATTTATGCGAAAAGTGAAGCCTGATGTTTATATCAAAGAGATTGTGGGCATAGTAAGACCTAATCTGTTCCCTAGCTCCCATACATCCTAGCACTCATATCTTTAGGTAGCTCCAGGAACAGTGCTGCTAGCAGCCAGGGCATGAAGCAGTAAAATAGAAAGTGTTTGATTTTTTTAAATCTAGAAATATATTTTGGTGTTACTAGCAGGTCCTCTTCATTCCCTTGCATTATAGTTAAATACAGCTGACAAGAAAGAGATTCATATGACACCTCCTTCCACATATATACATTACATCATACAATGGTAACCTTGATTCCTTCTTCCCATGAGGAGCTGTACATGTCTCCATAACATCTGGAGAATTTTCTACATGCTATCCAAAAATGTGAGTGCTGGGATAGGGCTTAGCAGAATTATATTTGATAGCCAGAAACAACAATTCTGCAGAGAAATGTTCTGATGTCACAAGACTAGAATCATCCAAAATTATAATGAATTCCACAATATAGAAAACAAAACTGACATGTTAACAACTACCTTCAGGTCAACAAGGAGAAGGATGATAACATAAGACTTCACTTTTCCCTCCAGTGCTTCCAGCAGAGAATCTGAGGGGACAGGTGAAGTGGTTTCTTCCTTTCCTCCCAGTGACTATACTGAAAATTGAAGTATTTTTCTGTAGTGCTGGGAGAAAGGAGTAACCAACAGTCTGTTCCTTGATGGACTCTAATTGCAGCCCATGGGCTGTGGTCTGCTTAGCCATGATGCTTTAGTGGGTGGGAGGAAGAAGAATGAGATTCAGAGATGTTAAAGGAAAGGAAAAGACAAAATGAATGGAAGTTCATATTTATGAAGTATCTTCTTATCATTTGTAATTTAAAATCAGAAAAACAAGATGTCATGGGCCTTTTATACTAGGCATGTAAATAATTTATACTGTTCTCTCTCAACTTTATGAAATATTTTCTTCTCTTTTTCTTACATTATAAGAAACTATTCTGATTGCCCCCACCCCACCCACAGGTCAGTTCTTTAGCAATGGGAAGAGCAATTACAGTTTAAGATAATGTGTTAATTTTGTGGCAATAAGAAACACTGTATATTCTTTATTTGGTTTTCTTGCAGCATATGCTGAGAATAAAATAGAATGGCAGAAGTGTGCATAGATGTTTGGTAAGAAATCTCAAAGAGGTCTGTCAAAGTTGAAGAGTTGTCTGCGGTCACTTTTCCAGTGGGTGACCGAGCAGCAAATTAATATTTACCAGTTATTGCTGGTTGCAGTGATCCCACAAGATCAGAACATTCCCTTGAAGAAAAAAATGGTTTTAACCAAAAAAAATTCCCCTACCAAGTGTGGTTGGAGCTTAAATTCCAAGAGAGATGAATCTAATTTAAATATTTATATAGTATATTTATCTTTATACGAATGTTCACAGGCAACAGCTATTATATATTCCCCAATTTGAATTTCATGAAGGAAACTTTAAGTAAATGTTTTGCTTCCTCTCACCACCCACAGAGTAGAGCATGACAGTGAATTTCTTCAAAGTTTCATTTGCAAGTTCTAGACCTATTTTGAAAGGTTAAAACTAAAAAGGTTGGACACATTTGGCTATGTAGCCCCATGATAGAAATTGAAACAAAATACAGTGTACAAATAAAAGGCTCAGTGACTAGCAATAACTATTTATATTAGAAATGTAGAAAAGATTGGCAAAATTCTAGATCCCTGAAGATACCATCTCCTTCTCCTCCTCTTCCTCCTCCTCTTAATTTTTTTAAACTGCCCACTCCAGTAGACTCTGGGTGGCTTACAGAATCAAAAAGCAATAAAAACAACTAAAAACATACCATAACATAGACAGCCCTGGCTGAAAAAGCCATAGCAATAACAAAAACCACACCAGGGACCTCAAAACACATTAACACCAAGCCTGAGACCAAATCCAGGTCTTAAGGGCTTTTAGGTACCCCAGGAAAGAGAGCACCATCCATATCTTTGGGTGGATGCTATTACAGAGGTTGGAAGCCATGACAGAGAAGGCATGCTTCCTAGATGTCAACATTTAATAGAGGAGACCTGTACCCACTCTGCCAGAATGTACTGGGAGGGCAGAAATAATTGGAGAGAGGCAGTCTGTAAGATATCCATGCTGTATGGCATGAAAGGTTTTATAGGTAATAACAAGCACCTTGAATTCCACTCAGAAGCTGACTGGCAACCAATGCAGTTCACACAGCTATAGTAGTGCATGGGCGTACCAAGAAGTGCCTGTTACTGCATAAGCTGATGCATTTTGTAGCTTCCAGATGGTCATTTAGGGCAGCCCACATGTAGTGGGCATTGCAGTGATCCAGTCATAAGGTGACCAGGGCATGAATAACTGTCTGAAGGGTCTGGGTGACAGTGTGATGCCAGTTAACTGACATGGTACCTGGAACCACCAGTATGCCCAAACAGTAACTCACTTGCAGAAACCTGGCTCTCTCCCTAATCTGCTCTATTTAATTTTTTTTAAAAAAACCCACAATTTATTCAAATAAATGGGGAAGTGGCATGCTGGAAAATGAAACACCAGAATTTGAATATTATTTTTATTTCTAAGAATGCCTCTGGGCCCCAAATAGATACCACTGCTTTGTTTGGAAGTATGCAATCTGCCCAGAAAAAGACAAGAATAGACAGGGATAATAACAGATATCCTGTAGGTGATTAGCATTCAAGGAATTAGTATTTTTACTGATTCTGTCCTCATGCCAGTCCCTCCAGCAACCATTTTGAGACAGTGTCTTCAACATCTTCTCAAAATTGCAGATGTGCCCATAGCCTATGAATTGCTACATGGACTGATTCCGTGGGTGAGATCCTTATAACATGATCCAAATTTAATCAAGTCTCTCAAGAGGCTTTGTGAGAAATCTAGGGTTTTGGAGTGCTAATTCAGTCCCTTGGTTGTAAAGTGCCAGAATTAAGGGGATGGGGGAAGAAAATAAAGGTGGTTGAATGTCTGACATGTCCTATAGTGGGAAATTTTAAGGATTATCCCCAAACACAAGTGCTACTATTTGTGATCAGCTAAAATGTGTATTTATAAATGTGACTTAATTTTAGTAGAGCACCACATTTACAGTGTCTCCCTCTTTCCTTCCCTTCCTCCTTTCCTTCTACAAAGGATTATATTAGCCTAGCCCATAAAGTCCTGAATCTATATTTTCCCCCAAAATATATCTCTGCAATATGATTGTATTAATTTTATTTGGAACTCTGTGTTCTCTTTGCCTAATAAACTCCTTCCTTCCTTCCTTCCTTCCTTCCTTCCTTCCTTCCTTCCTTCCTTCCTTCCTTCCTTCCTTCCTTCTCTGGAGATTTGGCTTCATTGAGAATTTCTTATTGAAAACTTCCCCACATATTAGACTGAACAGCCATGGGTTTCAGAATAGATATTTAATTTTGTTAATTTCTGTAATTCTGGATTTTGGGCTGGAAACAATATTCTGTTTTTCCTAGCTTAAGCTAAAGAAAGAAGTCCTTGGCAGAAAAGTTAAAAACACCCTATCTGGAGAGGTTTGCAGTTTGTCAGTGTCATGAGGTTTAGCTTGACTGGTGGCAGCCTATTGTAATTATCTTTTACTGGGCAACTATTGGAAGAAGGGTTTTGCCAGTGAGGATTTCAATTACCACCCCTCCCAGTTTTTAACAGTAGTCATCATAGCTAGTTTGGTTCACTGATCAAGGCTCGATTTCTATGCCAAATATGAAAGATCTATCATTTTCTATTACTGCTTTAATTATGAAGCACATCCCAGAAGATTTGGAGGACTGACATTTTCAATTATCTGAGTCACACCAAAAGCTTTCTCTCTTTGTTATATTCTTCATTGCCTTCAATACTTATGTCATGTATGCAGTTGTATTCCTTCGGAGTTAGTTTTGGCATTATGTGTTCAGCATCTTCAATGCATGTAAAACTATGAAAATGGTGTATCCTAGTGGACAGAACACTAGAGTTGATTTTTATTTTTTAAGTGCCATCAAGTCAGTCTTGACTCCTGACAACTGTCTGGACAAGTCCCTGCAGTTTTCTTGGCAAGTTTTTTGGAAGTGGATTGTCATTGCCCCCTTCCTAGGGCTGAGAGAGAGAGAGAGAGAGAGTGGCCCAAGGTCACCCAGATGTTTTCATGCCTAAGGTAGGACTAGAACTCACAGTCTCCCAGTGTCTAGCCTGGCACCTTAACCACTACACCAGACTGGCTGTCTGAGTTGATGTTAGCACTGAGAAAATGTTAGATGAAGTACTGCATTGATAGTTGAAAGAACTTGAACATTTAAATGGCACCATCAAAGTAATAATTAAAAAAAATGGTTAGATTCAGATAAGAAGCTTTTCCGCGGTAGGATCTTTAATATAATTCTCTGTATCCCTATACCATTTAGATGTAGTGGTCATATTTATTTAATTATTTATTTTTATTAGATAGAAATAAACCCAGAGTTCTCACTTGAGACACAGATGACCAGGCTCAAATTATCCTAATTTGGACACATTATGTGACGACCGACTGTAGCTCTCTGGAAAAGGTTCTAATGGTGGGAAAGGTGAAAGGAAAGAGAAGAAGAGAATGATCAACAACAAGATAGACTCAGTTACACTGGCAATGGGTACACCATTGGAGAGGATAGAATTGGCTGATTAATAGTCAATGTCATACATTTCCTGTCTCATATCACAAGATACAGGCATCTTCCCCCTAGAATCTGATCAGGTTGGTCACTTGAGCACAACTCTCTGATGTGGGAAAATTAAATAAAATTTACAAATTTTGGTTCTGTTATGGATTAAGTATAAAAACAATTGTTTGTAAAACTTAAAGAACTGACATTTTAATATTGGCTAGGAACAAGATTAGGCCTTGTGGAAGGATCAACTGCTCTGAAACTATCAAGGTCACAGTTTTTATCTCTGCAATGCCCAACGTAGTCACATAGGCACTTGCAGAGAAGTGGGGGGAGAGATTAAAACTCCTTAGATGCACCTACAAGCTAACATATAGGGTTCAAAAGGAAGAAATATAAAAGAGCCAGAACAGATAGACAGAAGGAGGAGGTTTTCTTCCAGGTTTGGCAGGAGATGCTGCTGGAGTGAGAGGCAACTGGACAAGGCATGGAGTAGAGGAGGCAACAGAGCAGCTGAAACCAAAGAAGAACCTATATAAAAGAGCCAACATAAAGGTGACACAGGCCTGGACTCTGGCAGAGCAAACTCTACATGGTCCAGGTGCTGGATAACTGGGTAAGAGATTATTAAGCTGTTAGTATTCCTAAGCCTGAAGTTGGCTGGGAGGAGAAAATAGCAGCAAAGCAGTTTGTATTATAAGTAAAGTGTTAGAAATTTAAGTTGTTTAGTTGTTTTAGTTGTTAAGTTCCAAGTATTAGAATACATATTTATGCAAGGTTACTATAGAGACATATAGGTAAATACATACATACATATAAAAATCTTGTAAAGACACTTTGCACTACATTTATATAGTAATAAACAGCATTATCTTCACTCATTATCTGAGTTAGTGTCTCTGGCTTCTTTCCTATCCATTCTGACTCAAGTAAGATAGGGACCGTCCAAATATTGTCTCAGATTACAATAATTAGGAAAACAGTAATATATGTGCACTTCTAATCATGGAAGCAGCTGCTGTGATCTTCTGTTGGTCCCTGCATCAGCTGGCTTCATTCCTATTCATTTCCACCCTCCCATCCTGTCAACCTGCAAGAGGAAATCTTGCAGTTGCGAAGGTTTTCCAGTGTCAGTGCAAACTGCAGGTGAGCAAACCAAATACAATAAAGCCAATAAAACATTAAAAAAATAATGATAAAATGATAACGTTTCGATCCCATACAAGTAATAAAAATAGCCAAGTATTACTTGTAGTTAATGAACTCTAATTACTAACTTTATCCCATTGTTTCTTACATCTTTTGTTAATTGTATCAATTTAATGATGAGAACTGGGTACCAAAAAGGAAGGAAGGAAGGAAGGAAGGAAGGAAGGAAGGAAGGAAGGAAGGAAGGAAGGGATATTCTGTATTAGAAAACAGATATATACCCTAACAGGAATATTCCCAGGAGCTCTTCTTATTAGAGACCCTACTCTAAAAATATTAATCAAACATAAGAAAATTCTCAACATTTTAGAAAGGCTATTCTCAAGAAGTATTCTCAAAATCTGTGGACATAATTCAGTATGATACTTCTTATGAAATGTAATGTTAAACTCCAGATACAGCTCAGTAACTTACCGGGGAACAATAATGTGAGATACTATTTTCTTTATGCCTTGCTTTTTGGCTGTTGAAAGGCATCTAGCTGGCCACTGAAGGAAAAATGCTAGACTAGATGGACTTCGAATATGATCCATCAGGAATCCTGATACAATAAAAAATATATGTTAAGATGGGAAAAACTGCAATTGTTATTGTTGAGAAGAATTTCTGTGATTAGTTGAATGTTTTACCTAGAATATTATTTTTGTTTCAGACAATACATGTTTTGACAACTGATGTACCATTTAAACAATGCCAGAAAGATATTTCAAAATTTGTGTGGCAAGCTAAAAAAAACATGAATTAAGTACAAAGTGCTACAAGATGCTAAAGAAAGAAGAAGTTTAGATTTACTGGATTTGAAGTTGTGTTTTGCAGTTTGTTGCCTAGTGTGGATGAAATATTGGGTGACTTTGAGAAACAGGAGGTTACTGAAATTAGAAGGGCATGGTTTGAGATTTGGATGGCACAACTATTTACGGTGTGATAAAGTCAAGGTCAATGTAGATTTTAAGAATTAGTTTATACAGAGCTATGTTGTCTCTGAAAATTCCTTTATGGTTGTCACCACAAGAAGCATTTTATAGAAAAGAAATGATAACTAAGCATAAATTGTTAACATATAGTGACACACAAGTAGTCCTCACTTAACAACCACAATTGGGACCAGAATTTCAGTAGCTAAGTGAATCTGAACTGATTTTATGACCTTTTTTGTGGCAATCATTAAGTGAATCAATGTGGGCATTAAGCAAACCACATGGTTCCCCATTGATGTTGCTTGCAAGAAGCCAGCCAGGAAGGTAGAAAATGGTGATCACATGACCATGGGATGCTGCAGCAGCCATAAATGCGAACTGGTTGCCAAGCACTCAAATTGTGATCACGTGACTGTGGGAATGCTGCAACAGTTGTAAGTGTAAATACTGGTCATAAGTTGGTATTTTCAGCACCACCATAAGTCTGAACCATCACTAAACAAATGGTTGTTAAACGAGGACTACCTGTATTGGCTTTTTCACAGGCAGATTTAAAGTTAAAATCAAGAGAGCATTTGATATCTGGAGGTTATATATGTCAATGATTTTCATATGTTCAGTTACTATAAAGATTTAAAGCAGATAAAAGGATTTTTGACTCTGAATATGGTAAAACTGAATTTGAACTCTGTACAAATGAACATGTTATTGCGAAGATGTATAAACATTTATTGAAATTAGAAACAGAAGATAAACAAGTTAAAGTTTGTATGATAAAATGGGCTAAAAACTTTGGGTATACTATACAAATAGAACAGTGGAAGAATACGTGGATGAAAGGATTGAAATTTACACTATGTTATAATCTTAAAGAGAATTTTTATAAAATGATGTATTATTGGTATTTGTCACCAGATAAATTGTCTAAAATGTACAAAGTAACTTCAAATGTATGTTGGAAGTATAAACAAGAGGGGACTTTTTATCATCCTTGGTGGACATGCAAAAAAGCTAAAGAAAATTGGGATCAAATACATATTTTAATTCAGAAGGTCTTAAAGATTAATATACAATCAAAACCAGAGACTTTTCTTTTGGGCAAACTGTGAGGCCAAACAGTGAGAAAGAACTCATGGAATTTTGTTTTTATATATGGTAACAGCAGTGAAGCTTTTATATGCCCAAAGGTGGACAGATTCAACATTACCTACAATGGAAGAATGGATGGTGAAATTGATGGAATAGGCTAAGATGGTGAAACTGACACCTTTGATTAGAGAAAAGACATTGACTAATTTCAATGCTACCTGGAAACTCGTTTTGAACTTTTTTCATGAAACATAAAAAAATGAAATCATAATATCTGGCTTTGATCATTAGAAATAATAATGGGCAATAAAATTAATGAAACCATGTTGTAAACTTAGAGCAAAAGTTTAATGCAAATATACTTATCTGTAGCAAATAAAGTCAGAAGTCATTCTTTTTCTGTATTTTCTTTCTTTTCTTTTTCTGCACTTTTGACTTTTTCCTATTTTGTTTTCATATTTTACTTTTTCCATTTCTTGTTTGCTTTTATCTTTTTATATTGAAATCTTAAGGAAGTTTAACAAAATAAAAGGAATCCTGATATAGTAAAAATATACTAACTGTGAAAAGCAAAATGATTGTCAACCAATTCTGGTAGATGACGGCTGTGGATAATAAGGAATGGCATTCTATAACACTGCCTTAAAATTCCCAGCTACGTACTGCATTTCCCTCTGAACTGCAGTCCTTGGCAGACAACAATAATCAGAATCAGTGAGTTCCAGATGAGGCACCTTGCATTTCTCAATCAAGAGGTAAATCTTTAAGCTGTATGTGCTGTGCTAGCTTAATCTATTAATTCAGAAAAAATGGTAGTATCTATAATATCACTGATATAGTTGAGTCATAATATGAAGTGCTGAGATCTCTTTGAGATATTTTGTATCTTAGGTTATTATAAAAAATGAAAAACATGGTTTGCACTGGATGCTACAATACACTACTCAGCAGACTTATCTATATGGGAAAAGTTGTTAACCTTGTTTGTATCTCATGATATACCAAGAGGCAAGGGGGTCACAGCTGAAGCAAGCAATGTGTGGGAACTGGAGGCCAATGTGAGTGGGGAATTCATTTTCTATCTTTCTGACATGTTGTTGTTGTTTTTTTCCCCTCCAGGCAGGCATCTTCTTTTCTTTGTCTCTTTATGATTCTGTTTTATCTGTATCTCTTCTTCCTTATCTTATAGGTTGCCTGGAAGGACCAAGAGTTTAAATTAAGGCTTTTCAAATTAGACTGAGGGTCATACACAGTTTTGGGGTTGCATGTTGCCCACTGCTATTACACTGCCTAGAAGCCTAAACAGGATCTGAGAGGAAAGCTTGTTTCTGCTAGCCTAGTGCAAGTGGAAAATGCAAAGATGCTTGTTTTGGAAATTTGGCCACAATAGCTCTTCTTTGTATTACTTTTGTTACTTTCTGATTCAAGTCAGTAAATGCTAGTAAATTGTTATAACTGAATGTAAAGCAAGATAATACATAATCGGTTGACCATTAATTGTCTAATTCGATAGCTGCTACCACCTTGCAGCTGTACTTCATAAAGCTAACTTATGTCAGGCATAAAATCAAGATTTGTTTAAAGGTTGGGTTAATATATAAAAGCCAGAAGATGAGTCTGGGAATACCCTTGTTCCCCGTCTCTTTCTACTAAAGGCATTTGTTCCACATAATCAGCATTAAGTTATAGAGAAACTACAAGCAATTATGTAGGCAGGAATGAAAAATGAAACATTAATTAAAGGGAGGAGGGGGGATAAACCATAAGAAATAGTGCCAAAGCCATAATTCACTTTATTGCTTTAATTAGAAGTAGGACCATAATATCTTTTGCAAGTATCTTGCTAAATGTACTTGGAAGGGTTTGAGCACTACAGAAAAATTGAGTAAACTTCAACACCAAATCTGATCTACACTGACCCTCAGTTCCATTACACTGGGAACTCTAAACCCAGAGCTCTAATAGCATACTGTGCAATTTGGCCAAATCATATTGAGTTTTTCAAGCCCAGTAACCTCTCATTGAAACTTAACTGAAAATTATAGTCTGACTTATTTTTGCATGTATATTCAATAGAAACATATGAGTTTGCCGTTAAAAACACAAGAGTATTATTTCCATTATTATCTCTCATGTTGTTGTTTATTCGTTCAGTCGCTTCCGACTCTTCGTGACTCCATGGACCAGCCCATGCCAGAGCTTTCTGTCGGTCGTCAACACCCCCAGCTCCCCCAGGGACGAGTCCGTCACCTCTAGAATATCATCCATCCACCTTGCCCTTGGTCGGCCCATCTTACTTTTGCCTTCCACTCTCCCTAGCATCAGCATCTTCTCCAGGGTGTCCTGTCTTCTCATTATGTGGCCAAAGTATTTCAGTTTTGCCTTTAATATCACTCCCTCAAGTGAGCAGTCTGGCTTGATTTCCTGGAGGATGGACTGGTTTGATCTTCTTGCAGTCCAAGGCACTCTCAGAATTTTCCTCCAACACCACAGTTCAAAAGCATCAATCTTCCTTCTCTCAGCCTTCCTTATGATCCAGCTCTCGCAGCCATATGTTACTACGGGGAACACCATTGCTTTAACTATGCGGGCCTTTGTTGTCAGTGTGATGTCTCTGCTCTTAACTATTTTATCGAGATTTGTCATTGCTCTTCTCCCAAGGATTAAGTGTCTTCTGATTTCCTGACTGCAGCCAGCATCTGCAGTAATCTTTGCACCTAGGAATACAAAGTCTTTTGCTGCTTCTACATTTTCTCCCTCTATTTGCCAGTTATCAATCAAGCTGGTTGCCATAATCTTGGTTTTATTATCTCTCATAATGTATGTTATTAGGAGTACTACTGACGGTATCCATTAGTTGTTTATTAGGTGTCCATTTAGTAACATTCACACTTTTAAAAGTTCTGATTACAACTTTTAAAAGGACTTTATCAAAACATCAAAGAATTAAAAGTTTTAAGTTGGGATTTGATTATTATTATTTTAATTAACCAAGATATGCCTATTTTTCTAACTTATTTAGCCAATGTATTGAAATAACTTATGTGACAAATGCCAGTAATACTGCATCCCATGCTAATGAGGTTCATTTTAATAACTGAAAATGAAATGCAGAAGTAGATTGACAGCATTGAAGGGGAGCCATTTCTATAAAATTTTAATAAAATAATATGATGTGATGTTGGTATCTTTCTTCTTCATGACAAAGAACTGCATCATTTACATTTTTAACTGATTAAAATCAACATAGTGATCTAAATATTTATGATTGCTCCAGGAATGTTCCTGCCACTACTTACCCACAAAACTAGGTATTTCAAAATGCAGGATGTTTATTAAGCTATCTTGGGCATGCAAATAATAATGCTTCACTGATGAAGATGTCATCCTCTGGGGAATTCAAATGATTTGATAAGCAAGAACCCTGTTTCTTCACAAAAAGACAGAAGTATTCTCAATTAGTTTAAGCATTCTTTGTTATTCACTGATGACCTTTGTCTCTGGCAAAGAACAAATCAACAACAGGGACCAGCAATGTTTAAGGTAACTTCTTAAGGCAAATGAGAAAGGAGCCCATTCTCAGTTTTGTCTAACTAACCAACTCATATATGCTTTGTATAAGAACAAAGGGATCTGGCTATAGAATCAAGCACATGTTTCTCAGAAAAAACTTGGAAGCAGCACCTTATCAGTTGCTTCTGGTTTTGTCCTCAAGAAATATGTGTTTTATTGTACACTAGGGTGCTCTTCACATTAAATGGCCTTTTCAGCCATTGTACAGAATGAGTTGCTTGCTCTGAGGTGGTGTCAGGTACACAATGACCTTTCCAAATTCTCCACAGGGTTTGTGGGAATAGAAATGGAGTTGATGATTTTTTTGAATTTCTCCAAGAGAAGAAAAAAAAATCTCCAATAGTTATTGAGGCCAGCTCCCCTTCACAGTGATAATAGTAGTGAATACTTCCCCTTGGCATTTTCTCTTTGTATTTAACTGATGTGTGGGAAAACATGAAGGCTGGTGCCTGCTAGAAATACAACTGTACAGTATCAGGTAGGACAATAACATACTTCCCTTTGCCATCGCATCCTATATGTACCCTTGTTAATTTATTTGAGATATTCTTCTCTGAAACAGTGAAACAGATAAATTAAACAGATGTAAGATAATATGTACCTGTCTCTTACTCCTTTGTCTGATTCTGAATTCCCGTTTCTGCAGTTCATTTGTTCCGCAGCCTTTTGTTCATTATATTGTAAACCACCCATTATATTGTAAACCTCCCAGAGTCCCTTTTGTGGGAGATGGGCGGCGATAAATTTGATTAATAAATAAATAAATAAATAAATAAAAATAAAGATTCCTTAGAAGAATAATCACACATATTAATACACTCATTGGACTTAAATATTTCTCATTCTGGCATGATCTACACAGTCAAAGGCCTTGCTGTTGTGTATGTGTGTGTGTGTTCTTTTTTTATTTATTATCCATCTTATAATAGCTACCTGATCTTGGCTCTGCCTTTTCTAAAAACTTTCTGTTCAACTGGTATGTTTCTGTACGGTTACATTCTTCTTTGCCAGAACTTGTGCAAAACATTGCTTGTGTGAAGAATTAGTACAATTGGTACATAAGAACATCAGGCCAAGGTCCATGTTAAACGAGCATTTTGTTTCACAAAGTGATCAACCAAATGTCTCTGTGAGGTCCAGTAAAAATATGCCTCTTCCATTCTTTTTCTTCTGCAAGGGGTATATAGAGGCATGCCTCTCTCAATCTGGAGACAATGTTTCAAGGCTAATTGTCCTTGATGGAACTATCCTCCATGAATTTATCCAACCTTCTTTTTAAAGCATCCAAGTTAGCAACTATCACCACATATTGGGGTAATGAATTCTACAGGTTAATTGCACACTGCCAGAAGGCAAGGCAAGGCAAGGCAAGGCAAGGCAAGGCAAGGCAAGGCAAGGCAAGGCAAGGCAAGGCAAGGCAAGGCAAGGCATTCTATTCTAAATCAATCAGGTTCACTGAATGAGCAAGTAAAGATGCACACCCACAACATTTAAGAAGGATAGTTATTAAAGAGTTGTATAAATGGAAAACAGTTTGGGCATTTTTTATTTTATGCTCAGTTGGCAATCAAGTTGCAGAACAAGCAATATGACAGGGGCGGATAATAGTATAGATTGACAGTTGTAGAAGTTCTTTAACATCTAGAATTTTCCAAGCAAATAACTAATGTTAAATCCTCCCAGGTCCTACAATTTTCTTTTAACATTCCTGCTTCTAGAAGAATGGACATTTAACATTTCTGCATTATATTATTTCAGTTTCCCTCCAAAGCACTGTGATGGTAAAAAAATCAGTATTCATCTGAATTGGATGTATATCTCTTATTCTTACCTATTCTTCCACAGCTTATGTGTAATCCATAGGATCAGGTGAGAAGCAAAGGCGGAAGCTGTTGAGAGTTCCTGTCAGCATCTGGGAATTAGAAGAATAATGACTTGAATTAGAAAGGATTCATTTTACTATATTAAAAATATGTTCTTTGATCTTCCTCTACATCACAAGAATGAATATGAATTCACCAATGAAAAATTAAGGAGCTGCCTTCTTTTTTGTTTATCTTTTAAACAAAAAGAATAATGTATAAGAAGGAAAAAAATGTTTTCATTTTAGACCCAATATCCAGTGAACACAACTTTTTGATTTTTTAAAATATAATGCTACAAAAAGTAATACTTTTATAATTATATTGTAATATAATAGAAAAGAAAACAGTAATACACACACAATCACATTCAGTGTATTATATGTAATAAAGTGTATTATATAAAATTAACCCATACATTGTGTAGAACGCATGGGCTCATTTTTGTATCTATATTTTAGAAGTTAAACTATATTTTGTGAATTCTTTTGATTCTGAAGTTTGGCAACATTAAATATATTTTATTTAAAAATAAAACAAGAAATACCCATTTTGAAAGGAATGTTGCTTGGACTTCCAGGGAAGAAATGGCAAACTGAAGATATCTCCACAAAAAGTGGAGCTGACAACCATAGTGGAATTAAGAGCCACATTTTCATTTAATATAGTGTAAGAGAGCTTCTTATATTGCTTATATTGCTGTGTGAGTGGAAGAATGTCTCATCAACTTGTTACTGGAGCAGTTCCTTTCTTCCACATCTAAGCAGCTTTGGACCACTTTGTCTACCACACAAATCCAAACAATAGAGAAGTAGCACGTTTTTCTCTCATTTGTGTTTTCTGAAAGGCAGGTATTATTTAGTTCATGTCCTCTATAAAAGGAGTGCATAAAATCCAAAATTTTATAGTATGTGCAAAAAGAATAACATGTTCTGATTATAGAACATGTGTGAGGTACTTGGTCCTACAGTCCCAATAGCATCAACTTTCAATACACACTATAAGGATATATGAATAGTTATTATTATGATGTGATTCCAAGCTCTTTCATTGCCAGGAATAACTTTTGGGGCCTAAAGCTTTCTTTAAAAACATTCCAGTCACTTTCCTACTTCCCCCCTTCCTTTGTTCTGTAATTAACTGCCTGGTCTATTTTACTTTCATTTTCAGGCATCTGTTCCACACAGTATCAGGCACATCCTTGAGATAAAGCCTTTTCTCCAAACAATTTCTAACCACCAAGAGTGGAATGCATTCCCCCTCCTTTGTTCCCCCAGGTTCAAAGCTACAACTGTTAATCTATACATGTGTCTAAGATCTAATTCCCTCATACTACTTAACCCATGTTCAGGTGTGACATCCAGATGCCATTAACTATTGCTTCTGAATTGCTTCACCCTGATAACATGCATAATACATTAGTGTAAACAATTGATGGAGGCAAAAATACAGAAATTTCTACAAGTTAGATATTCATCAGTTTGCTTTTAAAGATACAGCAGGGTGCAAATTATTCTGTCCTTTTGGAGATGGATCCAAAAGCCATTCAATTCAATCAATACATGCTCCCAGCACTTGAACTGAAAGGAGAAGGTAATATAGAGATAGAATAACACCAGGAATAGAAAGGTTAAAAATAATTAGAGTGGAGTTCTTGGAAAATACATGTTTGCCAAGGAACTGAGACAGAATGTAATAGCTTGTCAACAGATTTCTAGCCCTTATCAGACATTTCGTTTTCTCCATGCAAAATTTGCATTATTCTTGTTTATACATGCTGCATATAACCAAGTGATGAAAACTCATATTAAAACTTGATTCAACTCAATTAGCTGCTTCTTCCACATGTTTGAACATAAACCTGGAAGTCATAAACCTAATTCATCAGACCTCTGAGAACTGTCTCAAAGTTATTAAAGTGATGTAGTAAATATTCATTGCTTGACATTTTTCAAAAAGATATTACTTGCTTTATCCAAGTAGTATAACTCATAAAAAAACTTATTATAAAATCACATGAACTATATTATCATAAAATCACTATAATAAAATACGAACTTGCCCATAAAAAGCCACTAAATGTTTTGTCTTCTATAACTAATGAAATAAAATGAACTGAAAATCAAACTAATTGCACATATACTCATTAAATAGTAATAATAATAACGTAAATGCACTTTTGTTCTTTTATTATTTTTTTACAAATATCACAAGCTGTCTTTGAGTAACTGCCTCCTTAAACAGTCGTACTAGAATTTTAGCTAAATTAAGGCCCATTCCTACACCAGATCAATTTGTCATTAACAGGTTTTGTGTGCCCTAGTATTTCTTTATGCATTCCAATAAACATACATACACACACTCCTATACATAGAATCTGAAGTATTTAAAATCAGCATCTATAGAAATAACAGTAATACTATAAGCCAAGTCTTTCTTCCAAGTGACTAATCAGAGAGTGCAAAAAATGGTATTTGCTTAGTTCCCATCTTCCTGTTTACATTTTTATGTCCGATTATTTTTGAAAAATTGGAGATATGGTGGATATGCTATAACAGAAGACACATTATACAATCAACAACAACATATTTAAAGGAATAACATTTACAAGAAAAGAAAAGAACAACAAACTACCCTTCCTGGATACCCTTGTCAACAGAGGAAGCAATGACAGACTACTAATCAAGGTTTATTGAAATGTCAAAGCATAACCCAACTACCCAAAAGAGATGCTGCATAGGAACATTGTTTGGATGAGCAAACCCAAACTGCAGTAACTTCAGAATAAGGAAACAGACTGCCTATACAACATCTTCCAATGATATTGCACACAACTTCATTAAAAAGTGCTTGTCAACACAACTTTTCACATCCATCATGCAACAACACAATCATCACAGCCTATGAAAAGAATTACTTTCCATTAATTAAACAAAAAAATGTCTGAGATAACCAACAGACCACCAGAAGCTCTTTCTATCACTGTAGCACACAAACGAAAAAAAAATATCTCCAAATTATCTTTAGCCTAAAGACCCAGTAACTAAGGGGGGTGGGGTAGGGAGTTGGAACCAGGAATATATACAACATATAGTATAAGAACTGCAACAGCGAGTATGTAGGTCAGTTAGGTAAAAACCTGGCAGAACACATCCATGAACATCAATGGGTAGTCAGAAAACATGTTGAAAATTTGTTAATCTCTTAACACATAGACAAATTCAACCACAATTTTAACTGGAAAACTGTTGCAATTATAAACCAAGTAAAATCCAAAAATGCTAGGTAATTCCTGAAAGCTTGGTATTCAGACAAATCAACCTTCAACAGACACATTGATGATAAACCCTATTTACATACCATTTAAAAAAAGATATAATTAAAAGTCAAGAAAGGAAATAAACAGCCCAGAGCAAATCCTGCCTAGCAGCCAACACCCAGGTAAGCAGGAAGCAACACCAGATAAACAATCAAGGAAGAAACAATACCCTAATCAATGAACTGTCAGGGAGGAAACCACACATCAGCCAAGATTGGCAGGGCAAGCTACTATATATAAACAACCTGCACTCTCCAAGCATGTTATCTAGCCTCGTAACAAAATGACAGTAAGAAAACAACCAAGCTCGGAGGACACTATGAACCTAACTACTCACATTTTCTACTGTTGCAACATGTACAGTAGGTAACTCAAGTTAAGGTTGTCATTCACGGACTTGTTGCCTCACTAAAATCAACAGCCAGTCCCAACCCCGTTGTAGGCTTACAACCACTGCTGCAGGTAATCCCATAAAAGCAGCTAAATGTTAGAACATCAAGTGAAATTACATTCTAGAAGAAAAATGGGACTAGAAGAACTGGAGGGGGGGAAACCTATCTAATTTTCTTACCTAGCAAGTCAGGCTTGCAGGAGAACAAGCTCTGTGTTGTATAAACACAATTCTTAGTCAAAGCTGCCAGGAAATGGAGCTCAATCTTAAATTTCTACATTCTTAGAAAGTCACAGTGATTCAGAAGAAAATTCTCAGTGAACGTTAAGAGCAGATTTCAAACTACTCTGTAATCTGCTAGTATATTAGGTGTCACAATGCAGATGAGGTAGAGGGTTATTTATTTATGCTTGTCTTTGCTTCAGCATGATGCAATCCATTGTAAAAGAATTCAGTCTTGAAAACTATGTTGATGATCTGTTATTAGCATTAATAAGCTATTTATACTTGCTATTCTAAATCAGGATGTTATTCATTCTTTGCCACAGTGTTCGTTTGCTGTACAATTTCAGATAAGAAAAGTCATCACAGGAACTGACAGCAGCTTTTCTCCCTGAAACTGTTTATGTCACCTTCAGTTTCCAATAGAAAGCTAGTATTTAAATAAGCCTCTTCATTTTATCACATGCACACATGGCACATTGTATCAAGTGGTGAACTCCCTCAAGGCTTGGGACAGATTATCTCAGAAATAAACTGAGCTAGAAATCAGGGTCAGTTTATTTCTGAATCAAGATGAATGTAGCTTTTTAACCTCCCTCACTATTTATGTTATTATTTAATTAACATTAGCTTATTTTCATTAAAAACAATCCCAAAGTGGAGATTTCTTATTTGCATTTGGAAGCTTCATAATGTAGCAGCTCAGATAAAGGTTCTGTTGTAGGTCCTCTTCTGGGATGATGGACATTTATGAAGAAGCTTCCATGAGGATAGGCTGTAAAGAGGAGGACAGATGTAGTACAAGGTAATTCCATAAATATCCTCATGGTGTATGGGGCTACATGGTAAGCACTTAGAATTTAGATTTTCATATTAACCTCACTGAGGAACCCAGAATCTGTGGTTAAGCTTCATATAGTAGAATAAAGACATTTATCTGAAATATAAGTGGAATGCAATTCCATCACTTCTTGGAAAAAGAAGAGTGACATGGGTCTTCAACAGCATCCCTTGGTTTATTTTAACGGATGTATTTTTTTCTGTGACACTGGCAACAGAAATTCAGAATTGGAAATTATAATATTACAGTCAAAGACTCTTTCCTCTCTGGCCTATATGTAAAAAAGCTGGATGCAGCCAAAGAACAAAGAGTATGTGCAGGTGTCCCTTTGTATTCTAAGTAGTGTTTTCAGGCATGAACTCTCCAGAGATGTCAACAGTTGACATACCTTTCCAAGAATAGATTGTGACACTTATAGGCTCTTCTGAACTCTGATTGCCAAGATGTATCATGCATCTCAGAGCATCTCTTTAATGAGATTGTCTGAATTATGGAAGCTGAATATATGATATAGGTTAATATTTGCTTTAAAGTATGGATTGTAACCTAAATATAGGTTTTGTAGGGTTTTATTGATTTTTTTTATTTAAACCTCCTTACAGAAGATTAATGGTATTTTAGGACACTGAATGTGATATCAGTTCAACAATGTAGAAAGCAGGAAATTGAGATGTCTACCATTTGAATTCTTTCTATGAACTTTTAATATTCTTGTTTATTTCTCTAAACATTTCTTCTTGCCTTTGCTTAGTCTTATCAAGGTAGCTGAAATAATGTAAAACCAAACATAAAATTACAGACAAAAACATCTTCAGATCAGCATTAACCACACACACAGGTAGAGATGTAGAGAGAGAGAAATTGACCAACACTATTCCCTAACATTTTAGGCATTAAAAAAAAAAAAAAACTTTATAAAGAAAAAATGATCATATGTTCACTTTTGAAAGCAACAGAAATTCAAGAGCAAACAAGTTTGAGCAATCCTTTAGTCCCTATTAATTTCTGGTGAAAGGTGAAAGTTGCCCTGTGCAAGCACCAAGTCATGTCTGACCCTTTGGGGCGACGCTGCTTTTGCGATGTTTTCTTGGCAGACTATAGCGGGGTGGTTTGCCATTGCCTTCCCCAGTTGTCACCTTCCCCAGCAGAAGGGCTTATTGCTAAGAAGATTAAGCTTTTTGTAATTTTTCTAAAAAGGATTTTGTTAATGTTTTTATATTTTGATTTTAATTTTAATACCTTTGGATATTAACTCTGGGTTTGTGTTTTCACTATAAATAGCCAAAAAGATACAAGAGGTACAACAAGTGTAATAAACAAAATAAAAATAAACTACATCTATACATCTTGTCTTCCTTTGGTGGACTGTTAAGATGCTGGCTAAGGGATGATCTAATTTTGGTTTGCATAGAAGAAGGAATCAGAGTATACTTGTTTAGCTAAGTGAAGAGGGCTAAGGCAATTAAACCTTACAATAATAAGGCTGAAAGTAACACCACTGCATGACCTGATTAGCAAGAATAATATTTTATACATGTAGTTAACTGAGGATGCCTTACTGGAGAGGTGGCCTTGATACTTTCCCAGTTGAAGAACAGGTTTCCCTAAGGTTTGAAAAAAGCAAGTGTAACAAACACAAAGACAATGAGGAGTTTCAATCCAGCTTTTGTGCCATTTCTTCCTTTTGTTTAACATTTCATTTGTCTTTAAATCTGATATAAGTTAGAGGAATATGTTTCAAAGAGAAATAAAACGTTCATTTCTTTAGGAGCACTGAAATGGGATAGCATGCATTATTTCAGTCATCATTAAACCTTTTCATGTGAAGTGAAATTTCCTGCAGTTGGTTTTAAAAAAATATTTGAGAATTTGATTTTGAGAAATCTGCTCTAAAACAACTTCTTCCATGCCTGCTGAATTAAAGTGTGGATTTGAAATTATCTACCAAAGTTGGCATCTCCCAAATATTCCAAGGTATTTTCTTATCTAACAAAAAAGATTTTAAAACATGTAGTTTTGAGGAGGTACATATAGAAATATCATATTTTGAAAGGAAACCATTTTTATAAACTGTAGCCTTTTTTTCTTAAGCATAGATTAATTCAAAAATAGGATGAGAAGGTACATTCATGAACATTCAGATATGACACAAACTGGAAATAGTCTAATTTATCCATAATTCCTCATTTTCATAGATAATTTAAAAATAACTTTGTTTTGTTGCTCCTCATACACAAAAACTTAGGTGATTGCACCTGGCCATCATTATACCTGGAATTTCATGTGGTAAATAGGCTCCTTTCAAAAGCACCTGAAATAAAAGTTTTGCCAAGGTAAGGCTGATTGTCAGGCTTCTCTGAGACATAGGTTTAGTCTATTCCAGAACAGCACAAAATCCATGTTCAAAATCCACCTGAATAACAGTGGACAGGTATATGAAGAATTGTGCCATAAAGCAGCAAAAGTGAGAGTAACACCTCCTCTCCCACTACCTCAGCTGGTCAGTTGCTGTGAAATCTGACCTACATTAAGTCTCTGATCCAGTAATAAGCTTAGAGACCTGGTGAGTGCAAGTGGAGAGGCAGAATGGCCTTGAGTACAGTGCCCAGTATGTGAAAGGAAAGAGCATCCATGCACTAACCAGAAGTGGCCAATAGGGCCAGGGTGATTTCACTCCTAGCAGTCACATGACAGGAACACCACCTAAATAGTTGATGAAGCACATCCAATTTCACTCATGAAAAAACTGCCATGGCTTGAAGAAGAAAACAATAAATGGGATAATAAACACTTAAAATGGGAGCAGCTATTGATAACTTTAAACTTCTTTGGTTGTGGCTGGGATGAGATGAAAACAACATCATAGCAACTGGAAAACTAAAGAGATTGCCAGGGCATGTCCATGCAGTGGTTAGATGCAAGTAAAGAAAGGCCTTTAAGGTTGCCTAACTAATGGTTGTTTATTAGATTAAGGATGCTATAGATCTCAAATTGTAAATATCTTGGAAATGAAGTCTATTTGATGCCAAGGAACAGGTAAATTTGCCTATCACTTATCATTTCTTGAATGTACAATACAAAGCATTCATCGAGCAATCAGTATTAACAATATTAAAAGACATATTAATTTTTTTTAATATACATTTGTTCAGCTTTTTGTTAATACCTCAGAGAAACTTTTAACTGACTTACTAGCTAATCATCCTTTAAAACAATAACTGCATTGACACATTTGATTTATATTGTACATAAACAGGATATTTGATTTCTTGAGCTAGTTCATGTTATTGTAAGTCTCTGATTAAATAAACTTCTGTTCAGTGTCAAGGCTTGTAAGCTTTTTAACCATTATGAATTCTCAGGTGATTTCTTTATAGATTCTTTCTTTTCTTCAACATCTAATTTAGTATGTCCATTGCTGATAATTAACATTAGTTTCCTCATACTGCCCCATCTTTTATCCACTACTTCTGTGAATGTTGGGAAATTGTTCATTCATTTTTATCACAATTCTTGCCTGACAATCAGGTTATTATTTTTACAATATCCCCAAGGATAAACTTCCTTTCCTTAATCTCCAGTTTCTCAGGTCCTTGGGAAAAAAGTTTTAATTAGGTTCATCTCTTGTGCAATTTATTTCCGTACTCTGTTTTCGCTTTTGTTATCTTGCTTAATTCCATTCTGCTATCTTTGCATTCTTGATACTCCATTTTAGCTCTGCCACTTTTATACAGAATTTCATCTTTCTTTTTATTTTATACTTGATTACATTATGCAAGCCTGTTTTATTCACACTGGTTTTCTTTTTTCCTTTAGCATTTACAAATTTCCCTCCAAAAGATCAGAAGAAAACAGAAATAATATGACATTTTGGTGAATTAATTTGGCTTCTAAAGCTTCATTTAGAACATCTAATAGGAATTGCATGATATAGGTTGTAGCATCTTTTATGCTGGTAAAACAATATCTGGGTTCTAATTCATTGTCTAGAATATATTATCTTCAATCTTGGATGCAATTTTGGTGCTCCTTATTTTACAATTGCTTTGCAGATATCATATTGGTTGTATGAAGAATGGTTGTTAAAATCAATTTCTCCTTTTCACTGAATGGCATGTATATTTATGTAGGGACATCTTTTTCTTTCAATTAGCTGTTTCTGAATGCTATGTTTATTGTGTTTTATTAAGATTAACTTTACTGCCATTTATTTGTGGCATTGTTTCCACTTGTGCATTTGTTAATAGTTATTTATTAGAAATAATTGCTATCTGGACTATCTAATCTGTCTATCATTTATCATACTATTTATTTACTTACTTGCTAAAGTTTATATGGACCTTAATCCAACAAGGCTCAAAGCAGCCTATAAAACAACGTTAAAATATACTACTACTATTACTACTACTACTACTTCAGCAAAGGATCGTTACCTTGTCGCGGTGCTGGAGCTTGAGCACCTCAATGATGCCATGAGCTAAACCGTGAAGGGCCACCCAAGACGGGAAGGTCATGACAGAGAGGTCAGACTAAATGCGATCCCTGGGGAAGGTAATGGCAACCCACCCCAGTATTCTTGCCGTGAAAACTAAATGGATCAGTACAACCAGAGATATGTCGGTATACCATCGGAAGGTGAGACCCCCAGGTCGGAAGATGGTCAAATTGCTACTGGGGAGGAACAGAGGATGACCTCAACTAGCCCCAGACGTGATGACGCAGCTAGCTCAAAGCCGAAAGGACGGCTAGCGGCTGACGGTGCTGGTGGTGAACGGCGAATCCGATGTTCTAAGGATCAACACACCATTGGAACCTGGAATGTAAGATCTATGAGCCAGGGCAAATTGGATGTGGTTATTGGTGAGATGTCAAGATTAAAGATAGACATTCTGGGCGTCAGTGAACTGAAATGGACTGGAATGGGCCACTTCACATCAAATGACCACCAGATCTACTACTGTGGACAAGAGGACCACAGAAGAAATGGAGTAGCCTTCATAATTAATAGTAAAGTGGCTAAAGCAGTGCTTGGATACAACCCAAAAAATGACAGAATGATCTCAATTCGAATTCAGGGCAAGCCATCTAACATCACAGTGATCCAAATATACGCCCCAACCACAAATGCTGAAGAAGCTGAAGTAGAGCAGTTCTATGAGGATCTGCAGCACCTACTGGACAACACGCCTAAAAGAGATGTTATTTTCATCACAGGAGACTGGAATGCTAAGGTGGGCAGTCAAATGACACCTCGAATTACAGGTAAGTATGGCCTGGGAGAACAAAACGAAGCAGGACATAGGCTGATAGAATTTTGCCAAGACAATTCACTCTGCATAACAAACACTCTCTTCCAACAACCTAAGAGACGGCTTTATACATGGACTTCACCAGATGGACAACACCGAAATCAGATTGACTACATCCTTTGCAGCCAAAGGTGGCGGACATCTGTACAGTCGGTAAAAACAAGGCCTGGAGCTGACTGTAGTTCAGATCACGAACTTCTTCTTGCACAATTTAGGATCAGACTAAAGAGATTAGGGAAGACCCACAGATCAGCTAGATATGAGCTCACTAATATTCCTAAGGAATATGCAGTGGAGGTGAAGAATAGATTTAAGGGACTGGACTTAGTAGATAGGGTCCCGGAAGAACTCTGGACAGAAGTTGGCAGCATTGTTCAGGAGGCGGCAACAAAATACCTCCCAAAGAAAGAGAAAACCAAGAAGGCAAAATGGCTGTCTGCTGAGACACTAGAAGTAGCCCAAGAAAGAAGGAAAGCAAAAGGCAACAGTGATAGGGGGAGATATGCCCAATTAAATGCAAAATTCCAGAGGTTAGCCAGAAGAGATAAGGAATTATTTTTAAACAAGCAATGTGTGGAAGTGGAAGAAGACAATAGAATAGGAAGGACAAGAGACCTCTTCCAGAAAATTAGAAACATTGGAGGTAAATTCCAGGCAAAAATGGGTATGATCAAAAACAAAGATGGCAAGGACCTAACAGAAGAAGAAGAGATCAAGAAAAGGTGGCAAGAATATACAGAAGACCTGTATAGGAAGGATAACAATATCGGGGATAGCTTTGACGATGTGGTCAGTGAGCTAGAGCCAGACATCCTGAAGAGTGAGGTTGAGTGGGCCTTAAGAAGCATTGCTAATAACAAGGCAACAGGAGACGACGGCATCCCAGCTGAACTGTTCAAAATCTTGCAAGATGATGCTGTCAAGGTAATGCATGCTATATGCCAGCAAATTTGGAAAACACAAGAATGGCCATCAGACTGGAAAAAATCAACTTATATCCCCATACCAAAAAAGGGGAACACTAAAGAATGTTCAAACTATCGAACAGTGGCACTCATTTCACATGCCAGTAAGGTAATGCTCAAGATCCTGCAAGGTAGACTTCAGCAGTTCATGGAGCGAGAATTGCCAGATGTACAAGCTGGGTTTAGAAAAGGCAGAGGAACTAGAGACCAAATTGCCAATATCCGCTGGATAATGGAAAAAGCCAGGGAGTTTCAGAAAAACATCTATTTCTGTTTTATTGACTATTCTAAAGCCTTTGACTGTGTGGACCATAACAAATTGTGGCAAGTTCTTAGTGGTATGGGGATACCAAGTCATCTTGTATGCCTCCTGAAGAATCTGTATAACGACCAAGTAGCAACAGTAAGAACAGACCACGGAACAACGGACTGGTTTAAGATTGGGAAAGGAGTACGGCAGGGCTGTATCCTCTCACCCTACCTATTCAACTTGTATGCAGAACACATCATGCGACAAGCTGGCCTTGAGGAATCCAAGGCTGGAGTTAAAATCTCTGGAAGAAACATTAACAATCTCAGATATGCAGATGATACCACTTTGATGGCTGAAAGCGAAGAGGAACTGAGGAGCCTTATGATGAAGGTGAAAGAAGAAAGTGCAAAAGCTGGTTTGCAGCTAAACCTCAAAAAAACCAAGATTATGGCAACCAGCTTGATTGATAACTGGCAAATAGAGGGAGAAAATGTAGAAGCAGTGAAAGACTTTGTATTCCTAGGTGCGAAGATTACTGCAGATGCTGACTGCAGTCAGGAAATCAGAAGACGCTTAATCCTTGGAAGAAGAGCAATGACAAATCTCGATAAAATAGTTAAGAGCAGAGACATCACACTGACAACAAAGATCCGCATAGTTAAAGCAATGGTGTTCCCCGTAGTAACATATGGCTGCGAGAGCTGGACCATAAGGAAGGCTGAGAGAAGGAAGATTGATGCTTTTGAACTGTGGTGTTGGAGGAGAATTCTGAGAGTGCCTTGGACTGCAAGAAGATCGAACCAGTCCATCCTCCAGGAAATAAAGCCAGACTGCTCACTTGAGGGAATGATATTAAAGGCAAAACTGAAATACTTTGGCCACATAATGAGAAGACAGGACACCCTGGAGAAGATGCTGATGCTAGGGAGAGTGGAAGGCAAAAGGAAGAGGGGCCGACCAAGGGCAAGGTGGATGGATGATATTCTAGAGGTGACGGACTCATCCCTGGGGGAGCTGGGGGTGTTGACGACCGACAGGAAGCTCTGGCGTGGGCTGGTCCATGAAGTCACGAAGAGTCGGAAGCGACTAAACGAATAAACAACAACAACTACTACTACTACTACTACTGCCAGCAAAACAACGCAACAGGGTCTCAGGGAACAGCCACAGTATCTAACATCATATCAGGGAGGTCCCCATCATCACCAATATATTCCCAAAGCTGTCTGCATAAGCCAGGTTTTTATGGCTTTCCAAAAACTAGTAGGGTGGGAGCCAATTTGATTTTAAGAGGAATGCTATTTCAAAGAAGAGTCTCTATTACTTACAAGGCCCATCACTGTGGTCTATGAATATGATATTCCTTAAGACAAGGAATCTAGAGATTGCCCACCCTCCCCAATCTTACTAGGGAAACAAAAACCACTTGGAGAAGACAGTCCAAAAATAATGATTTCTTAAATCATACAGGACTTTAAAGTGACAACAGCACCAAGGAAACTTTACAGGAGCCACAGAATACGGGTTTTCCATGTAGCATATGCTGACTTCAGTCATGGTTATTTATAGGTAGCACTGGGAAAATCTCTGAGCTGAAATGCTGGAGAGCCATTGCTAGTCAGTGCAGATATTATTGAGCTAGATGGACCTATATAGTCTGAACAAAGCACCTTCCCATGCATCTATGAAAAGCAAGATATATCTTTATTCCTAGATCTTTTAAACCTTATGCAAGATCAGTTGAAGAAGTACTAATATTCATTTAATATATGGATAGGAATTCCTGAAATTTATTAGGCATTAGCTGCTTCATCCTACAGTCCCTGTGAACTGTTTTGGCTTACTATACATTAGGAGACATGTTTTTCAGGTATATGTTCCTGCTGAGAGAATATCCAGTCTTCTGAGTGGCAGTGCTGTATTCTTCACAGTTCAAAATGTGAAGAACTTGTAGAATTTGATAAGCACCTGTTGAATATTTAGAAATGACATTTAATGACTGTCAACATAGTATGTTCACTAAAATGCTTCCAGCTGAATGGATTCTAGTGTTATGAATCAAAATAAATTATTCAATTATTGTGTCCTTCACTCCTTTAAGGATCTCCTGTAATAATAAAAAGGACTGAGGAAACAGTGGAATATATAGGAGGATTATAAATTAAAGATGATGCATTATTTCCCACCCTAATCCCCACCTAGCAAGGTAGAATTCAATGAATGACACAGACTGCAATGAAAGCTTCAGGTGAAAAACATCTAAGCTTTTGTTCTTGGTCATTAGTATTTCTGTATATAAATGTTAAGTCATTCATAAGCCTGAATATCTATCTACAAGATTGTCACTAGCATTATCAGAGACTTCATAAATAAGAATTAAGAGGCATATGTTCTAGCTTTGTCTGTACCCTTCCTTTTAGCACTTACCAGATAATGCAGTCTCCAATATGTGCATTCAAAATGTCTTGTAAAGGAGCACAAAATGAAGGGGACAGGTGTAAAGGAGGAATAATAGCATATAAAAATCTGGGTAAAAATGACCACTATTTTATTGATTGGGCTTGCAGAAATTGACATGGCATGGGACCAGAATCCCACTTACCAGGTAATCCTGTAATCTAATGCAGCAGCCAGGAAAAGAAGAGATTGTCAGGTCATTAGAACAAAATGCCTTCTCAAATTTGGTAATGCAGCCAAGCTTATGTACTGTTATATGACATTACTTTAAATATGCTTAAGTTGTTTGCAGTGAAAATCAATAGGATATTAAAGCACTTAACTTGCCTTTGCTTTATAATTTTACAAGAAGATCTATTATGTCACTTTACTATGTGAATTACAAAAATCCACTGGCAGAGCAATCCTATTAATTATTTCAAGTGCTCTGATACTGGAGTACTCTGAAATACCTAATGATGTGTGGGTTGTAATTTGAGAAGTTGAAAATAAAGACAGCAAGTAAAGGGAAATTATTTAGATTAGCAAAATAGCTAATCTAAATTTCCTCTACCTGGAAGACATGGCAGTGGGTAGTGGCTAAGAAATATTTTTTACCTGTACAAAGGCCTAAACTTTTGGTAGCTTTTAGAGATCAGGATTTCCTAACTTAAGAAAGTCCAAACCTCAAACACGAAAAACAGGAATTTAATGTTAGATTCCCCTGTTCCAAGGTTCCCCCAAGTTCATAGGGAGGATATAAAATAATCCTGTGATTCTATGATGTTATCTTAGCAATCATACAGCTGGAGCTAAATTTAAGTCCATATTAAGAGTACTGTCATTTAAGGACCTATATCTCCTTACTTGGGAGAAAGAATTTGTTTTTAAAAAGAAAAGCATAGAATGTTGTTCTCTATTAGCTGATATCAATATTTATTTTTATTGTTCTGTTGTTAGGGGAGAGCAGAGAGAAGCTGAAAATGCTAATTTGCAGTTGATAGAGTACAATGCATTCAAGAGATTAAAAAATGATTTTTGGACTAGAATTAGCATATCAACATCTTTTACAGTTTTTTTTTCCCCATTGTATTTGTAAACATAAAAATATCAGCCATTCTGTTCAAACATGCTCTGCTCATTAGGATGATCTTTGATGATGCTGATTCAGGCAATGCTAATAAGATTTTCAGCCTTATACATTTTTGATTAGAAGAACCTAATGTGTTTTGGTCTATATGGACTAGCAAGTATATTTTGTTTTATTGGAAAATGTTCATGTCAAATATGGACATGTATTATATGTTATATGTTATATATTATATGTTCATGTCAAGTATTGTACAATAATTGTAAACTTCCAGATTCTAAAATTAAAATAGTGTCTGTACCAAAATGTCCCAGAATTGGTCAACAGGTGAATACACTATTTTACTGTATGCACTTGCATATTTATCTTGCCAAAGAAACAAATCAGTTTTTCTTAACCTCATACTTTGTGGATAGAGATTTCAACACCCAGAACTAGAGAAGATGGAGACAGATATAGACAATGGTGAAATGTTTATGAAACTATTGACATATATTCTTGTGTATTATCCTATCAAACACAGGATAATATGGAGAACCACAATGATTTTGCTGTCCAGTTTGGATGTTCAGGGATAGAATATTTGCAGGGTAGTTCTTGGTATGTTTTAATTCAGAAGTAACCACCACTGTTTACATGAGTTAATTCTGCATAAGCATGCAGAATATATATGCCTTACATCCTGAACACTAGAAACTTTTCTCAATAATTTGTTGTTGTGAAAAGTTTGCTTGTTTGAGATTAGTTGAGAACCATCACTTTGCAGTTTTTTAGGCTTGATTTCTTGCACTTACAATTGAGGGCAGATTGTTTTCCACATACTTGCAGTGAGCCACATGGTGGCATGGAGTAGAAAAAAAATCCAAAAGCAGAGTCCATTCTTTTTCTCTCTAAGACAATAACTTAACTTGGGGCCTTTAGGCTGCATATAGCCCAAATAAAAGCTTTCAGTACAGTCCCTTGAGCTTCTCCAAAAAGTATAAGAAATAATTTTTTAAATGGGGTTAAAGGAAAAAAATATTAATTCTATAGGAGACAATCATATTAATTGTTCTTAATGTAATGTAATGTAAATTAATTTAAATCAATTTAGGTTGTTTTTCCCTGGGTGTATCTACTTATTTGTCCTAGACATTTTTTTAAATGTCTTTTTATCTGAGAAATTTCTCAACTGAGTATTAGAATCTAGCAAGAGACAACATAAGAATCTGTGACTGGCTGGCCATAGACAACTTAAATATACAGTATAATGGCCTGTAAAAAAGGCAATCACAAAATTATATAACTGGGCTATATGCCAACTCAGCACTATAAAGAAGATTGCTTTGCTGAAAGTTTCATGTATTTTAATTAATAAATTTATTAGATTTGCTATAAGGCAGAGAGGTTTATGATTTGATGGAATTCATTTTTGCTTTGTAGGTATTCAGTTAAATAATTTATTTGCAGTGTTCAATTAAGCTGGTAATTAATAGATGTCAGTGGCCTTTACAGCATGACAATGTGTGAAAGTAAATAATAGTAGAGGAAGCAAACTAATGCACAACAGTAATGAAAAATAGCTGTCATTTTTCATTTCCTTCTATAGGACTGAAACAGAAACTGAAAAGGACTTAAATATGTGGGCAGTTTAGAAATCTATCAAATTTATTGATTTATTTTTATTTATCAAACTTTATCACTGCCCATCTCCTTCCCAAGGAGAGACAAATGGTTCCTAGCTTTTATTGTTTTCTATATTTTAGCATGAACACATGAACTGGCTTTACTCTTCATCAAAGAGGTTGTCCTACTGTTGTCACTTACTAAATTTATTTTTATTTTATTTATCTAATTTATCCCCGCCCATCTCCTCCCATCGGAGGCCTCTGGGCGGTTTACAACAAGTGATTAAAACCATCAGAATAATACAAAAAATAAAATACAGTAAAAATACTATAAATAGAAATAAAAAATAAAAAATCCAAGTGATGAAACATCTAAAACAGTCCAAGTGTGGGAGGAGTGGTCTATAACAACCATCCCCATGTAACTCTATTCCCCTCTCCACCCCAAGTGAGGCGGCAGAACCAGGTCCTCAGACTCCTCCAAAAGGCCAGGACCTCTGGGGGCAGCATGTTCCACAGGGCAGGAGCTACTGCGAAGAAGGCCCACTTCCTGGACCCCGCCAGATGAAATTCTTTTACAAACGGGGTCCGTAGCATGCCCTCTCTGCACGATCGGGTGGGATGGGTTGATGTAATGGGGAAGAGGCGGTCCCTCAGGTAACCTGGCCCCATGCCATGTAGGGCTTTAAAGGTGCTAACCAACACCTTGAATTGGACCCGGAAGCAAACTGGTACCCAATGCAGCTCGCGCAGCAGTGGTGTTACATGTGCCCTTCTGGGGGCACCAAAAACAGCTCACGCAGCTGCATTCTGGACCAGCTGAAGCTTCCGGATACTTTTCAAGGGTAGCCCCATGTAGAGTGCATTGCAATAGTCTATCTGAGAGATAACAAGGGCATGAGTGGCTGTTCGAAGGGCCTCCTGGTCCAGGAAGGGGCGTAACTGGTGCACAGCATGTAGCTGCACAAAGGCTCTCCTGGCCAGAACTGCCACTTGCTCTTCAAGCAGGAGCTGTGAATCCAGGAGGACCCCCAAGTTACGCACAGGGTCTGTCTGGGGCAGTGCAACCCCATTCAGAACCAGAGATGTTAATGTCCCGGATACAGAAGAACCATTAACCCACAGCCACTTGGTCTTACCAGGGTTCAGTTGAAGCCTGTTGTTTCCCACCCAGGCCCCCACAGCCCCCAGACACTCAGAGACGGTGGTCACGGCATCACTTAATTCACCCGGGATGGAGATATAGAATTGAGTATCATCAGCATACTGATAATACTTCATCCCATGGTGACGGATGATCTTACCCAGCGGTTTCATGTAGATGTTAAAAAGGAGAGGGGAGAGTACTGATCCTTGTGGCATCCCACAAAGAAGGGGCCGTGGGGCCGATCTCTCCTCCCGTATCAACACCAACTGGGATCGGCCCTGGAGGAAGGAGGTGAACCAGTGTAAGACTACGCCGCCCACCCCCAACTCCCTGAGCTGTCCCAAAAGCTCAGAGACCACCAAGGAGTCCACTTTTCAATCCTGAGCTACATATATTCTGTTCTATGGGATTACATCCCCTGTTACTGGCAATTGGGAACTCCATTTTAACAATTCATTCATGTTGTATCCTATAATTGTTGACTGACAGTAGGGAGAGCTCCATTGGGCAAGTCCACAATGCAGAGGGACAAGTCTACCTGTGGCAAAATTTGCTGTCTTGTTCTACCTTTGTGATTTTTATCTTAGAACTGGAGAGCATTCTTACTTGGTGGTCATGCTCACCCTAACTAGACAGTTGAGCAAGACCTCCTGACAGAGGTCTGCCTTTAGCCAGGGGAGATAGCCCAAACAACGTTATAGAGATATCACTTTGTTAGAAGTTGACATAGAATAAACAAAACTAAGGTAAATGCATTCTACTTCAGTAAATTACCTGGTATAGCTGACTCACAGAACCACTTAGTTCCAGCTGAAATACCAGCTACTGTATCACTATTAATACGTATTCAGTAATACTTTCAGCAGAGGACCTTGGCTAGCTAACGTACAGACTCTTACCATCCGTGGAATTACAAAGTCTTCAAGTAGTTACTTTCTATTACAGCAAAGAATAAAAATAGTTTCTTTGAATGGGTAAGAGAAGAAGGAGGAGAAGGAGGAGGAGATGAAGGGAAGAAAAGACAATTCTTCAGCCAAGATTGAACTTCTATTTTGGCTCAATCTCCTTAGACAAGAGGCTATGTGTTCCATTAGTTATTTACAAAGAACAGAATGAAACATGATAAAGGAATACTTATTTACTTTGAATGAATTTGAATCTCCAAGTCCAGATACATTTAATCCTATAGAATTGACGGAATTTACTGATAGCCTATTTGAACTTTCTTACCTTTAAGAAATCTTGAAGAGTAGGTAAATAGATGTCCCAGGAAGAAAGCCAAGACTTGTTCTTGATGAAAGAGAAGACATGGAATCCCCTTTTAAGTTTAAGAATGGTTTAACAGTAGTACAAGTTATCCAGAAAGATGGTAAATTTTCTTCACTGGCAGATTTGTTTTATTTATCTGTCAAATTTATCTCACATGAAGTGACTCTGGGTGGTGTACAATAAACTCTACTATTAAAACATACTACAAAAACAATTAAAAAAATAAAACAATTTAAAACAAAATAAGCATAAATAAAAACAAGACCACAAGTGGGAGAATATTACACATTATAGAGCCACACTGTGGCTCCCTATTACTAGGATTGTTGGGGAAAACACACATACACACACACACACATTTTAAGGGCTTTCTGGAAGGCCATGCGGATTGGGGCAAATCTTACCTGTATAGCTATCTGCCATGGATCCATTAATTTGGATTCCTGCAGCGGAGGAATTGGATTTACTTGAACAAATGGTCTCTTCCAATCCTGTAATTCTATAAGCTTACAAAAGCTTCCTATATGATCATGATACTTTAGACTTCATTTCATATAACCTGCAGCCAAAATGACCAGTTGTGAAAGTATAGTCCAAAATGTAGATATGAAAAACCTATTGATTCTGGAACAGAAAAGTCCAGAATGTAAAATCTGTTCTGAAACCCTGCCAATCTTGGAGTGATTTAGTGATTTCCAGAAAAAGATGTCATAGATATAGTGTTCTGGAGAAAACAAAGATGTACTTCTGGAACCACCAAATTGCTGCCAAGACTATATACTGTGGAGAAAATCTGAATCATTCTGGAGTATTCTGGAAAGTTCCATACCTAAATCAGTAACATTTGTACATTTCCAGTCCAAAAATATTTAAGGGGCATTAAGTTGCTGACTCTAATGCATATGTGTATATGTGTACGTATATGCCCCATCCCTCACCCAACTTTTTTTGATATCTTCATGTTTAGCACAGGTCTATGGAAGTTGCACCACTATTTATTTTTTAATGCCTGAGACATTTCTGGAATTCCTAGTCCTAGGCAAAACTATTCAGAAGTAATCTCTGTTGAGTTCCATGTAATTTATTGCAAGGTGAGATTGCAGCCTTAATGGCCAAAGAAAATATTTGGATATCTTCTGGGGGGGAAACATATTTTTTAAAGTTATTTTTGATGTATCTTTGTCTCTTTATGACACATATCTTCAAAAACAATCATTCACTATTGACTTATTGATAAATGACCCACAGCATTTATCCCTATTCTTTCCAAACTCCAAGATTATCATGCTCCCAGATTAAACGTCCCAGAATACCTAATCAGAATTGCATGCATGAATGAAGTCAACACGTGTCGAGACTTGCGAAGAGGGGCATGCCAGGAGTGTGAAAGCATATTGTTTGGGCTATCTCTGGCATCCAAGGTCAAGCTGCCAAGCCATTGGAGACATCTGTACAGAACTGAACAAACTGGCACAAGAAAGGGGGGACTGCATACTGAAGAAGGGGGAAGGGGTTGCATTCATTGGGCTGTTTAACTGGGACAAAGCATGGGAACTTCTATTCACAACTTTTTCACTGTACTGTACACTACACTCCGTTAAAGAGATTTCTACTTAGCCACGTATGAATCGAATTTAATGGCAAGCTGACTAAAACAGTCATCACATCTTTGTAGACTGCATCTGGTTCCTATCACATTTTAAGGGGTACCAGTGGTATTTAGATGTATCCCTTCTGGTGGTAAGCTATTTGCTTAAGGAGACATATTGTCTTTTCATTGCCAGGGACATCTTTAAAAAATATTGCCAAACATCTAAAGTTCAATTTATATATTTACACTGTAGTGTGATCTTACAATTAATATATTTTTGGATTCAAGTTATGTTATATCATGGGTATTTAAATTATTAATATATTGGTACATACATACATACATTTGTGCCTTCAAGTCAGTGTTGACTCCTGACAACTTCCTGAATAAGTCCCTACAGTTTTCCTGGCAAGGTTTTTTTTTTTGGAAGTGGTTTCCTATTGCCTCCTTCCTGGGGCTGAGAGAGAGTGACTGGTTCAAGGTCACTCAGCTGGCTTTGTACCTAGGCAGGACTAGAACTCACAGTCTCCCAGTTTCTAGCCTGGTGCCTTAACCACTATACTAAACTGGCTTTCTAGATATAATAGGATTGGTTTTATCCTGATTTTTTGTTTTAAACTTTTCATTTATTTTAAATTGCTTTAATTATATTCATTGCAAGCCACCTTGGGAAAACATATTTTTGAAAACCTGTGTGTGTGTGTGTATGTATATGTAAGTATGTATGTGTGTGTGTATATATATATATATAGAGAGAGAGAGACAGACAGACAGAGAGAGAGAGAGATGATAAGTAAAAGAAATTCACTGTAACATACTAATCTGGAGGATAAATAATTGTTCTGATAGCATGTAAAATATTTGTTTTCCTCCATCTTACTGCATGCTTAGAAAAGCAAGCCTGCAATTCTCACATTCTCATAACTGTTTAGCTGACTCAGAAGTTTTGTCAGCAAGTATTACACTACTATTTATTTATTTATTTATTTATTTATTTTAAATCTATACCTCCACTGGGTGAAATAACTGACACTAACACTCTCCTTTTGGGAGACAAAATACCATGAAAGAGGAAGGAAGGAAGGAAGGAAGGAAGGAAGGAAGGAAGGAAGGAAGGAAGGAAGGAAGGAAGGAAGGAAGGAAGGAAGGAAGGAAGGAAGGAAGGAAGGAAGGAAGGAAGGAAGACTACTTTTTCCAACTTGTAGTTCTTGTGGCTGCAGCATACAATATTTTCATTTTTAGACATCATTTCTACATATTTTAGGATATAAAGGATGGCAGAAAGCTAAGAAAGATATATAATATTTAGGAGCTATCAGCATCTGTCACATAACAGCAGAGGAAGAGGTATACTATATAGCAGGCCACCAATACATCAGGGTCATCTGGTTATTTCATTCATTATTAGATTATCCTATGCTTAAACATTTATAATTTAGACCTTATTTTTCGAAACTAATTACAGTGAGTGCTATGGTGAACAGAAAATTAAGCAAAGGTCCCTGTGATTATTGGCCTTTTGTATTCTTCTTGCTTTAATAAAGCAGTTACAAGTACTGCTAAATTTCAAAATAAATTTATCAGTGTCATATACTAAAAGTGCCAAATTAAACTTAAATAAGGGAATTCATTACATATCTGCTACACATATGCAACATACATGCATACATACATACAGAATATCCTAATATTTGTATGCCATCAGGATTCCCCATATGGAATGGGGGAGGGAGGGGTTATTAGATAGTAGATAAGACCTTTCAGAATTGTTAACAGACACTTTTTATGACCATTGATATTTCTAGCAATGGATTTATCACTGCAAGAATTGTACTTCTAAAGCCACAAATGTTAGTTTTATGATGCATTCAGTTAACAGTTTTAACAGCTTTAAGGGAATTCTTCCCAAACTAATTATTTAGAAAAGCTTAAAGGCCTCCAATTTTAGTTAAAAATGTGCAGTGCTAATCTACCTATTGGAAAACAGCAGCACATACTGTAGTAGAAAACACTGCACCTTTCTGCTATAGTGATTGGTTCATTTTCCTTAGTGCTGTGAGAATAATATGACCTGTAGTTTCTTCATATATCCCTTTCATACTGAATCATATATAGAAATTCAGGATTATGTCATTATTATATGTAAGGGAAACATTATGTAGTGCTTTCTTTACATTATTAAAAAAGATTAAGATGCAAAGGTGGGAATTGTTGGGAAAACTTACAGATCTAAATTGTTGACAGCCCCCATTAAAGACAGTGTATTTATAGGCCATTATTTATTTAATATTTTCAGATACCTGTATATTTCTCTTTCATGCTCTAAATCCTACATTTCAAATCATTCTATTAAGGACCAGAATATTCTAGATTATTTCTAACCTTTCACAGTTATTGCTGTTTTCAGTCTCCTATTTGGAATCCTAAAGACTTTTGTTTACTCTGTATTTTTAAACAATGAATACATACATTCATATACACCCATCATGCAATTCTGTCTTGGAATAAGCAACATTATATAGAGCAGAGGAAAAAATAAAGAACTAGTAAACCAGCAAGAGGAATCCAGCTAAATCTAGTTAATACCAACACCATTTATTATACCTCTTCATTCTTTTCTGTCTTACAAACCATCCTCATCTATAGACTGCTTTATATACTGACATTCGTTCTTTAAATGTTTCACATGTATTTTGAGGATCTTATTAACACAATCTAGTCATGTCATTCTTGGTCTTCCCTACCTTTATATATTTCTATTGTGAGTTGATCCTCATTCATTCTTTCCGTATTACCAAACCACCTCTATCTACTTCTTTCATACTGGTCCCTCACTTTGTATGCAATTCCTATTCATTCTAGAATCTATTTCTTCCTGTTTTACCCCACATATGTAAGTAAAGCATTTCCACAGCATTCAACATAGTTTTGTTTCTTCTGACATATCGAAGTCACTTCCATTGGGCAAAAGCTCACTCATATACAGCCATTTTCACATCTTTGTACAAACAATCATTTCTCAAAACAGACCACACACATACTCCCTACTATGCTTCTACCAGTATTATTTGTTTGTTTGTATGTTTATTGCTCACATTTATATGGCTGCCCATCTCACAAAAGGTGACTCTGGGTGGCATACAACAATGTATTAGCACATCTTAAGTTTTTTTTTTTTCCTCCACACTTTTCTTTTTAAAAACCTGACCATCCTTGTTTCATTTACTTCCCTTCCTGATCCAAGAACTGAAGTATCTACAGTACTTCACTTTATCTAATGTTAGGGACAGCATAAATATAGTTTTCAATAAAGATGACTGGCTTTGTAGCCTCTAGGAGTCACAAATTTGAGTAATATGACTGTGCAGAGCTCCAGATTCAACAGCAAACAAGATTCTTCAGAGCAAGTGGGAACAGGAATACAGCACCTGTCTGTAACTCTGTAAAAGCAAATCAACAGCCACATGGTTCCCCACTAGCAAAGATGCAGCTGTTCTAAAGACTTGCAGACAGGTGCTACGCAAGTGTCTTCACTCATTCCAAAGCAACTTTTGGCCTTCTAATCTAAACGTCTGAAAACTGTGCACAGCCCTAATAAGTAAGGCAGGAAATGTGGAGGGGCGGTGAGGAGGGAGAATTCTTAGGGAATCAGAACTAACCAAATCCTTTGAAAAAGAAAGGAATTACATTTCTTAGCACCCTAGTTGAAAAGCAGTAGTAAAGACAGGTAATGATCCATCCCAGAATTATTTACTTACATTATTCCCTGCCAAGTTTTGTTATTCAATTCTCTTGCCTTCGATGAATTTCTAAGTAGTTGCAAATCTGAGAAAAAGAAATCTTCCTGGAATAAGTGTATGTCATGTCCTTATTATATTCTCCAGTGACAATTGGCCAGTGAACAATATGACATTAAGCTGAAACATATTAGTATATCTCCTATCAAAGTTTTGGAACTACAACTTCTTTCTTTCTTACTACATTACTGTAAAGCATGAAGCTCTGAAAATGTCTGTTGTAGTGAGTGTGGTCAAAGAATATTTTCCTGTTTTCTTCATCAGTGCATTTTGGGCCTAAACCCTTTGTAAAACTCTATATGCAATTAATTGGAAAGATACACTTCTGTTACATTAACTGCATCATGGGCATCAACTTCCAGAATTCTCAACAATGCCTATGCCCATTAGAGAAATATGGAAGTAGGAAATCTATATATCTGAAGCAACTTGTTAAGGAATGCTGACCCATGGGAACCAAAACCTATATTAGGTTTGAAGATTGGTTGGGAAATTGAATTATTTTTTTCTTAATTATTTGGAGGGAGTATTTTTGGAATATGCTATGCAATGCAAGAGGAACACATAGTTCACTATTATTCACCTCTATTTTGTACTCCAAAGTCAGGATCAATGACTATACATGCAGTAGGACACAGTTCTACATCTGTACTTATTGTTCAGTAGATCTACTTTCTGTTTTAACCTATTTGCTAATACCCAACACTTAACTGTAACATTTCCTATTATCAAGAGTATACTTTTTTAAATTATTTCTGTTCTGAAAATAGTAACTCATTGCCAACCTTCCCAAGAAAAGTGCCTTCTTAGAATATAACTGTTTAGTTATCATGGTAACGGCACAAAGCAAAATGTGAGCAAAATGGCATTGTAATTTCGCACTTCAAATGTATCACATACTATTATGATAAATGAATGTGCATTCTAAAGAGGTAAATGCTTTGTGGAACAGTTCAAATTGGAAAGGCAGACAACATTTTAAGAAAGATACTTATCAATACACACAAATATTTAATCACCCATTCATTCAAAAGAAAAAGATGAATGAGCATTATAATTCTGTTTATTATTGTAGCTAGATAAAATGTGTAGAGATAGTCAAGCAAAACATACATGACTGATTTTTAAATTACATACTTTTTTTGAAATTATGAAAGTGTCTCAAAAGAACATCTGTCCATTCCTCCCAAAACATACTTTGTGTGTATGCATGTGAACATGATACTTGTGAAATATTTAGAAGATGCGTCTAATCCATTGTTATTTATCCAATTTTATTTCAATTTTTGAAGTAAAACAACTCCAATAGCATCTGGTTTTTGGATCTTTTTGTGACAAGATACTAAATACAACATCAAGGCTGAAATTGTGTGCATAAAATCTCACACCAGCTACATAGTATAAAGCATGATATTCACAAACCCTTTTCCTGAAAATTACAGGCAAATATTTACACCAAAAGAAACAGCAGAAAATGTTCCTCTGTACTTGTGTGACTACAAATGCACTGCAGCAACCCAGAACACCATAAAAAAAACAGACCACCTACCCAACGTTTTCCAACAAAATGGATCCCAGCACAACTTTATCAAAAAATGCCTGACCACTCAACCACTGCAACACAACCAACACAAGCTATGAAAAGGATAACACTGCCATACATCAGAAACATCTCAGAAACAACCAACAGACTATTACAACCACACAGCACCACTGTAGCACACAAACCAACTAAAGCCCTCCAAAACATCTTAAGCAAACCAAAAAAAACCAGTAATCCAGGAAGGAAAAACAGGAGTTATCTACAACATAGAGTGTAAGGACTGTAACAGCTACTATGTAGGTCACAGACAGGCAGAAGACTAGCACAGCACATCTGTGAACACCAGCTAGCAGTCAGAAGACATGATGAAAACTCCTTAATCTCACAATGCATGGACAGACTCAACCATACTTTCAACTGGGAAACTCTGAGTATCCTAGACTCTAAATCTACAAACACTAGGGAATTCCTGGAAGCTTGGCACTCAGAGTAATCATCCATCAATAGACACATAGAGATACACCACATTTGCATGCAATTCAAACGAGAATTTTTTTAAAAAAAGGGGACGAAGGAAACAAAAAGACCAAGAAACATCCTCTCCAGCAACCAACACCCAGACAAGCAGGGATCAACACCAGACAAACAATCAAGCAGAAAACAATACTCCAATCAAGGAACTACCAAGGAAAAAACCACACCTCCACCAACACCGGCAGGGCAAGCTACTGTATATAAACACTCACTGGCTGTGGTGTATATAAACACCACACTCACTCGCACTGATGAAGTTACCCCAGTCTGTTAGTGAAATGTCTGCAAGCAAACAGCCAAGTTCAGAAAGCATCATGGACTCCATAAATCAAACAACTAAAAGTAGGCTTTTAGATTTGTATATATTACAGTGTGATCCTATAAGTGCTTGGTGAGGAAATAAATTCTACTGAATTCAGTGGAACTGACTTTTAGATGAGTAACACACTGCTGCTTTTTTAAAAAATACAACCTCTGTAAGTCAGTCATTTTAACAGTTTTAAGAAATAATAGCATATTATGTCATAAGGAACAAATCAAATAAAAATATATGGGGGAATAAGGGGAGGAGATGAGATTTTTCAAATTTAAATATGTCTCCTAATAGTCCTATCCCTTCTACCAAAATAATTGATTAATTTAGCAACCCTGATGCTGAGTCAGGAATTTGCTCACTTTGCAAGAAATCTGTTCTGAGGATGAAGCGAGGGATGCGACAAGGTATTTGGAAACAATATTGTTCCAAATCAGTGCTTTCCCCATCAAAATTTGAAATGTCTGTAATCATTTCAGGTGGTATGGAAGGAGAGCTATATCGGGACTGCTAATGGAATTGGTAAAGAAGACAGGGTGAATGGCCACTGTCGGTCCCTTCCCACAAACTGTCAGTTTCTGGGTATCTATCCAGTGAATCAAATATTAGAAGGATTAGAAGTTAGTGATGGAAAACTGGATATATCTTCATTGTTGCTGGAAACTGCAGGCAAAAGGCCACCAGATCAGTATGAGCAGTGTAATGGAATGGAGACAGTGATGTAAATATCCAGTTGTGTTATCAGTGAAGAGACCTGAAACTTCACCAGTTCCTATTAAGTTCATATTAAGGCAGTTAGGAAGGAGAATTTTTTAAGTCTCTGCTCCATTATGCTTGCTAACATATTGATTTTTCTATGGGAAGTAGTTCAGTTGCCAGAATTCTTATAATTCTATCTCTCTTAACATATTTTGCTAAAGGCATTCTGAGAAATATATTTGGGAAAGGAATTACTTTTGATTTAGACAGATGTCAAAGAAGAAGGAACCAGCAAATGTGGTATCTAGCTTCATGGAGAGATATGGGCAAGGTGTAAATGTGGTTGCAATTTTTTTTTGCAAGCCTGAAAAAAATAATGGAAGGGCCCATCTGACAGCAAAGAATAACAGGTAATAAAATATTGTTTGTAAGTCAGAACTTCTCTTTATTTTTGTAAGAATTTTATTTAAGTTTACAGCAAAGTTAAAAACTACAAAAAAGCAAGAAAAGGAAAAAAAGTGAAAACAAAACAGAAGATGAAAAAAGATTTTTAAAGATATTATATAACAAGGTGACTTCTGACTTTCAACAACAAGAATATACATCAATTACCATAATTAATCCCTTATTCTGTATCTAACCAAGATCACATTATTTCTATAAGTCTTTATATTAGCACAGTATAAAAGTCACTAAACACAATTGCTCCTTCCATATCTATCTATCTATCTATCTATCTATCTATCTATCTATCTATCTATCTATCTATCTATCTATCTAATATATAAACGTCCAAATCAACTTCCTCCCCCCAAAAATATTTAACTATTTCCTTCCTACCACTATTTTATATATTTCTGACCACTATAATAAAAATCAAATTACAAAAACATTTAAATTATCTACTTTTACACTTAATAATGCTGTAACAATCTTAGCCTTATTAAACCTACCACCAAACAACTATTAATATATCTTATAAATCTCAAAAAATCAAACAAACTTTAAAAACAATGAATAAATCTGAATCCAAATCATTAAGAAAAAATGGAATCATATAAACCTTAATATCAATCCAAATATATATTCTTAATTCTTTATCTTACATCGAAATATACCAGAGCATTTACTTGTCTCCATGTTACATATAGGGCATTTTTTATAGAGAAATCAAACAGTCCAACTGTCCCCCCTTAGGAACTCAGACTTATCAGCAGAAAACCTGCCACAGAACAGAGCCATTTCTTTCCCAAAACATTTCCTCAGAAAAACAAGTCCATCTGTATCTTGCAACTCGAGCTCTCTTAACCCCTTCAACACCAAGGTGTCTTCATCTGGCATTTCATCAAACACTCCAATCTTGCTGTCTCCCTCTTGATTGAACTCTTCCTCTTCCTCCAGAACATGTCAGCCAGCTGACACATTTGAAAACTGGTATTTTCTGCAATGTCCCAAATATCTTGCAGAATAGCTTGAAAAGTACCATGAAAAATCTGTCTGAGCTCACAAAAAAGTTCAGAATGAAACTGAGAAAATCTCCTTAAGCTCTTCCATGTTTCAGACAGTAGATTATGGTGCCCCCTAGATACTTAGCTAGTGCAGGTGGGACTTAATGGGTTAATGCAAAGCTTCCAAGAGTAATTGAAGAAAGGGAATGTATGCTAACCAGCAGCTGCAGCTCCCAAAGAAAGTGAACAGAAAACTGAAGACTCAAAACAGCAGATTCAACGTGTAGGAGAATGTTAAATCCTTCAAATTAAATACAAAAATGATAGTGGAGAGATGAATATTTATTCTCAGTCCTCCTTAATATTTAAAATGGGAAATAAACCAAAGTTTAAAAACAAAGATTTTAAAATTAACCCAGAAATAATAAGAACCAAGGGAGTCCACTTCTTCTTGCTGTAGAAAGTCTCTCTTGGGGTACAAAAACTTAAAAAAAAAAATACAGATTGGGTAATTTAGAAATGGGGTGGCTTGACCTAGTGTCCCTTTAAGGCTACAGCATGGTCTGGAAATGATGGCGTCCCTGACTCCTGTCATCTCATACTGGATTAACGCTAATGCTGTTCGCAATCCTCAGGGTATGAAGTGGCATTGTGGAGTGCAAATGGGATGATTCCAAGCATTTTCTGCCCATGAAAATGCTCTAGGAAAAGCCTGCCTGCACCCAGAACAAAAGCCACTTTGTCAGGTCTGCCCATGGAGCTCGCAGGCATAGCTGTTCAGTTGGCCATGTCCCCCACCAGAATACCCAGAGCTTCCCTTAATTGTTAGATAATTACCTTTCTAAGTTCTTAGAAGTTGGTCTTGCTATGTTTTCTGACAAATTAGGTGTGGTATGGTTATGAAACTTACTTGCAAAATGGCCATTTATTCCACAGCTTCTTTACAGTTGACATGATTTGGGTCTAAGAACTTGAGGCAAGGTATGAGTTCCCTTGTAGAGTGAGCAGTAACTCTCTGGAATTATAGAAAACTTTCCTTCAAGGACTTAGGAACCCAGATTAATAGTATTTATTAGAAGGAATAATAAGGTTACAAGACAAGAATCCCAGTGTGTACCTTACTTCAAATTTGCCATTTTTATATTGGCAAATTATGGTGGCAAAACTCTTGCTATTTCTTCTTTTTTATACACACACACACACACAGAGAGAGAGAGACATATATATATATATATATATATATATATATATATATATAAGCAACTTGCTGCTTTTGTGAAGGTGAGGCAGTTTGTACCTGTTCATTGTTTTGATAACTGCTAGTATTTTTATCAGACTGAGAAATAACTCTTGCACTGTGTTCATTTGAACACATTTCATTGTGGAACCTGGCTGTATGCCACACCTGTCACTTTACCATTTACAGAGAACACTGCTGAATGGATCATGCAGTGATTCCCAAATCTGAGACTTGCTTCAATAAGTGAGATGAAACCATTTTATGGGCAGAGGAAATATTACCTGTCCAGTTTCATTATAAGGGGAGAGAGAGAGAGAGAGAGAAACTGGTACTGCAACAGAACACAAAATAGAGATGACAGAGAAAGGAGATCATGTTATATTCTCCTATGACTTGGAAGTAAATTTATTTGTTTGTTTGTTTGTTTATTTTCTATTCCACCTTTATTATTTTTATAAATAACTCAAGGTGGCGACCATACTAATACTCCTTCGTCCTCTTATTTTCCCCACAACAACAAACCTGTGAGGTGAGTTGGGCTAAGAGAGAGTGACTGGCACAAGGTCACCCAACCAGCTTTCATGCCTAAAGCGGGATTAAAACTCTCAGTCGTCTGGTTTCTAGCCTGGATCCTTAACCGCTCAACCAAACTGATTCTGATTTGATACATTCTCCTTAACTTCAGACCAAGTTAAAAAAATCTTGGCCTAAATCATGTATGCATTAATTCATATTTCTCTTGAAATGTTATGGTGACTTACAGGTCTAGTCAGAAAAATCCTGGATTTGTAATGTCAAGTATTCTCTATGGCCCTGTTCAGCTGCATAACTTTTTTTTTCTGTCATTCTCAATAGCAGATGAATGACATTGGAAATAGTTCCCAAAAACACGAAAGAGCCTTATGGAACCTTTGTGAATAAAATTGTGAAAGAAATATATTTATATATTATTTTGGTAATACTGTAATTATTAGTTTTCAATATTCTACAAGACATCTTGGTAATAAAAATGCTAATATGCATAGGCTTGTAAATGAGAGAGTCTTCTATCTCCCAAACTCCAAGCTTTTCCTTTGCTATTTTTGCTAGCTCTCCACATCTTACAAAACTATTTTCTTCTTTCCCTTTACTTTCCTGGCAAGAATCAGCTGTGTTGAGTGCAAGGCATTTGGGAAATGTTGCTTTCCCAAGAGCTGCTATAATTGTCTCAGACTAAAAGAAGTCTTGAATGTGATTGAAAAAAATACAACTTCATTTTAACCCTGAAAACTCATGTTTTTAAATTTATCCAAGAAGAATATGCAAAGCATATGCAGTGTATGTGTTAAACTACAAAACTGTCCATCTTCAAAATCAAATAGATATTTGTAAACTAATAGCATCCTCAAAACTGTATTTGGTACAAATACTGTAGTCTTTGCTACTGTGTAGAACCTTGCTCCTGAATGTCTAAGTACTAACTTTTAGGAAGTGCTTGGTACATTTCTTCTGTACCTGATCAGACTTAAAATAAAAACAAATTAAAAAAAAAAACTTGCTTTAAAATTATTATGATAGCTTCCTTAAGGCCAAATCTGAATAAGTTATTTCGGCTAGAATCCAACAAGTAATTTCAAACTGTTTATATATAAACAAATAAAACACAATAAAATTACATATAGTAAACATTAGTCGAACTGTGGTGTTGGAGGAAAATTCTGAGAGTGCCTTGGACTGCAAGAAGATCAAACCAGTCCATCCTCCAGGAAATTAAGCCAGACTGCTCACTTGAGGGAACGATATTAAAGGCAAAACTGAAATACTTTGGCCACATAATGAGAAGACAGGACAGCCTGGAGAAGGTGCTGATGCTAGGGAGAGTGGAAGGCAAAAGGAAGAGGGGCCGACCAAGGGCAAGGTGGATGGATGATATTCTAGAGGTGACGGACTTGTCCCTGGGGGAGCTGGGGGTGTTGACGACCGACAGGAAGCTCTGGCGTGGGCTGGTCCATGAAGTCACGAAGAGTTGGAAGCGACTAAATGAATAAACAACAACAAACATTAGTCATCATGATCTAAATGCTATTTTTAATGTCTGGTTCTCACTTGTAGAATTCCTTAGATAGTACAAGCTGAAGCTGGAGATTGCTCCTTTGATTTACTGTGGATTTCCTGAAGAACAGGTGAAACAGTCAACATATTTAACAGAGTTGATAAAGAATACTGCTATCTATTGCTTGATGCCTATTTAAAGTAGAACTTCCACAAATCTTTGACACAGTCTGAAGCAACCATCAGTGGTAGAGGTGAATTTCCAAAGCTGAAATTGTAATGTTTTTCAGTTTTTAAAAATAAACAGATAATAAAACTGCTTTCTCTGGACACATTCTTATATCCTGGAATTTAGATGACAGCATTCTCAGACCAGAAACCATCAATTCCCTGCCAACTACCCAAAATAACACCACAGGTGGCAGACTGCACAGATATAACTTCCTTTAGCACTTTCAGATAAAATTGAGTAGATTGACAGTAAGTCACATGTGCTGCACAAATGTCTGTCTCAATTTTAGTCAAATTTTGGAAAGTGAATGAAACAAAGTCATGCTTGTTGAAGTCAGAGCAGTTGATATGAACTAAGTGAACTTGAAGTTGTCAACAGAGCTTTTTCAGTAATGATAACTCACTTTTTTAAAAAAAAAACTGATGTGAATCTGAGTTTCCTTGTAATATAAGAATGTGAACATGCACACACACACATATTTCCTACAATGAACATATGCAAGTTTATTCAGAATTATATTTTGAGGAAATATATACAGTATAAGACTGAAATGTAGGTCTGTGGAAAATTGCATTTATAGCTCAACTTTATATGTATTTATTCAGAAGGAAGTCCCATTGTGTTCAATGAGTTTACTTTCAAGTAAACTAGCAGCCTTTGCCAATTAATCATGTTCATTGACTAATTAATTACTGGTGTGCCCTAATTTGGATGTGACTAAGACAATTGTCCTGAAGCAAAGATGCATTATTGGTTTCTAAATGATGCTGAAACATGTTTCAGCAAGCATTGTTTTAAATGCTGATAAGAGAAAAAGAAGAAATTCCACTTCCAAGTTAATCATTGTCCTCTTCAGTTTTAATATGTATTTTAAATAAAATAATGTTTAGATTAACCAGGGTCACCTTTTTTATTGGTTCATAAACTTTGAGCCATTTTGTAATCTATTAGTCTCAAACTCACAGGCCATGAGCTGTGTGATGGCCTCAAGGTCATTTTGTATGGCCTATGCCTTGCATCAAAACAGTGAACTGATAGACATTTGAATCAGAAGAAGGAACTGCCAAAAATTGCTAATCCTTTTCCCTGGAATGGCCAACCCAATATTTGTCTGTCCATCACAGTGGAACTCTTCCATGCTCCGTATTCCCCCTATTACCTTCAGCCCCACTTCCAGCCCAGGCACTATTGAGCAGTCTTATCCGAACATCCCTGCATCTCCCTTCCTACCTCTTCATGATGACTATTGCAATATTTTATGAGGGAATATCATTAAAGTGTTTGAAACTTACAACTGGAACAAGCTGCTATCTGCTACAAAGTGCAGAAAAAAAACCTGCACTTGTTGCTAATAACCTACCAGGCATAATTTAAGATGCTCTTGTTGGGCTCCGAATTCCTACACAGCCTACTTATTAGATCAGAATTAGATGGATGCTTTTGAATATGCTCTCCACTGCCAGAAGCTCAGAACCTTTTCTTATGTGACTCCCAGGCTATGGAATGCCATCCATTTTCCAACTATGTTTTTTTAAAAAATGCAGTTTTTAAAAATTATAATTTTGATTTTCTTGTGATACTTTATATTTGTTACAATTTATTTGTCAATTGACTTGACTGCTTATATGAGCACAAAGTAAAATATTAATAAATAATTAATAAAATGTGACACCACTGCTGCGTGAGCTGCACTGGGTGCCAGTTTGCTTCTGGGTCCAATTCAAGGTGTTGGTTATGACCTTTAAAGCCCTACATTGCATGGGGCCAGGTTAACTGAAGGACTGTCTCATCCCCATAACATCAACCCATCCCACCCAGTCATGCTACAGATCCCGTCGGCAAGGGAGTTTCACTTGGTGGGATCCAGGAGGTGAGCCTTCTCTGCAGTGGTGCCTGCCCTTGGGAACATGCTGCCCCCTGAAGTGAGGCAGGCCCCTTTGCTCCCAACTTTCCAGAAGGGTTTGAAGACCTGGTTCTGCCACTTCGCCTGGGATGTGAAGTGCATATAATGTTTATATTATTATCAGAATAAAATTTATCCACATATTGCTATAAACAAAAGCAGAAATACCCCAAACTTGTTACACTGCTTTGATCAACGTTTGACATATAACACAAGTGATCATGTAAATCTTAGCTATTCTATTAAATATTGGTGAGTTTTGATCAGCTAGATAGAATGAAATATAATATTCATCAGACTCACCTTGCATTTTCACTAAAAAAAAGAATAATAAAATAAAATAAGAATAATAAAATGAACAAATAACTGTATTATATGCAATGCAGAAGGGCATTGAAGAGCCAGTTTGGTCTAGTGGCTAAAGCCACAGGCTAGAAACCAGGAGTCTGTGAGTTCTAGGCCACCCTTAGGCATGAAAGCTGGCTGGGTGACCTTGGGCCAGTCATTCTATCTCAGCCCAACCCACCTCACAAGGTTGTTGTTGTGGGGAAAATAGGAGGAGGAAGGAGTATTAGGTATGTTTCCCGCCTTTAGTTATTTATAAAAATAATAAAGGCAGGATAGAAATTTTTTTTAAAAAATTCGGTGTGGATAGGTACACTTAGCAATACCTTATCTCAAATAAGATAGAAAGCAAAACATTGAAGCATGGCTGTTACTGTTACAGAACTATAATTAGAGAGTTATAGCCTTTTTTAGTGTCCCCAAGGCCACTTAAAAGGCCACAAGAAATAATATTAGGATAATTTTGTCCATGGCAGCCTGGTGAGTCTAGTCGAGCCGCACAGAGACCCCTAAGTGGTGGAGCAGCAGAGCATCCTGGAGCGGTGCAGTGGCTGAATGGTGTGGGTAGCTGCGCCAAGAGGTGCATGGCAGCCAAGTGCCATGGAAACCCCTTGGGGTGGCCTGAAGGACCCGGAGAACTCAGAGGGCTCAGTCTAGAAAGTGAAGGGCAGCTTAGTGAGTCCAGCTGAACCCTGATGAAGCCCTCCCAGAGCAGCAGAATGGTGGAATACCCGGGAGCAGCACAGTGGCCAAATGGTGCAGATGGCTGCGGCAAGAGGTGCATAGTGCCCAGGTGCAATGGAGACCCCCTGGAGCGGCCCAGAGGACCTAGTCTGGAAAGTGGAAGGCAGCCCAGTGAGCCCAACCAAACCCCTGTGGGCCCCCCCAGAATGACTAAGCAGTGGAATAGCAGAGGCACGACGTGGTGGCCGAGTGATGCTGGTGGCGGTGCTGAGGCCTGGAGGTGTGCAGTGGCTAAGCACCATGGAGACCCACTTGGGTGGCCTGGAGGACCCAGTTTGGAGAGCAAAGGGTGGGTCAGTGAGCCCAGTCGGGGCTCTGCGTAGCGGCCCACAGTGGCGGAGCAAAGGATTAGTGGACGCATGGCATGGTGGCCAAGCGGCACGGGCAGAATTTGAAACTGGGACCTTCTTTATGCAAAATATGTGTTCAACGGTTGATCTGTAGCCCTTCTCTACTTTCCTTTCAGGGAGTATGCTGCCTTGTATCATTTATCATAGGACAAATTGAACAGAAACTTCATTTGGGGACAAAAAATTGCAAGTTATGAATGCACAGACTGTTTGGAAATTCTTAATCAACATCCCTGAGAATAACATGGAGTTCAGAATTTAGCAATCCTACAAATTCTAAACCTCTTAAAAGTACAGTTGTTGCCTCTAATGTTTAAAGTACAGTACAGTACAAATTTGATTTATTTGATTTATATATTTTAAAATATATAATTTGTTTTTCTTCCCAATAGAAAGAAAGCAAAGCTCCTTCAAAGCAATATATTATATATACTATATATTTATATAATAAAATAATAGTAATAGCTTTCATAACCAAGCTAAGACACGTCTGTTTATTAGGATCTGGGTTAACAGTTACTACTGTACCTTTTAGTATTTAGTAGTGTTTTTATATGATTTGCACTTATATGTAAGTGCAAAGTAAAGAAAACAATAAATTCACTACACAGTATAAACCATTATCAGAAATAAACATAATACTAAATTTGAATGGTTTTTATTTTGGGTTTTTTTTCTGATTTTGAATTGTTCTCTGTCACATTAATTTTAAAGATGTAATAGTTTTAAACATACTGTATGTTTTTAGAAGCCTTTTAGTGAGTTACAGAGGGACTGCTTCTTCCATCATAAACCAAAAGTGCAGGAAAGACTCTTCTGAAAATGTTCCCACTGCTAGAAGCCCATATATCAGGTACATAGGAAGCAGCCTTCCTTTTCATTGTTCCCAGGCTGTGAATACACTCTACCTTAAGAAGCCCAGTGAAACTTCATTTCTCTTGATAGTCATGAACACTCTTTTACACTGATTTTACACTCTTAATTGTTATTTGAATTCTCCATTTCAACTATTGTTAGCCACCCTGAGCAGTGAATAGAAAGATTGATTGATTGATTGATTGATTAACTGATTGATTATGTGCCATCAAGTCAGTGTTGATTCTTCAGTGACAACATAGAGACCCTAACCTGTTCTTTCAGGTCTTCTAACAGTGCAACAATCACCACTGTATCTGAGTCTATACAACTTGCTGCTGGTTGGCCTCTTCTTCTCTTTTCTTCTATCTTTCCCATCATTAGAGCCTTCTCCAGAGTTCCAGGTCTTCACATAATATGTCCATAGTAGGATAATCTGAGCCTGGTCATTTGTGCCTCAAGTGAGAACTCTGGGTTGATGTGTTCAATGATATATATTTTTTCTGTGAATAAAAAGCCAGAGTATAAATTAAATAAATATAGTGCGTCACTCATACATTAGGTATCTTTCTTTTAAAAATACATTTATGCTTTGAGAATGTTTTAGGGATGAAAATGAGAGAAGATGTCATCTACCATATGGGCCTTGATCTCCAGATTTTTCTTTTTTTCAATAGGTTAATAAGAATGTGCAACTAAATTCAGAACATTTAAGGTTAAAACTTAGGAATAAAAGAGATGCCACTGAATTCATCTATTTAAAATAATAAATGTTATATATTTATTAGTAAAAGTGAATATTTTTAATACAACTGACTACTGAATACCTGTCATGTTAATTTGATGTGATATATCATTTCATTCCTAAAATAAATATGGTGGATATTTGCCAAGACTTCCTAAGGCATCCTTTCCTTTTCTAAGAAGAAATAACATTTTTATAATCTTTATCAATAGATTCATGACTGCTTTCTTTAACAGGTTTTTTTTTAAGAGGACTCCTGAAAAGAGAAAGTCCATTCTATTAGGCACTGTCTAGAAATGCCAAAAGAATTGTCACTTGAATTTGCAAAGATTTACATTTCCAAGGCTTTCAATCCATCATGGTAGAGTGGGATAAAAGATTAAGGACCCCCAGGAGAAGCTTTCTAGCTTCTCTTTCTCTCTTTTTTTTTTAATGGAAGCTATGCTTGGTTCTTATATTTAAAGTTTGCTTTCCAACAATGAAAACACCATTAGTTAAAACATCTTTCAGTTTGGAATTTCCATAACTAACTGAGCCAAACTTTTAGTTGGTTTACTTATGTAACATCATTCCCAGCTGGCTAATTAGATTCTAATGCTTTCTCCAAAGCATCCATTTCTTTGATCACTGTCTTGCCAAAACTTACTGTACTTTAGAAGAGCCCCTTTGACTGAGTACATGAATTTGTTAAAATTTCCTAGTTATATAGCTTTCAGATATTTGTTAAGTGCCAGAAATTGGAACTCCAAGTTGTTGTTTCATCCATCACAACAATATGTCTGTTGTGCTACATACTGAGATTCTTTCAGATATGTTCAAATATTCTCTTAATAGCCAAAGTCTTGCAAGTTATATAATTGGTATAAAGCTTAAGATATGTTCCTAGTTTAATTCCATGTGTATTTCTGTGTCAGAATGTAAATATGAAAGTTTGCCACTATTGATATTTTTAATGTTCGTTGAATTCAAGAAGAACAAGAACTGAAAAGAGTTCACACATCCTGTTTTTACATTTTTCCCATTTAATAAAATAGTGTGGAGGTGGATAAGAAATTCACCTTCTCTTTCAGAAAATACATTTTTTTTTTATTTCTTTAAATATTCAAAAACATGAAAATGAAAATTGCAGGTCATTTGGATTTCCTGTTTCTATACAACAAAAGCAGTTATATTATTGGATCTAAAAGACTATCTACTTTATTGTTTCCTTTAATACAAAAGAGATTCAACTAAGGCTGAAATATACTCAACTTCCTCAGTGTACGACCTATTAAGTAAATCACTTTTTTATGACTGCACTTCTTAGAAAACAGCAAACACATCCCCCAGTTTTATTGCTAATTTGAATGTGTGGAAGGTTTAAAAAAATGCAAACTTCCAAAAAACAGTCTTGATTATACATGGATAGAATCTTTGGTGGTGACTGGGGCAGGGGCTAATCATGTTTTCTGGGGATCTTTCTGGTCTGTGACCAAGAATTAGATAGGGTTCTGTCTTGGTTGTCATCCATGCTTACTGTTTGGACCCTTGCACTTACTAGTTTGTTCAGAAAGTGGGTGGAGTTGTGTACATTGGGCAGTAAGAGAATGCTGTCAATGTTCTTTACCAGTGTTTGCAGGTTGTTAGGGTCTGAATGGGAGAGAACAGAGTGAAGCTGAATCCTAGTAAGTCTGAGTTGCTGTAGATGCATCACCATCAAAGTTGTTTCTGATAGGAAGTACTACCTGTCAGGGGGCCGGTTCATGAATTGGGAGGTCCTTCTGGACTTACGGCTCCTGCTGGAACAGCAGGTGGAAGCCATGGTCAGAGGGCCTATGCACAGCTTCAGCTAGTGCATCAGTTGTGACTCTACATGAGATAGGACCTAGTTACAGTAACTCATGCCCTTATCTCACCCAGCATGACTACTACAACATATTCTACGTAGGCCCTTAAAAACTACCTAGAAATTACGATTGGTCCAAAATGCAGTTGCCCACATACTTTATAAACTTCTTGTCATTGGGAGCAGATAATGCCAGTTTTCTGAATCCTGCATTGGTTGCTGATTGGTTTACAGGAACAATTTAAGTTGCTGGTTTTAAACTATAAAGCCCTTTATGGCTTGCTGCGTAGTTATTGGCATGACTGCCTACTCCAACCAGCACTAGCCCAATCAATCAGATCAGTCACTGATCTCACAGCGGGCTGAAGCAAGAAGGCACTTCCATGGCAATGGCAATGGCAATATTGTGGAACAGCCTCCCAGTTGAGATCAGGCTCCCAGCTCCTTGATGATATTTCAGATGGTTTTAAAGAGAGAGTTGTTCCAAAGAACTTTCTCCTGATTTTTATCATACCATCTTCATTTTGTATTTTTATTATTTGTAGTTTTATATTTGGATGGTATTCTCTTACTGTTTTTATAGTAGTTATGTTGTGTATATTTACTAGGTATTCATAGTCTATGTAAACCCCTGAGAATCTCTAGATAGTGGCAATGTAGAAATGTAAAAAACAAACGAAGAAACAGACAAGATTAAGTATATCTAGCACAGCCCTTAAATTCTTAAATGGAAGTGCAGGGGGAGGAAAGGAAAAAAAAATATGGCTAATGGAAAACAAATGCAATGTTTATTTTAAACAATTAATACCTCTCTCTCTCTCTTTGAGAATGACAATACATCCTGTGCTTTAAGGGCATCCAAACTCATGGAATGTACTACTTCAGTTGTGAAATAAAATTGCATCACCTATCACAAAGAGAAAAAGTGCCCCATTAAGAAATGAATAGGTCTTTCAGTTGGATCACCTATTTAAGTATGCATCCTTAAAGCTATCATTGCTTCTTCAGTGATGATGAAATCACTCTGGTTTAGAAATTAAGTTAAGATACTTGTGCAGCAGGCACATGATGTATGCTATCTACTGTGGCCTTTTATACGTTATTTCTGAGCATGGAACAGCTTTTTTTAAATGTAGATTGTTGTGAGAGTTACAGTATATAACTCTTTCCTTTTTGTCAAAAGTCTTAAAGTGAGTACTTACAAACATATAACTCTGCCAAAGTTAAACAATTAAATTGACAATGATTTGCTGATAAGCTTAGATAAGCTTATCAGATAAATGTTCAGAAAACAGAAGGAAATACAAACTGTATGAAGAAACATTTTTGTGCTGGGACTTCCCTCTAAACTTGATAAGATCATGCCACATTATAGACATCAGAATAGAGACTATCCTTCCCTTCACCATGGGTAAACAAACATTAGCAAAATATTTCATGGTCAGCAGGCTATTTTCTAATGAACAAGGGCAAAATGGAAAAAGGCACTTTCTCAGTTAATCTGGTCCCACACTATTTATAAACCAAAGGTAATGCCCTAAAAATAATTCAGTAGCCACACTATAGACCCCATTGTGACATGAAGGCCAGTAATGCATTGAGTTCCTTAGCATACAACATGGTTCCTAAATCATATGTTTAAGCATTTATTTGGGAAGGTTGCATTAAAAACATGTAATTCATAGTTACATGCATTATACAAAAGTATGTGCAACCAAATGTTGTGTCTATTAGGGTAAGTTCTATGGCTTGTTTGATTCTTAAAAAAAAATTATTAAGGAAAAAATACATACAGAATTTATTAAGTTTATTAAGGAAAGGAAGTAGAAGGAAACTATGCATAGATTTTATACACACACACACACACACAAATCTTAATTTTATTATATATTTGGCTTTGATATTAAAATCAGAACAAGAATACACTTCTTGTTCTTATAGAAAGATCTGTTTTTTTAAAAAAAAATCAATTTCTTCATTCACTGTCTTCATTCCTACAAACTAAAGGAGAAATATTGAGACTAGAATAATGGCTAAAGTTAAATATAAAGTTATCCTATGCTTATAGAATATATGTTGTTCAAATATGCTTCTCATCTCATCCATAAAATCATGCCCATTTCATTTGGGATGCATGGATGTAAATGAATACAAAATATTACTCTTAATTGGTATGTGTATCTGGGACATATTTCCTTTAATATGCTTAATAAGCTTTAAAAACTAGTTTCATTGGTGTACCTTTGGGATCCAGTGAAGAATAACAGAGATATCTAGAAGTGGATTTTTAATTTCTACATGGAACTGAGGTGGAATTAAACTTCAAACCCAATTTCAAAGGACTTGGTATGATAGATGATCTGAAATTGTTCCTTACATTTTTTTTAAAAATTGAATTCATTTGTTGAAGGCAATGAAAAGCTAACTTGTAATTTATGATGAATAAAGTTATGTATCATTTCGGCAAGATATACTCTTTAACAACAACAACAATAAATGAACTCCACCCTAAAAAACATTATCCTGAAAACCAACATGAGAAACACATGAAACACTCCCTGAGTTTCTTGGAAGGAAGGAGACCATTAAAAAGAAGCTCTGTTCCAAGTTTCAAGGTTAATTCTTCACCAAAATACTATATAAAATATCAAACAACATGAGAAATAAATAGTTAAAAAAATAGCTAAGTGCCTTATGACATTATACCCAAAATTTCCTTACAGTATTTTGACACTTTTTTGAGATTTCTGAGATATTTTCTCAGAAACATCCTCTTTCATGGTCCAGTTGAAGTCATACAAGTACAGCTAATGTTTGCTCAAAGTGCCATATATGGCACAATGGGTAGCTCACCAGAATATGAGACGCTGATTCAACAACACCTTCCATGCAAGGGCAGATTAAGTCCTGGAAGGAAGAATACACCTGGACAATTATATTATAAACAAAGCTATTTTTAAAAAATTAGCCAGTTTTTTTTTTCTTTCAAAAGTTCTCTTTCTTGCCATTTTGTCAAAACTAACCAATTACACTGCTGACAAACCACAACAGCATTGTCTGCCGGAACTTGCTGCTTTTATCAGGGTTACAAGAGGGTAGTGGCATTGCACTGCAATTTCTGCCTCTTTGGGGCATAGAGGCAATGTTGCAGCACATGTCGAAAAGGGGTAGGCTCAGCTTGAGACACTGCAGTACTGCTTTCATGACTCTGATCCTCCTTGTCCTCTTCTGCAACATCCCATTGCTGCAAATCAGATTTATCCATTCAGAATTTTTATTGTTACAAATATAGCACAAAAGTAAAATGCTGAAGTAAATTATTTGGCAAATAGTAAGCTAAACACATTAATAATTCAGTTCAAAATGTAGATTAAATCAAGTTACAAAATAAGTGTTAGTTTTGCAGGTTTGAGGTCTCAAGCTATTGAAAACTTCAGACCACTGAGATAATCAAAAACAGGTTTAACTGAGAAAAAAAAAATGGCTAGGGCAGGGACAGAAGGTTTGAATATTACAGCAGAGTGATTAAGCAAGTCTTTAAAATGGTGTTTTTAAAGCAATGTTCTGCAAAAATAAAAATAAAGTCAAAAAAGACACACAACACCCCCCACACATATCCATTTCAAACGAATTGGGGTGAAAATGTGAAAAAGTTTGACAAGAACAACAAAGACTGAAAATGGAATAGCAACAGCACTGAAAAGATCCCTTTAAGATCTTTTTCCTGACCTTCCTTGGTTGAAACATCATTGCTACTATGTGCTTTTGTACTATAGTCTTTGTGCCTTTTCTCACTTGCACCTAATCATGGTATAAATATATCCTGGGGTGAAAGTTTTAAGTGCAGATTCAGATAGAACATAGGCCAGGAAACCATTCTTATTTTATTATCCTTATTCTTATTCTTATTCCAGTGAAACATATAAAATAAACTTTTCATTAAATGATGGTTTACTTTTTTCTTTAGCATACTATTTTTTGTCTTACCTTTATTATCATTTCTTACTTTTCTTTGATATTATTTTATTTTTAATTATGTCTATACTCTATTCCTATCCTCTCTTCCTACACCTTATTTTTATTAGTTATAAATCTCTTTGATTATTTACTCACATTTACCCAAGTACTAAATGAGTAAGCCTCTCTATGTGGGCAAAGAGACTAAGATAGCCCAATGAACATATCCCAGGTGCCTGAAAAGAGTTCACAGTGACTTCAAAAAAGGCACATACATAGGGGGAATGAACTTAAGCTTTTACCTTTTTGGACAGAGAGAATAACATTTCAGTCCCCACAAAGTCACAAAGGCAGAGGGGTGAAAGAAAAAAGAGGTTTCCTGGAGCAACTTAAAAGGAGACTTTTCCAGGACTATTCTTCCTAGTAATGAGTAATAGCTATATCCCCAGCTGGCAAACAAAAGGAATGGGGGAAGGATTCAAGCCTAAATTGGGGGGAGATGTGAGAGAAAAATCTTGTGTCTGCCCAACACTTTCCTCTCAGGCCCTCCCTTGCTGATTAAAACCTTTGTGTTGAGACAAAGTTGGTGGAGAGCACCTAGCAGGAGAAAGAAAGTTTTGAAAGATGGAGACTGGAAAGAGCAGTGAAGTTAACACTTTTGTTGGGGGAAGTTGCTCTAGATTAATGGAGTAATATCTTGTTGGAACCATGGTAAGATCAGAACTAAGTTTCTCTGGGACTGCAGATGAGGGAGAACCAAAAAAAAAGAAATCATCAGATCTGGGGCTGGAAGTGAGATAAGCATTGAATCATAACCTGGAAATTCTGGGCAATCAACAGGAGCTAAAGTGAAGGGCTCACTTGCTCTCATCACTTTGTGGTAACAACTTTTTTTTCTCCTACCACTGTGTTCACCTCATCATAAACCCATGAGTGAGAGGTTTAAATTGCCCTTAGCTTATACCATTGTTAAGGAGGATTCCTTCACTCATAAGCCACCAGCATCAGTCTCAAAATATGTACAAACTTTTAGGGTTTTTCTGTTGTTACCTAGGAAAAGATAACTTTGAAAGGGGTAATAAAAGCAGGGCAGGAATTGGCAATGTGGCAGGAAATTTCAGGCCAATATAGTTTTCTGCTGACTATGGGTAGGGAGCACTTCAGCTCAGCAGTAAGAAAAGGCTCATGTATAAAGTTCTCAATTCTGTTCTAGCAGAAGAATGACCTTTTGGTGCAGAAAGCAGCAATCTGGGAAAATTCTAATGAAGACATTTGTCTCATTAGGGCCATTAAGAGCAGTAATTTATGCCTTCTCTGTCATGGCTTATAGTCTTTCTAGGTCTCTCTGAAAAGCTGAGATAAAAATGGTCAGAGTTTTGGGGCTCTGGGGCATTCATACCTACTTGGCTACTTGTAATATGAAGAGTACTTACGTGAATGAACAACAGCTAGTTTTGGGTTACTACAATTATAGAAATATTGTAACAGAATGATAGTTCTTAGTTATAGAACTAGAAACACTGGAAAGAAAAGTAGATATATTTGGATTGGCTTTACCCCTTCAAATCAAAGAGGCATTTTGGAAGGATGAAGATACTATGAAAAAGAAATACTTTATTCAAAGTTACTTGATTTTGGCTTGATAGGACATTTATTGGGGAAACCCATTGTTGAATGTTTTTATAGCAACAATAACAACCTTCTTTTATTTATACAGTGCAAGGCATACACATAATACTTCCACAGAAGTGTGCCTTTTCCATGGCTGTTCCTACCTTCTGGAATACACTCCTCTGGATCATCTGGCAGGCCCCACTCTTTTAGCTATTCGGAAGGTCATCAAGACTTGGCTTTTTACTCAGGTGCTGAGGTAGAGTGAGGCTGTTTTGGATTGGTTGTTGGGACATTGTCGCATCATGATATTTTTTCATCAATATGTAAGAGTGGTCTATGCACACTGCTCAAACTGAGATGGGGGCACATTCCCTTTTCTCCTAACATATTCCCTTTTGCCAATCACTTCACAGTTGATGAGACAAACTAACAAATTTAGTTCTTCATGGAAGATAAAAATATTGGAGGAAACATTTTAAGTGACCCCCTCTTCTTTTGCTCTCCAGCAGAAGCAGCCAGAGACGTGGTTTATTATATGTTATGAGTTATGTGGCAACTGAAGGTAAAGAAAAGAATTACACCATTGCCTGAGATAAATCATCACAGCCATCTGGCATCACAGTCATTGCTCTATTCTTCCTCCTGCATAGGTGCAAGCTGCTCATAACGTCTTGGGTTATGCAGCAGTTCTTTTGCCAGCAGTTTTGCCAAACTGCTGGCAAAAGAACTAGCTCTGATCCTTTCTTTTCAGCCACATTCTTGCATTATTAATACATTCTGGGGGCAGGGGGGGACCCTTAAACAAAAAAAAGGATATGGAACATACAGCAAACTCTTTTTGCTAAATTTAACTAGAATATCTGTACCTTGTTTCAGGAAGGAAAAGGAAGAGGTAGTAGTAGTTCTGTGAATATTTTTCAGCATAGGTATTTCATTTACATACTGTATATTTTTAAAAAATAGCAGTAGCATTGCACAAAATATATGAAACAATGCAACTGATTGTTACAATCAGAGCAGTGTAGCTAACATGGTACTGATAAATTTATTACAGTTCTCAATGTTAATATACTTTGGCCACATAATGAGAAGACAGGACACCCTGGAGAAGATGCTGATGCTGGGGAGAGTGGAAGGCAAAAGGAAAAGGGGCCGACCAAGGGCAAGATGGATGGATGATATTCTAGAGGTGACGGACTCGTCCCTGGGAGAGCTGGGGGAGTTGATGACCGACAGGAAGCTCTGGCATGGGCTGGTCCATGAAGTCACGAAGAGTCGGAAGCGACTAAATGAATAAACAACAACAATGTTAATAATATAGGAAGCCTGGACATAGAACAGGAAACACTGGTATTAAGTCAAATAATTTCTGGCATGAGTTCTGATAACTCATGCCAGAATTCTCATTGACTTATCATGAAAGATAAATATATAGATAATAGGTTTTGTAAATAATGCTCAATTGCTTTCCTGTTGTAACTGTTCCAGTAAGACTGGTATATATTTGATAATGTAAACTTAATACCTTTCTTGACGTTGAGCTTTAATATTTTATCACTTGCCATTTTTATTTTTTTAATGTGATAACCAAAAGCTATCTCAAGATCATGAAATAATTTAAAAAAAAACAAAAACAAATCATTGTTCTTAGTTTGTGATAAACTTTAACAAGTAGCTGAAGCAAAGTGGCTGACGTGTATTGCAATAGTATGCAATAAATGAATAATTTGATTCTTATCAATTATTTCCCAATCAGTAATTGCATTTTCATACCTGATATCATTGAACAAATATCAACCCACTCATGTCAGGAAATAAAGAAGGGGTTTTAATAGCATAGCTGAATATCATATAAGCTTCCCCACATCCATGGTATTAAAGCTTAAAAACAACACAAGCACTTTTATTTAGATTTCAAGTTGTAAGAAAATAAATCATTTCAAGTGCCTAAACCTAATTTATAATATCCCTAGTGTTCACATCCACACTGCTTTCTTACCTTGGGGTGCAGATGTCCAACTAACCATTTGCAGAGAACGTGTCTGCCTGCAAGAACCATTGTTAGCCCACATCTGAGGCAGTCTGAAGATGGCTTAGGTGCTCTCACTCTGGATTTTTTTTTTTTCCTTCTTGCCCTGGTTAACACTTTCCATCAGACAATCCATGATGCACGGGAAAGGTAGAGGTTTGAGATGATAAAGTCAGGCACTAAAATCTGTTTGACATGAATTAGATTGGCAGATCTGCTGTAGGATCTTTCCCTCCTGTCTGATTGATGAGCTCAGTGCCCATTTTGCAGTGCTGGTTTGGCAAACTGTCAACCAACTGACTTAGGAAGTGCAAGCTCTGAATTGATTACCTCAACCCTGTCTTAACACATGTAATTAAAGGAATAATTAAAAGGAGTTGGCTCTTGTATTTCATTAGCCTCTGTGGGTGACAAATAATATTCTAACATATACAATCACTTGAGGATTTTGAATTGCACAGCAGAAGGAGCAGGCAAACTGAAACTGCCTGATAACCCTGAAGGGGAAGGAGACAGATAACAGAAACCAGGTTGTTATCTTTTCCATGGTGTAAAAGGAATCAAAAAATGGGCATAACCAGTGGCATGGTTTAGGTTAGAAGGTGCTATTATCGGTAAAAAGGGCAGGCTTGAACCCTCTTTTGAAACATAGAATTTGGAAGTGCTGAGTCAGCCCATAGTAAGGTTTTCTCATGTTCTTATCAGATGCTACATTCTGGCTGAAAAAGTCATGCCATAATTTACATTGCCTTTGTAATTCTTATCAGAGACTTTATAACTTGTAATCTTGTGGGCTTTAGAACTCTTGTGTGTTCCTTTGGCAAGGAGCCCAGTGATCACTTTGGTATGCTAATAAAAGATACTTTCTTGCCTCTATCTCCAAGACTTTGGGTCCTTACTTATGTGGGAATTTTTCCCTCAATACTTCATGGTAGGGAATTCCCTTCCCAGTGGCCACAGCTTCTAAAGAAACTCTGACTTCTCACTTCCTCTTAGCATGTTATGGTCTTCAGATAGTTTATTACTCCTTCATCAATCCTCATAGCAAACCTCCTTTCTTAAACTCTAGCTGTGCAACCACACTTATCCAGCAGCTGCATATTAGCTGCACAGATCCAGAGGCCAGTAGATGGCAGACAAAGGCATAAAAACTCTTTCATTTAATGGTCAAAAGGTTGCATGTTTACTGGTTGACCCATAGTTATAAGGAAAAAAATGTAAACAGTTTGATCAATCAGTGATATGATGGGGGAGGAGAAAGAGAAGGGAAAAAATGCAGTAGATAATAACCAGAGTGATGTGCCTGACAATTGGAGGAACTTTTCATGCAATGGATTATGTTGGTTGGCAGCTGGAATTTTAGCAAGGAAACCACCAATCTTTGGAAAAATGGGTACTAAAGCTATATAGACAGTACATTTCAGAAGTGCAGTAAGGTGATGCATGTGGAGGGAGCATGATTTCTGGTTAGTTGTAGGATAGGATAGGACCACAAAAATGTAGCTCTCCATAAGCCAAATGAGCTACGATGTGCTGCTACTACAGTAAATAAATATATGCAAATAACATTTAAGTTCAGTTCCTTGTAATGTGTATCTATTTGTATACATTATATGTTTTCCTTTGAGTCAGACTTGACTCCTGGCATCTGCATGGACAACACTATGAAGTTTTCTAGGCAACATTTTTAGAAGTGGTTTAGCTTTGCCTTTTTCCTAGAGCTAGAGACAGCAAATGCCCTAAAGTCTTCCAGCACTCTTTAACCATTACACCAGGCTGACTCACATATATGTTGTTGTTGTTTATTCATTTAGTTGCTTCTGACTCTTCGTCACTTCATGGACCAGCCCACGCCAGAGCTTCCCGTCGGTCGTCAACACCCCCAGCTCCCCCAGGGACGAGTCCGTCACCTCTAGAATATCATCCATCCACCTTGCCCTTGGTCGGCCCCTCTTCCTTTTGCCTTCCACTCTCCCTAGCATCAGCATCTTCTCCAGGGTGTCCTGTCTTCTCAGTATGTGGCCAAAGTATTTCAGTTTTGCCTTTAATATTGTTCCCTCAAGTGAGCAGTCTGGCTTAATTTCCTGGAGGATGGACTGGTTTGATCTTCTTGCAGTCCAAGGCACTCTCAGAATTTTCCTCCAACACCACAGTTCAAAAGCATCGATCTTCCTTCTCTCAGCCTTCCTTATGGTCCAACTCTCGCAGCCATATGTTACTACGGGGAACACCATTGCTTTAACTATACAGACCTTTGTTGTCAGTGTGATGTCTCTGCTCTTAACCATTTTATCGAGATTGGTCATTGCTCTTCTCCCAAGGATTAAGCGTCTTCTGATTTCCTGACTGCAGTCAGCATCCGCAGTAAACTTCGCACCTAGAAATACAAAGTCTTTCACTGCTTCTACATTTTCTCCCTCTATTTGCCAGTTATCAATCAAGCTGGTTGCCATAATATTGGCTTTTTTGAGGTTTAGCTGCAAGCCAGCTTTTGCACTTTCTTCTTTCACCTTCATCATAAGGCTCCTCAGTTCCTCTTCACTTTCAGCCATCAAAGTGGTATCATCTGCATATCTGAGATTGTTAATGTTTCTTCCAGCAATTTTAACTCCAGCCTTGGATTCCTCAAGCCCAGCACGTCGCATGATGTGTTCTGCGTACAAGTTGAATAGGTAGGGTGAGAGTATACAGCCCTGCCGTACTCCTTTCCCAATCTTAAACCAGTCTGTTGTTCCATGGTCTGTTCTTACTGTTGCTACTTGGTCGTTATACAGATTCTTCAGGAGGCATACAAGATGACTTGGTATCCCCATACCGCTAAGAACTTGCCACCATTTGTTATGGTCCACATAGTCAAAGGCTTTAGAATAGTAAATAAAACAGAAATAGATGTTTTTCTGAACCTCCCTGGCTTTTTCCACTATCCAGTTGATATTGGCAATTTGGTCCCTAGTTCCTCTGCCTTTTCTAAACCCAGCTTGTACATCTGGCAATTCTCGCTCCATAAATTGCTGAAGTCTACCTTGCAGGATCTTGAGCATTACTTTACTGGCATGTGAAATGAGTGCCACTGTTCGGTAGTTTGAACATTCTTTAGTGTTCCCCTGTTTTGGTATGGGGATATAAGTTGATTTTTTCCAATCTGATGGCCATTCCTGTTTTCCATATTTTCTGGCATATAGCATGCATCGCCTTGACAGCATCATCTTGCAAGATTTTGAACAGTTCAGCTGGGATGCCGTCGTCTCCTGCTGCCTTGTTATTAGCAATGCTTCTTAAGACCCATTCAACCTCACTTTTCAGGATGTCTAGCTCTAGCTCACTGGCCACACCGTTAAAGCTATCCCCGATATTGTTATCCTTCCTATACAGGTCTTCTGTATATTCTTGCCACCTTTTCTTGATCTCTTCTTCTTCTCTTAGGTCCTTGCCATCTTTGTTTTTGATCATACCCATTTTGGCCTGGAATTTACCTCCAATGTTTCTAATTTTCTGGAAGAGGTGTCTTGTCCTTTCTATTCTATTGTCTTCTTCCACTTCCATGCATTGCTTGTTTAAAAATAATTCCTTATCTCTTCTAGCTAACCTCTCGAATTTTGCATTTAATTGGGCATATCTCCCCCTATTGCTGTTGCCTTTTGCTTTCGTTCTTTCTTGGGGTACTTCTAGTGTCTCAGCAGACAGCCATTTTGCCTTCTTGGTTTTCTCTTTCTTTGGGATGTATTTTTTTGCCACCTCCTGAACGATGTTGCGAACTTCTGTCCAGAGTTCTTCCGGGACCCTATCTACTAAGTCCAGTCCCTTAAATCGATTCTTCACCTCCACTGCATATTCCTTAGGAATATTAGTGAGCTCATATCTAGCTGATCTGTGGGTCTTCCCTAATCTCTTTAGTCTGATCCTAAATTGTGCAATAAGAAGTTCGTGATCTGAACTACAGTCAGCTCCAGGTTTTTACCGACTGTATAGATGTCTGCCACCTTTGGCTGCAAAGGATGTAGTCAATCTGATTTCGGTGCTGTCCATCTGGGAAAGTCCATGTATAAAGCCGTCTCTTAGGTTGTTGGAAGAGAGTGTTTTTTATGCAGAGTGAATTGTCTTGGCAAAATTCTATCAGCCTATGTCCTGCTTCGTTTTGTTCTCCCAGGCCATGCTTACCTGTAATTCCAGGTGTCATTTGACTGCCCACCTTAGCATTCCAGTCTCCCGTGATGAAAATAACATCTCTTTTAGGCGTGTCGTCCAGTAGGTGCTGCAGATCCTCATAGAACTGCTCTACTTCAGCTTCTTCAGCATCTGTGGTTGGGGCGTATATTTGGATCACTGTGATGTTAGATGGCTTGCCCTGAATTCGAATTGAGATCATTCTGTCATTTTTTGGATTGTATCCAAGCACTGCTTTAGCCACTTTGCTATTAATTATGAAGGCTACTCCATTTCTTTTGTGGTCCTCTTGTCCACAGTAGTAGATCTGGTGGTCATCTGATGTGAAGTGGCCCATTCCAATCCATTTCAGTTCACTGACGCCCAAAATGTCTATCTTTTATCTTGACATCTCACCAATAACCACATCCAATTTGCCCTGGCTCATAGATCTTACATTCCAGATTCCAATGGTGTGTTGATCCTTAGAACATCGGATTCGCCGTTCACCACCAGCACCATTGGCTGCTAGCCGTCCTTTTGGCTTTGAGCTAGCTGCGTCATCACGTCTGGGGCTAGTTGAACTCATCCTCTGTTCCTCCCCAGTAGCATTTTGACCATCTTCCGACCTGGGGGTCTCATCTTCCCATGGTATACTGACATATCTCTGGTTGTACTGATACATTTCATTTTCACGGCAAGAATACTGGGGTGGGTTGCCATTACCTTCCCCAGGGATCGCATGTAGTCTGACCTCTCTGTCATGACCTTGCCAACTTGGGTGACCCTTCACGGTTTAGCTCCTGGCATCATTGAGGTGTGCAAGCTCCCGCACCACGACAAGGTAACTATCCTTTGCTGAAGCTCACATATATACAGTATATTAATATATAAATTTAGTAGCTATGTTTCAAGAACTGAGCCAATTAAATGGATAATTTAGAGTGTGTCTGTTGCTGCCAGGGTTGGGTGGGGAGGTTCATTGTTTTTTTCTTGTTTTCATAGTTTTTAATTCTGTAAGCTGCCCAGAGTCACTGTGTGTGAGTTGGGCAGCCATATAAATTTGTTTAATAAGTAAATAAATAATAAATCTGACAATTCAGCATAAGAGGAATAGGCCCTCTAGACTTTATATATTACACACTGTACAGTTTTGCAATAAAGCAAAAAAAAAATGGGATGAGTTTTGCATTTAATGTTTTTTTTTACCACAAAAATAAAATAACTTCTTCCAAAAATAACAACTAGATTACAATACAGAGTAATCCTAGGATTTGAACATTTGACGTCTAGAATTCTGGAAACAGACTCAGCTGAATAAATGAAAATGCCTTCTTAAGAGAAAATGTTCATGCAAATTGTCTTATGATGCACTATTATATCCACAACAGGAAAATTAAAACAGAGTTAAGGTATGCTATTTCCACAATGTTCTTGACCCTTCTGAAAATTACTTGGGAAATGTTCCTGTACAATGCAAATGAAATATCTAAAGCAGAAAGCATTAAAGGCCTCCACTTCTTACCCTCTTAATGAGGCTCTATTCCCAGTTCTACAATTTCTTTTTAAAAGGTCTCTGTGGCAAAGAATTAGAAACTCTGCTTTGTAACATGCTTCTTCTGCTAATGCTGCCTTCTTGCAATTAATCACTTGACGAGTCTGCAGCCCCTATCAGACTCAATTTATCTATGTATCAGCTTTCTTCTTCATTACTACTATGCTGTTAATTAATTATTTGCTCATATTAAACAGTAGCATATGTAGCAGTCTTCCTCTATGTATAGATTAGGAGTTGACTACATACATCCTATTCACTGTGCCTATGATATAACCTTCTAATCTGTATGTGAAAAAGGAATATATTCATAAACACACATTGTTTTATAATTCATATTTAACACTTTTCTTACACACTTTTAATCATTTTGGAAATTACTTTTTTTAACCATATGTCCATCTTTCTTTATTACAGTCAAAACCAATAGAAAATGTTAAAACAAACCAGTGCAATCCAAAAGCAAAGTGGATGGATTCAGTACCAGCACAGTGGTAATGAGTGCTTTGCTGGAAAATCTGAAAGACCAGGTTAGAGTCAGATTGTCATGAACAAAATCTATGCAGTCTCTAAGAGTCAACAATGACTTGATGGCACATAATCAATCAATCAATCAATCACAATCCAAAAATATAATAACAACAGTTTAACAGTTTGATCCATTGTGTGCTTCTATTAACAAATCTACCTTATGGCTAAGGCACAAAACAGCCACTGAAAAGATCAATTTAGAGTACCTATGGTTTGAGACAACATCTAGGTAACATTGACTGGGCAGCCAGGCAGTCTTTCTATTAGAGGGTGAAATAATTGAGAGTGCAGTTCTACATAGAATTTATACCTTAGAAAAACATGTTTCAGAGTTTCAGATTTACCAAGGACACAAGGCCTAAGCATTATAGGAATTCCTTTATAACTGTCATCCATAATTGCAACAATGAGAACATTAAAACATGCTCTAGAAAAAAAAATTCTATTGGTAATGGGTATAGGATAAGTTAAGTAAACAGTGTGCAGGTTGTAGTTTCCTTAATTCACTGAGAGGACAATATGATCTGGAGGCTACTACTGTTTATATTATATGCAAATTGATTGCTGCTATTGTTTAATGATGATGATGATGATGATGATGATGATGATGATGATGATGATGATAAACCCCCAATATAGAACCAGTTTAGGGCTCAAGATGCCTTGGTCAGCTGCTAAAGAAGTAAGCAGACAATCTGCAAAAGAATAGGAAACCAGGAATAACACTTTGCAAACGTAGCCTCCACCCTGTCAATTAAAGTAAAATAATAACATTTTGAACTCCAGAAGTTAAGAGAGATATGCAACATAACTGTGAAAGATCCCATTTCCTGCTGTGCTGACACTGATGGATTGTAATATTTCTTAGCTTCTATTTGTATTTAATTTCTTTTTGTACTGTATTAATTGTTCAATTGTTTTTATGATTGTTAGCCACCCAGAGTCACTGGTTTGAGATGGGCAGTTATACAAATTGAATAAACAAACAAACAAATAAATAGATAAAATAACTATAACTGTGCAGAACTCTATCATAATACAAATACCTTCTATTTGTAGTCTGATCCCATCCTGAATGGCAAATACTAAACTGCCAATCTCTTTGCCAGCCAAGCTCATTTGCTCACAAGCCTCAAAATTCTAACCTATGTGAGTCAAGTTAGAACCCCAAGTCCCTTTTATTTTCCCTACGGCTGCAAAGCCTGGAAAAATGAATGAAGGTCCTTCTCACTCTTATTTTCTTGGTACGTCAAAGGGCAAACTAATGTTCTTGGTTGTAGCTCTCACTCCTGCCCAAGCTACTGAGGTAGATTATATGAACCCATGACTGAAAATCTTCCAAAGAAGATAATGTTACCTCTAATAGCTCAGGTGACTATATAACCTGTTGTTATGTTTCATCGGCTACTCTTGGAATCAGATTATCCAATCTCTTTAGGTCCGATTCAAGGCACCACAAATTATTTGTAAATCAGATCCACTGAAATCAAAGAATAATTTCAGATTAACTTTAAGGTTGCTTTCTCTGTCAGAACCTGATGTCAAAAACCTACTCTGTACCGTCTTTATAGAGAATGCAATTGCTAGTGTGTTTCATTGATGTTAGGTAATTAAATAACATTAGTTAAAAATAACCAAACAGCAATTATTGTCAGAATATCCAATAGCTGCATGGCATTTATGATCAGTTGTTGGTTTGATATCTGCTGCTGTTATAAAAACTGATTGACAGCAAGGCAATACACCAGGCAATGCATATATTTAGTCCAAATAAAATTCATCTGGCAGAGAAAGAGTTCTCTCCACCTCCTTGGGCTTAGAAACACACAACAAAAAGGAAGAGAAAGCTACATGAACCATTTTCTTTTCTTTTTCTTTTTAATGAATTAAAAAAGAAAACACACCCCAAGCAATGGAAATCAACTATTATGTGTTGTTTGCAATTCAGCCTAACATAATGATGACCATATCTAAATCCAGTTTAGCAGCCTGAGTTTGAAAATGGAGAAACTCTGAATTATTACTAAAACCAACCAGCCAACCAACCAAACAAAAGAACATCATTGGGTTATGTATATTAAGCAAAATATTTTAACTACTTCTATAAAGCTTGATAAACCATTTTCAAATGTGGGAATACAATGATCCATTTTGCTAATATCTCAGTTTGGCTTGGGACCAACACAAAGATGACATACATAGATGATTTCTATTCCTATCTTATTCTGAAGTTAATACTTTCTCCTCAGTAGGCTAAGAGAGGCCACCATTGAATATTATTATTCTGCCAATGGCAGTATCTGAAATGTGACTACTATGATAGGCTTATTCATCTCACCTTCACTAAAGTTATTATCTCTTTCAGAAAACTGTCTGGCCTGATGTCTTGTTAAATTACTTGATATAACTGATAAAACAAATTGTTCTTAGGTCCCCCTCAACTTTTTGGAAAATGGTAATACCTCAAGTTAAATGGTATGAAAAGATAGTTGTATTTTTGCAGCTGGAGATGCCTCTGGTACAAAATAATTTGAATGACCTTGGATATTATACTTCTTTTGTACATCTCCATTCCTAACCATACTGATGCCAACATACTAAAATGTGTATCATGATGTCACGATGCAACATCAACATGCATGACTTTTCACTTGCTCTTCCTTGAATGCCTATGACACATGATTGGGAGGGGTATTATTTTAGTGCTCTGTTTCAGAAAGCAAAATGTTTGGAGCTGCCTTTATACTTACTGTAAATGCAGTCCTTCTTCATAATTTAGCAAGGTTTCCTCACAGATAGACATAATAGGATTTCAGCCTTCTGAATATTTACTTAGAAATAAAGCTTATCTTACTATGTTCACTAGAGTTAATTCCCAGTTAGTTTTTCACTTTAGTTATTGCATCACAATATAAACACTAATACATCAGTGTTTGGAAAATAAATGGTTTATTGGCACTATTAAACACTATTAGAGACCTTAATAAACTCATATTTCATATACTTTCATAACAGAGGTTTAACATCAAAACATCTTTGGAATATATTTACTCAAAAATACAGATGACAGAACTACTGTACAGCTTTTAAATCCTGAGTATATGAAACACACCACGCTACAATCTTTTTAAAGAGGGAATGAAAGGAATTCAGAACTGAAAGGACTTCATATTTGCACCATCCTTTTTTTTTTAATGATAACTTGGACCAATAATTAATTCTCCATTTACTGTATGTTTGAACGAAATGGAATTTTTACAGTAATTGGAATTTACATAGGGGTTAGGGTTTTGTAATATAAATGACTGATGTACACTACAGTTTTAGATTGTTCCTTTATTGTTAGGTAATTTCTTCCCCAGATTGTTTTATATCAGTAGTAAGAAGTAATCACACACTTGTTATGGTCTGATATAACAACTGTGTATTATAGATTTTTATGATCCCCCTCCATCAACAAAGATTGTTATGCTTTTTTAAATGTTCACTTCTGTAAATTGTAATTATTTTAATAAGAAAAAAAGATTTGAGGGTAGAGGTATTACTGTAAATAAGGCAATATACAGATTGCTTTGTATGTTTACCAACAGTAGTAAATGTTAGTAGCTGTTAACTTAATTATTGTTTTTACTGTTTTAAAGACCTTTCATTACTTTCTGCCTTTTATCTGATTCTTCCAATTTGAATTTGTCAAGGCAAAAAGAGCAAATTATCTTTTATTAAACAATTCATTATGGGTAACAATGCTACAGTCAAAGTGCCATTGTTTTGTTTTCCTTCTACAGAAGGGGATCTTGGGGAAAAAAAACTGCTTCAGATAATCACATTTTAATTTGCTGCCAAAAAAGGAGAAACAATAAATAAGTGTTACAGTGAACTATACTACTTAGATAACTATACTACTTAGCTTTATTAATATGTACATTAGATAAACTGTCTGCTTACAGTGTAAGTAGTGGAAAACTGGCATGACTTAATTTCTGATCTTTGTCCTAAATGCACAAAGATTTCTAAAATACCTGATTATAGAAAAGTTGCTGTCAAATTTAGCTCTATTTGTATTTCCCTTTTAACGACCATACTTTTTGACCATACTTAAATAAAGAAAATACATAACTCTGTATGTGTTTGTGTGTGTTTTAAGTATTTAATGAAAAAGTCCATTGTCTAGCTTACTATTTTCACTATAGTAAAGGGATGGGATAGAGCATTCATTGACTCTCATAACCATAGATCCATAGTTTCTTTATTTCCTACTCTTTCTCTGAAATAAATTTGATTATCTTTTCTCCAGAGCTAGAGTGCTTGAAGAGACAGTTTTGTTTTTAAAAATGTTTTTTGAATTTAATCCTAGGAAATGCAGCATTTACTCTGACCGTGCTTAAGGAAAAAAAAAATGTTTTGCAATATTAACCATCAGGTCTGACTGAAGGATGGATCTGTTTTCAGTGACAGTGTCTATGGGGATAACAATAACTCCATCTGCACCATAGCCAAAGATTTTAAATCTTAACATTCAGTGTTCTAAAATAATAATAATAATAAAAAAAATCTTACAGATGTCTTTACCTCATTATGTGGTTACTAGGGGATTGTCTCATCTGGTGTACTTTGCAACTGGGTATACCTTTAACAAGCAATCTGGCATTAGCATTCTGATTCTTCCACTGGAAACTAATGAATTGCTATATATCACTGGTGCTGTTAATTACATTGCTGTATATGGCATCATTAAAGTTCTGAACACTGAAAGGCACATCAGGATGGTTCTTTCTTCCCCTCTTAAAAGACAACTTTATTTAACAATTCAAGAAAATTAAAACAAATTAGGTCAAATTTTGTCACAAAGAACCAATGGAATATATGATGAGGACAAGAGAAAAACATTCCCTTGCTCTCATTCTCTCTCTTATATTCTTTTCATAATAAACTTACATTCAGGAAAAATAAATCTCTGAACAATACCCTTTTGATTTGCTCATGTCAGCTTCAGAAATAAACAGAGAAGCTAGTGACCCTGTTGACATCATCCTACCCAGTTTTAAAACATCCAAGTACAGTGAGAAATTTAGTTCAGGCAAATATTGTAATAATATTTCATTTTTTAATGTAGTGCTTTTTGAAAATGCTTTTTGGAAGTGTGTTGTAGATGTTTTCTTAGTAATGTTTAAAACACCCTGACAACGTAGAACATTAGTACCAGAAGAAGTTGTAGTAATATTTACTACCATGACTATTATGGTAGTCATTATTATCTTAGAGAATTCCATCTGGTGGGGTCCAGGAAGTGGGCTTTCTCTGCAGTGGTGCCCACCCTCTGGAACACTGTTCCTCCAGAGATAAGACAGATTCCATCTCTTGTGGTCTTCCAAAAAGAATTAAAGACTTGGGTCTACCACCTCGCCTGGGGTGGGAAGAGAAGTAATAACACCTAGAGATGGTTAGCACCTTAAATGGCCCCTTTAGCTACACATGAATGATATTCCAACTGCTACTGTCATCTGGATTTTATATTGTATTTATGTTTATCTCATATTTGTATTTATATTTATTAGAGTATTTTAATGTTTTTATGTTTGATATAAACTGCACAAAGTCCCCCCTTTGGAGGGAGATGAGCAGTGGCTAAATTAAATAAACAAACAAATAAACAAACAAACAAATTACTCCAACATTACAAATACAGAGGTGAAGATAAGGGAGATCAGTTTGAAGTTCAGTTCAGTTCAGTTCAATTTTATTATACTCACTGACCAGTACAAGATACAATTCTGTAAGATATACACATTAGCCTTAAAATATGAAACATCTGATTTAAAATAATTTTAAATTTGAATTTACAAGTTCCAATTAAATGTTAAAATACATACAGATCACAATGTAAATGAGCCACTTAATCAAATTTAAAAACAGTCTTATTAATTTACATTATCATGACTAATATTCAATCAAATATAAGTATAAAAATATGATATGTAAAATATTAAAAAGAGTAATAAAAAGAGTCTTCAGCAAAGGATCGTTACCTGGTCGTGGTGCTGGAGCTTGAGCACCTCAATGATGCCATGAGCTAAACCGTGAAGGGACACCCAAGACGGGAAGGTCATGACAGAGAGGTCAGACTAAATGTGATCCCTGGGGAAGGTAATGGCAGCCCACCCCAGTATTCTTGCCATGAAAACTAAATGGATCAGTACAACCAGAGATATGTCGGTATACCATCGGAAGATGAGACCCCCAGGTCGGAAGATGGTCAAAATGCTACTGGGGAGGAACAGAGGATGAGTTCAACTAGCCCCAGACGTGATGACGCAGCTAGCTCAAAGCCGAAAGGACGGCTAGCGGCCGACGGTGCTGGTGGTGAACGGCGAATCCAATGTTCTAAGGATCAACAAACCATTGGAACCTGGAATGTAAGATCTATGAGCCAGGGAAAATTGGATGTGGTTATTGGTGAGATGTCAAGATTAAAGATAGACATTCTGGGCGTCAGTGAACTGAAATGGACTGGAATGGGCCACTTCACATCAAATGACCACCAGATCTACTACTGTGGACAAGAGGACCACAGAAGAAATGGAGTAGCCTTCAGAATGAATAGTACAGTGGCTAAAGCAGTGCTTGGATACAATCCAAAAAACAATAGAATGATCTCAATTCGAATTTAGGGCAAGCCAACTAACATCACAGTGATCCAAATATACGCCCCAACCACAGATGCTGAAGAAGCTGAAGTAGAGCAGTTCTATGAGGATCTGCAGCACCTACTGGATGACACACCTAAAAGAGATGTTATTTTCATCACAGGAGACTGGAATGCTAAGGTGGGCAGTCAAATGACACCTGGAATTACATGTAATCATGGCCTGGGAGAACAAAACGAAGCAGGACATAGGCTGATAGAATTTTGCCAAGACAATTCCCTCTGCATAACAAACACTCTCTTCCAACAACCTAAGAGACGGCTTTATACATGGACTTCACCAGATGGACAACACCAAAATCAGATTGACTACATACTTGGCAGACAAAGGTGGCAGATATCTATATAGTCAATAAAAACAAGACCTGGAGCTGACTGTAGTTCAGATAACGAACTTCTTATTGCACAATTTAGGATCAGACTAAAGAGATTAGGGAAGATCAGCTAGATATGAGCTCACTAATATTCCTAAGGAATATGCAGTGGAGGTGAAGAATCGATTTAAGGGACTGGACTTAGTAGATAGGGTCCCGGAAGAACTCTGGACAGAAGTTCGCAACATTGTTCAGGAGGCGGCAACAAAATACATCCCAAAGAAAGAGAAAACCAAGAAGGCAAAATGGCTGTCTGCTGAGACACTAGAAGTAGCCCAAGAAAAAAGGAAAGCAAAAGGCAACAGCGATAGGGGGAGATATGCCGAATTAAATGCAAAATTCCAGAGGTTAGCCAGAAGAGATAAGGAATTATTTTTAAACAAGCAATGCACAGAAGTGGAAGAAGACAATAGAATAGGAAGGACAAGACACCTCTTCCAGAAAATTAGAAACATCAGAGGTAAATTCCAGGCCAAAATGGGTATGATCAAAAACAAAGATGGCAAGGACCTAAGAGAAGAAGAAGAGATCAAGAAAAGGTGGCAAGAATATACAGAAGACCTGTATAGGAAGGATAACAATATCGGGGATAGCTTTGACAGTGTGGTCAGTGAGCTAGAGCCAGACATCCTGAAGAGTGAGGTTGAGTGGGCCTTAAGAAGCATTGCTAATAACAAGGCAGCAGGAGACGATGGCATCCCAGCTGAACTGTTCAAAATCTTGCAAGATGATGCTGTCAAGGTAATGCATGCTATATGCCAGCAAATATGGAAAACACAGGAATGGCCATCAGATTGGAAAAAATCAACTTATATCCCCATACCAAAACAGGGGAACACTAAAGAATGTTCAAACTACCAAACAGTGGCATTCATTTCACATGCCAGTAAGGTAATGCTCAAGATCCTGCAAGGTAGACCTCAGCAATTCATGGAGCGAGAATTGCCAGATGTACAAGCTGGGTTTAGAAAAGGCAGAGGAACTAGGGACCAAATTGCCAATATCCGATGGATAATGGAAAAGGCCAGGGAGTTTCAGAAAAAAAATCTATTTCTGTTTTATTGACTATTCTAAAGCCTTTGACTGTGTGGACCATAACAAATTGTGGCAAGTTCTTAGTGGTATGGGGATACCAAGTCATCTTGTCTGCCTCCTGAAGAATCTGTGTAACGACCAAGTAGCAACAGTAAGAACAGACCACGGAACAACGGGCTGGTTTAAGATTGGGAAAGGAGTACGGCAGGGCTGTATACTCTCACCCTACATATTCAACATGTATGCAGAACACATCATGCGACGTGCTGGGCTTGATGTATCCAAGGCTGGAGTTAAAATTGCTGGATAGAAACATTAACCATCTCAGATATGCAGATGATACCACTTTGATGGCTGAAAGCGAAGAGGAACTGAGGAGCCTTATGATGAAGGTGAAAGAAGAAAGTGCAAGAGCTGGCTTTCAGCTAAATCTCATGTCAGGGTAGCCTTACTCCCAATAAGACACGGACTCACTTAGAGGGTCTAAGGATTTCCAGTTTATTGGAAGCAGATTGCATACAGAGAAAAAGACGAGAATGCGGGCGTGGTAGTGGGGTACCCCATTTATACCCGCGTGGCAGACCTTGTCTTCCTCCACCCTCCATTGTCCCACAAGCTGGATCCGGATGGGCGATCTGCAGCGGTTTGGGTATGTCGATGGGCGATTTGGGCGATCTCCGCTGGTCTCCTTTGTCTTCTCATTCTTGTCCGGTGCAGGTGCGTCCCCCGGGGTAATGTGTGGAAGTTCCCCTGATCTGTTAATGGGTCAGAGGTGTGCCTCTATTGTGCTGGTGATTGTTTTAGGCTTTTGTGTGCTTAAAGGATAATGGTTATCCCTTCCTCTTTCCTGACAGGCATGTTCCCCGTTGTGATGCACATATGCCTTGCAACGGGGAACATGACACCTCAAAAAAACCAAGATTATGGCAACCAGCTTGATTGATAACTGGCAAATAGAGGGAGAAAATGTAGAAGCAGTGAAAGACTGTATTTCTAGGTGCAAAGATTACTGCGGATGCTGACTGCAGTCAGGAAATCAGAAGATGCTTAATCCTTGGGAGAAGAGCAATGACCAATCTCGATAAAATGGTTAAGAGCAGAGACATCACACTGACAACAAAGGTCCGCATAGTTAAAGCAATGGTGTTCCCCGTAGTAACATATGGCTGTGAGAGCTGGACCATAAGGAAGGCTGAGAGAAGGAAGATCGATGCTTTTGAACTGTGGTGTTGGAGGAAAATTCTGAGAGTGCCTTGGACTGCAAGAAGATCAAACCAGTCCATCCTCCAGGAAATTAAGCCAGACTGCTCACTTGAGGGAACGATATTAAAGGCCAAACTGAAATACTTTGGCCACATAATGAGAAGACAGGACACCCTGGAAAAGGTGCTGATGCTAGGGAGAGTGGAAGGCAAAAGGAAGAGGGGCAGACCAAAGGCAAGGTGGATGGATGATATTCTAGAGGTGATGGACACGTCCCTGGGGGAGCTGGGGGTGTTGACGACTGACAGGAAGCTCTAGTGTGGGCTGGTCCATGAAGTTATGAAGAGTCGGAAGCGACTGAATGAATAAACAACAAAAAATAAAAAGAGTAAAATATCATATATAAAATATGATATATAGACCATTTATATTTGTATTCAATAATTTTGCTTAAGGGATTTATAGCCTCTGAGTTGCTTTATGCTAAATATGCTAAAATACTATGTAACCATATTTACAAAAAAAGAAAAAAAAAGCAATTGGGGGAACTGTGAAATAAACAGGATTACAGTAAGGTCAGTGACATAATGAAAATAAAACATGAAGAATGCTTAATTTTAGTAATGGATTGAATGAGAGAGAACAAACTAAAAATAAATCCAGCCAAGATGGAAGTGTTCTTGATAAGTAGAAATATGGACTTTGAAGCCTCTTCTGGATTGGGTGCTTCTTGCTCCCAGTTGTCTGGATTTGCATGTGAGTAGGGCAATTGTAATCAGTCATGGATCAAGTAAAACTGACTCTTTCCTTAAGCACATGATCAAAGAGATATATTTATATTTTGGGAATGTAATATGAACAGCTAAGTGGACTAGGCAAAAAATATTATGCTTAGGCAAGGTAAGCAAAGTCGAAGAAAGGGAAGATGGATTATATTAAACAGTTTATTAGTATACCCTGAAAGTGGTTGAATTATTACTAAAAACAATTTGATCTAGTGAGCATTTGTCTGTATAGCAAACAGAACTGATCTGATGACACTGAGTTAACTAATATATCCATGCTTCTGATGCCATGTAAAATTAGAGAAACTGCCTTTTTCTTAAAAATACAGAGTTTGAAATCCAGTGAGAATGCTTTCTAACTCTACCAATCTATTTACAAATGTTTTACTGAAAAATTCTCTCAGCTTGATTTCAAACACTGAAATGAAAACATCAAGAATATGCATCAAACAGACGAAGTGTTATGTTTTAAGCTTGGAACAAAACAAGCTTAAATATTGAAATATTGAAAAAAAATATTTCAATAAAATAAACTCAAAATGACTTGAGTAGTTCTATAGATCAGCCAGACAGAAGCCTATATGTTTCAAATTTTTCACCTATAGGAAACAATAGGTACTCAAGGCCTGGCCCTTGATCCCTTGTTTTTTATTCCATAAGTATTCACCATGAATGCCTTCCAAACCAATGGGATATTACAAGGTTTGGTCCTGGGCACTCTATTTTGCACTATTTTTATTAATGACCTGGATGTAATGGTGGGGAAAAAATACCTATTTGGGATGCAGATTATACCAAATTTGATGGTATGTCTAATATCCTAGAATACTGAAATAGATTTTAAAATAATTTTGAGAGGTTAGAGAAATAAGCTGAAAATAGTAGAATAAAAGTTAACTGATGTAATTGAAAAGTTTTTCAGCTAGAAAACAAAAAATCAGGGATAAGATGGTGAATATTTGCTTGGTAAAAATACTTGTAAAAAACCTTTGGAATAATAAATGGTGACAAACTGAATATGGGTCAGCAATATGGTATGGCTGCAAACACGGCCAATGCAGTTTTAAGCATTTAGCATAGTGTCCAAATCATGGGAAATAATTGTTCCATCTACTTTGGTTAGATCCCACCTCAGGTACTGGGCATAACACTTTAAGAAGAATCCAGAGAAAGTGGAAGAGGTTCATAGTCGGGCAGTGAGGACAGATTGAAGGAACTGTGTTCGTTTGGTCTTGACAAGAGAAGTATGAGAAGTACTTGAAAGCATTCTTCAGGTACCCCAAAGATGCCACAAAGAAGGCAATCAAGACCTGTTTACTATCATTCAAGGATGGGGAACATGGAAGAAGGAATTTAAGTTACAGAGCGTTAGGTGGGGAAAAAAAACTTTTGTTAAAAGTAAGAACAGTTCTAGAGTACAACCAATTATCCAGAAATGTGGGAGAGATGTATATACAATTGTTTGTATATAAAAACTTTAACAAAAGAAAAACTTGCCACAAAATGTTCATGTGTTTCACCCTAATTTTGTTCGCTGTTTTATATCCAGGGTATTTTCTAAAATATTTATGAAATGAAAGGATAAATTTTCCTGAAGCTTTTTCTTATGCCTTTAATTGCAGTTAGGATGTTTTTTTTTTTTTTACTTACTAATAAACTATTTAGCATAATTAATACAGACTTAAATCACTTCTACTTTTTACAACTTGCTCAGTGAATCAAAGTGAAATAAACTGCCTTGTGTATTATGGCACTTTAAACAGTTTCTACCGTGATTAATATTTTTCCTACAAACTGTATCTAATACATTTCTATTATGCAAAATGGCAAACATAGAAATTATTGTTTTTTTAATACCATCTACTAGCAATGATAGAAAAAAGGCTAATCCATGCTTTAGGGAGAAATGTACAAATTGGTCAGATAGAGTCATTAAAGAACATTGTCTTGAGAAGTTGATTCAAAATATGCTTTATATTTAAAGGATGTTTCAAAGGATTGTTTCAGAGCTATTTGTCTTCTGTGATATGCTGGATAAATTGGATTGCTTATTTCCGTCTTTCTCAGTGTGTTTCTTAATTTGACTATATGCAGATTTTATTCAGAAGAACCATGTAAGCCAAATTAAAACAGAAATATGAAGCCAGCAAACAAGTTAGTGTTAATGACCTTTCATGTTTGGATGACCCATTTAGCAACAGAAATACTAATAACTGTGGCTAAAATAGGAGTAAGGTTGAAAGAACACAACGTTAATCCAAACGTCAGCAGTTAGAAACTAGGTAAGCAGTAGTAGGCTATTTTCCAAAGAATCTGTAGGTGAGGCATTCAGTCGTCCAAATGGGAGGAGCTAGATAATCAGGAAGCAACTGCAGAGGGATTAGGTTGGTGGGTGAGCTCCCGTTGCTCGTCCCAGCTTCTGCACACCAAGCAGTTCGAAAACATGCAAATGTGAGTAGATTAATTGGTACCGCTTCGGCGGGAAGGTAACGGCGTTCCGTGAGTCATGCTGGCCACATGACCTGGAAGTGTCCTATGGACAACGCCGGCTCCAAGGCTTTGAAACGGAGATGAGCACCGCCCCCTAGAGTCGGACACGACTGGACTTTACGTCAAGGGAAACCTTTACCTTTACCTTTACACATTATTTCAGCAGTCATCAGCTTCATTTCCATATCTTGTATGTTTGCTTTTATAGCTTCAGTTTGCTTTTACAGCTTCCTCTAGTCTCAGTTTATCAGACACTAACTGGCAAGAAGGGCTACTTATGATTAAGGTCTGTTTGTTCTTGAGAGACTGTTCCTTGAAGGTTTTTTTTTTTTTTTCCAATTGTAGATATTTAGTTGAGCACACATTTATTTAATTTACCTAAACCACCAAGTAAAAAAGAAATAGTTTTACATCTTAATCATGGCCTTTAAACAATACAATATTTAATACTATGGAAGTTTGTGCCTTCTTTATAAATTGCCTTATTAGTGCCTAAAGTACATCATGATAATTTTTTATACCTGTTGATTATTCCATGTATTTGCTCAGCTATGAAGAGCCTTTTACTAAATCTTAAATCACAACATTACATCTTTCTGTGTCATTAACAAGCGTTTCATCAAATTATACATGTTTTATATGATGTTACTTTTCTTCATTCTTTGCTACAAAATTTTCAGGTTTTTTAAGTGATATTAATGTAAATTTCTGAGAAAGATGCAATTTCCATGGATTTAAAAAAATAAACATAATATTTTATTAATCAAAATCAGGTCATCACCTGAAGTAGAATGCTGTGAAAATTTCATACATGTAGTATTTTTCAACCTTCACATCAAGCTGTCAGCCATTTCATCAAATGATCTAGGCAGGAAAGTAACTTGAGAATGATCTAATCTAACTTTTAACCATGTTAGGCCACTGGACTTGGTTTTACAACATGTGAGTCATTTACTCTTTTGTGCAATCTATCACATAGGTTGTATTCTCCCATTGTGCTAAGGTATATTTTAAATTGGCTGGACTTTAGATTACTCTGCTTAAAAAGAACAAACAAACAAAACACCAGTGATAGTTTAAAAGACACAGTTTATGATTTAGTTTATTCTGAGAAACCAGATCATTGTGGCTTTCATGGTTAAATGAATGATGCTTTATTGTGATGCTTTATTGTGATATTGAGATCACAGCCTTTTTAAATTTCTGAAATCAGGACAACACTGATTTTATCTGGAAAGCTAAGCAACTATGGCTTCCCTCATTAATCTTATTGGAAATACCTATTTTATGTTTTTTATCATTTCCCAAATGGAGAACAGTTGTCTGAATTCCTTATTAAATGTGAAAGTTGTCAGATGGGTTAATCCCATGAAGTTTCTAAGAATTTGTGCCATGGCAGTGATTTTAATTACTTTAACATATTGCTTCATATTTGTCATAACAACATTTAGCTGTTCCAAATTACGTTTTTCTGTCTTTATTCATATGTGAACTATTCATCCTTTGGCAATGATACAGAGCCCATCTATCGAGTATGGAACAAGCCTGAATGTTACGTGGCTCTGTACACTGAAATAAGAATATTTTAAAGAACATACACATTTTGGAGGGCTAAGAATTTTCATCTGCCATAGCTCATGTTAAATTACAAATACAAATACTCTTCTTTTAATGAAAATACTCTTCTTCAAATAATTCCAAATTATTTGTGCCTTTATTTTCTTCATATTAATAATGCTGGTAGGAATCTGCAGCATAATACCTATGCAGAACCCACGTCAATTTTTGTTCAGCTCAACAGTTCCCATACACTGAAGAAACAATCATATTTTATAACAATGGCTAATCTATCTGGCATGAGGTCAGAATGAATATCTTCCAACTGCACAAGAGCTCTGCTGTGAATTCTGACAGCTGTTCAGTTCAACCCTCATAAAAGAATAGCCATGATAATCACGATCACAGATGAGACAGCTGACCTGGCATGTATTACCGAGACGTGGCTCGGTCCAGAAGGTGGTCCCCTCTCAGAAATGTTCCCAGGTGTGTTCTGGGTGTGGCAGCAGCCGAGACTCCAGGGCAGGGGTGGGAGTTTGATGGCTGTCATCCAGGAAGCTCTTAGGGCTTTCAGGGGCACTGTTCCACAGGTGGGGAGGGGGGCAGTGACAAAACATGCTCCAACCCAAATTCTACCCCTTGCCTATTTTCATGTGAAGTTGTAAAGCAGGTGCAAAAGGACAGAGCTGACATTCTGCTGTAGCTGCCCACTTTATTATTTTGACATCAACATAGTTAGAAACAGGTATCTATATTCCAATGTTCGTTATGAATTTCATTTCAGTGGTACTGCCTAATTCCCATACATACACACCCACATATATACATATATACATACCCACAGTCCCAGGAATGCTCTGTATGATAGCTGGCACATGTTTAATGACTTATTTATTTATTTAGAGTTATTTAAATTTATTGACTGCCTGTGGGATTCTATTAAAACATATACTTTGTACAGGAAGCAATATAACAGCACTTTTTAAACAGTAGGAAAAAAATCCAGGCAATTAAACTACAGTCAGAGGCCCCTAACTGGCAGAGCTCCTGCACTGTTTTATTATTATAATTAGAACTCCAGTACTAACTTTGTCTTTTGTTACAACATTGTTGGAACAGGATGATCCTATGATAGCAGAAAATTACCTGGAAAAACCTGAAACCATTTTAATCTTAAAGGTTGTTTGAGACACATATCCAATTGCAAAGAGGCAATTTCAGTTAGTGAATCATTATGTAGCTCATTGATGATAATCCATTTGTGAGTTAACCCAGAGATGGTCAAAAGATTGCTATCGTGTTTTTGAAGGTTTAAAAGGGAAAAAAAATCAGAGTGATGGATTTAGAGTTTAAAAATGCTTAGATTTTTTTTTCTTCCCACCATAAGCCTGTTAAACTCTTGACACAAAATTACTGAAACAAAAGGTTCATGTGAGAAAAATGCTGGTTTGAGAAAGGACTGTCTTCTTTCAGAAACAGAAATATAAGAACAAAATGAGCAAGCTCTGGATAATTTGTTTAGTGACTACTATCAGAATTAAACTAATTTGAAAAAAATAACAAAGCCATGACCCATTTATTTAAAGGCCAATTAAGTCTGCATACGCTGCTATTAAGCTGGTAACCTTTATTACATACATTGTTTAATGATTATTTGTTTGGGGGAAAAATACTAATATATTGAGATAACAGTAGGTTATTATTTTTGAAAGCATTTATTTATAAGTCAAGTCATTTCCAAATGATATGGTTTTCTATTTTTCCTTGCATGGAAGAAAACAATCAATTATCTATATTTATCTGTAAATGATCTCAGGCAATAGCAGTCCATGCTCTTAGAAACACACAGTAATAGAGCTGGAAGGAGTCATTTAAGCATTGAGTCCAATCTCCTACTCTCTGTTTCCTTTCTCTGAATCTGTTTACTGTTCTCTAAATCCTTTTTAAAGTGAGGTATCCAGTGCTGGACACTATTCCACAAATTAGAGTGGAACGATTACTTCTTCTTATCTGGAAATTATACTTCTGTTGATGCAGCCTAAAACTGCATTTACCTTCTTTGCAACCATATCACATTGCTTGCTCATATCCAATTTATAATTAACAACTATTCCAAGATCTATTACCAAGATACGTATCCATACCTTATACATGTGCATTGATGTTTGTTTCCTGAATGAATGACTTTGCACTTGTGCAAGTCCATTTCTTCAACCTGTAAAGATTCTTTTAAATTTTATTTCTGACTTATTTCAATAGAATAGCGGCACAGAACTGATAATTCTGGAAATGGCATATTACTTTTTCTCTTTAACAGAGCCGTTTTCAGTACACCATACTTCCCCCAGAAGTCCATCAATATTTTGATTGACGATTGATTGATTGTATGCCTTCAAGTCAGTCTTGACTCTTAGTGACCACATAGATAAATTTTCTCTAGAACAATCTGTTCCCAAACTGAATTTGGAATAGTGTACTGATTGCTATGGTATTTGAGTCTATCCACTTTGCTTCTGGTTGTCCTCCTATTCTTCTCTTTCTTTTTACTTTTTCCAGAATTATAGACTTCTTCAGAGATTATCATCATCATCATCATCATCATCATCATCATCATCATCATCATCATCATCATCATCATTGTCATGATGTTTATTACAGCCTTAAGGCCAGACACAATAAAACTATACAATTACAGACTTCTTCAGAGATCTAGGTCTTTGCATAATGTGTCCAAAGTATAATAATTTTAATCTGGTCATTTGTGCCTTGAGTGAGAACTCATAGATGTAGACACATCCTGGCATCTGGATATCTTCTCAAAGTCCTTCATTGCTACTGTACAAAGTGCTCATCTGTGGCACATTTCTTTTTTTTAATAGTCTTTATTAAATTATTTACACAAATAATACAAACGTACAATGACAAATCAACAATAAACATAAAATACAAAAACAAGAGAAAGAAAAAAGGAAAGGAGAAAGAAGAAAGAGAAGAAGAGGTTTAAAAGAAAGGAAATGGATTTCCAACTCCCTAAGTGATACAATTTTATACCTTAACTAAATAATGTCTTTTCACAATTCACTAATTTGGTTGCAATAATTCTACAGTTCTATTGAGATTATATGAGCCAAATACATAATATTTACATCTTGTATTATATTCATATGTTTTACACATTCACGTTAATTTTGGGGTCGATTCTACATAGTTGAAGAAGGGGGGCCAGTCATTTTGAAAATCAATTCAAATTGGGCATCAATTTTAAATTGTTCCTTAATTGAAAATACAAAAACCATTGGCATGGATGTCCTTCATTTTCCAATTCATCTCTTCTTTTCATTTTATATATAGCCCCTTCAAATCTTCCACATTTTTATCATTTAACTGGTCTGTAAGTTTTGCCATCTGCGCCAGATCCAGGGATTTAAATGTCCATTCTTCCATTGAGAGGGTTAGTTCTTCCTTCCACTTTGATGCATATGTAATTCTAGCTGCGGTAATCAAATATCATAAAAGTTTTCCATGTTCATGTTCCAAATCCTTATACATGATGCCCAATAAATAGAATTCCGGTGTTCTATTAATTTCTTTACTCAACATTTTACAAATTATATTGTGTATAGATGTCCAATTTTTTTTTGCCTTCTTACACGTCCACCACATATGATAAAATGTTCCTGTTTCTTTTTTACACTTCTAGTGGACATTTGAAGTATTCTGAAACATTTTGGATATTTTGTCCGGAGTAATGTACCACATGTACATCATTTTGTAAAAAAATTCTTTTAGGTTATAATTTAAAGTAAATTTCAGCCCTTTGGTCCACATTCTTTCCCAAACATAATAGTCAATGTGATATCCAAGATTTCTCTCCCATGTAATCATACATTGTTTAATTTGTACATTTGCCATTCTTATTTGTAATAACATTTTATATATTTTGGAAATCATGTGGTCATTGTTGGCATAAACTAAGTTATCCCACCAGGTTAAATCTTTTGTGAATTTGTAACTTTGGGCATCAATTTTAAATTGTTCCTGAATTGAAAATACAAAAACCATTGGCATGGATGTCCTTCATTTTCCAATTCATCTCTTCTTTTCATTTTATATATAGCCCCTTCATATTTTATTAGATCCAAATATCTTAGCCATTTGCAAATTCCTGTTTTTTCTCTCCTACTATATGCTTCTTGCGGGCAAATCCATAATGGTAGAGTGGGTGTTAGAGTAGATTTATATTTTCCCAAATTCTAAGAAGGGACTTTCTAATACAATGATTGTTAAATACTATATCTACTTTCAATTTGTTATACCATAGGAATCCATGCCAACCAAATTTCAGGTCGTGGCCTTCTAGATTTAATAATCTATAATTTTGCAAAGTATTCCACTCTTTTACCCATAGTAATCCACATGCGTCATAATATAATTTAAAATCTGGAAGACCCCAGCCTCCTCGTTCTTTAACATCCTGCATTACTTTAAGTCTAATCCTTGGTCTTTTCCTTTGCCAAATGAACTTTGATAGGTATTTTTGCCATAATTTAAAAGTTTTGTCAGTTAATAATATTGGAATATTTTGAAATAAAAATAACATCCTTGGCAAGATATTCATTTTGATTACAGAGATTCTGTCCTAACAGCCAGGAACCACGCTGAGACAAGGAATAGGTCTCTAGTGTTTATTACTGCTACATAACAGAAAATCCTAACAAACTGAAGAAGTGTGGGAAAAACCCAGACATATAAACCCCAAAGACTAAGGTGGGCCCGATCTGTGTCTCTTTGAATGGCTACCTAATTCCTCAGTACTACGCATGCGCTTTATAGCCTGGATGGGAGCCCCCTGCTCACCATCCTTACTCATGACAGATTCACCCCATAAGTGATAAATTTAGTTTTTCCCACTTCCCTATGTCTTGTTGAATTTCCTTCCATATTTTTGCATAGTTGTTTTGGTATAGATCATTAGTTCTTGCTGTAATCTCTATCCCTAAATATCTGACTTTTTTAACACTAGAGAATCCTGATTTATTTTCTAATATATTCTGAATATTTGTGACATATTTAAGTTCATCATTTTCATTTTTTGTTTATTGATTTTGAAGCCAGCTAATTCTCCATATTCTTGTAGCATTTTTAATAAGTAATCAAGAGATGTTAGTGGATTTTGTAGGGTAATAACTAAATCATCTGCGAACGCTCTTAATTTATATATTTCTTGTTTTACCTTTATTCCCTCAATCTGATTTTCCTTTCTAATATTCTCTGTTAAGACTTCCAAAACCAATATGAATAGTAAGGGGGAGAGTGGACAACCCTGCCTGTACCTTTTTCTATTATGAATTCTTGTGTTCTATCTTCGTTTATCACAATTTTGGCTTTTTGGAATGTATAGATTGCTTTGACTGCCTTTATAAACATGTCGCCAAAATCCACAAATTCCAATGTTTTAAACATGAAATTCCAGTTTAAATTGTCAAAGGTTTTTTCTGCATCTAAAAAAAGTAGCATAATCTGTTTATCATTATGAATTTGGGCATACTCTATTATATTTATGATAGTCCTTATGTTATCTTCTATGTATCTTTGGGGTAGGAATCCACTTTGATCATGATCAATTATTTCTTGTAATATAATTTTTAATCTTTCAGTTAGAATTAATGTAAATATTTTGTAGTCATTATCCAGTAGCGAAATAGGCCTATAATTTCTATATAGTGTTGGATCCTGTTTCTCTTTCGGAATTAATATAATATTCACCTCAGACCAAGATTGAGGTGTTGGATTTCCTGATACAATCATATTCAATAAATTCTTAAATGGTAGTAGTATTGGAAATATTTATAGTATCCTGCAGAGAAACCATCTGGTCCTGGGGCTTTGCCTGTTTTCAGTTTTCTAATAGCATCTATAATTTCCTGTGTTGTAATGGGGTTGTTAATTGTTGCTTTTTGATCTTTAGTTAGTTTCTTTAAATTGTATTTTAGCAAATAGTTTTCAGTTTTGTCAATTGATATTTCTTGTTTCTTATATAAATTTGTAAAAAAGTTATGAAATGCCTTCTTAATTTTTTCATTGTCAACTAATACTTCCCCATTTTCTTGAATTTTGGTAATGTTTTTCCCCTTATCTTTTCTTAATTTATAACCCAACCATTTACCTGCATTATTAGCATATTCGAAGTTTCTTTGTTTGATATATCTCAGTTTCCTTTCAATTTCATCTGTTGTAAGAATTTTTAATTGTTGTTGCAAAATTTTTATTTGGCCATTTATTTCCTCATCAGATGGCTTTAATTGAAGCTCTTTTTCTTTTAACTTAATTTGATCTAAAATTATTTGAGTTTTTTGTTGTGCTTTCCTTTTCAAACACCTATTTTGATACATAAAGAACCCTCTCATATAGGCCTTACTAGTATCCCACACAGTACCAATGCTTACTTCTTTATTTAGATTCCACTCAAATAATTCCTTTGGTTTCTTTTTGCAGTCTTCTACAAAGTCTTTATTTCTCAGCAAAGTTTCATTTAATCTCCACCTATAATTTTTTGGGTGGAGTTTTATACTCAATTGAATCAGGTTATGGTCTGAGAAGGATCTGGGGAGGGTTGTTACATCAGAGATTTTGTTTGCCAGATTTTTAGATAGTCATATCATATCAATCCTGGAGAACGATTTGAATCTATCTGAGTAGAAGGTATAATCTCTGGCCAAGCCATTTTTATGTCTCCAGGCATCTACAATAGCCAAATTTTTGGTCATATCAAAAAAAGTCTGAGGTAATTTTCCTTGAATTTTTTTTAATTTGTTGTTCAGTCTTTCTATCACCCATTCCAATCTCCCATCATAATCCAATTATTATAGGATAGTTCAGAAAGTACATTAAGTAAATTTTGATATTTTTTTTCTGATTATCATTCGGGGCATATACTCCAACCACTAATACTTTAAAGCTTGGCAGTTCCACTTCTTTTATTATATACCTTTCATTTTTGTCAGCACTTATCAATTTAGAGTTTAAATGGGAATTTGCATATATTACGATTCCATTTGTATTTTTTTTTCACTTGCTGCTATAAATTCATTTCCTAATTTCTTATTTATCAAATATTTATCATCTTTTTTAGCAATGTGCATTTCCTGAAGACATATAATATCTTGTTTCAATTTATATAAATAATGAAAAACTTTTTTCCCCTTTTAACTGGGGAGGTGACTCCATTTATATTCCAGGAGAGACATTTTAGTTCATTCATTTGAGAGAAGTATTGTAAAGTCTTTAGAGCTAGAAGCTAATTCTTCTACACTGGGGTCTTCAGAATCTAGACACTTTCCTTTACTTTCTTTACTTTTGAATCTATCACTTCCGTATGTATCTGTTTCCAGATCTTTCTTATATTTTTTAAGAAATTCCTGCGCTTTTGAGATAGTGTTCAATTTGTATCTTTGTTGTTTAAACATAACATTAACTCCCTCCAGAATTTCCCATCTGAAGGCAATTTTATTTCTTTTTAAGACATCATTAAGAAAAAAGTATTATCTTCTCTTTTTAAATATTTTCATTGGTATGTCCTTCAGTATCATGATTTCCTCTTCTTCAATGTTATTTTTTTTTACCGTAAGAGGCCTGTATTATCAATTCTTTTGTCCTCTTTCTTGCAAATTCAATTATTATGTCTCTTTGTTTCCTGTGAACCTTTGCATATTTCGAGTTAACTCTATATATTTTCTTCTAATTTTTCTTCATCCCATTCAATTAAATTGGCAAGCATTTGAATCACTATTTCTCTAATTTCTGGCTCTTTTTTTTCTGGTACTTCTCTAAGCCTGATACAGTATTCTTTTTCTTTTAACTCTAACACAGTTAAACGGTCTAATTCAGTGACCTTTTCCCATTCTAATTTCTCCACTCTTTATCTTACTTCTTGGATATCTGCTTTTATTATTTTGTCCATTGTCTCTAACTTATGATCTAATCTTTTCTCAAAGCTATCAATTTTCTCTTCCAATAAATGAGTTAAATTTTGAGTGATGTTTTGAATTGTTTTCTGTGTAAAGTCTTCAAACGTGGTTTCAACCATTCACCTTCCCCCACTTCTGAGCCTCTCCTAATCTGTCTTCTTGCATTCATTTTGTTTTTGTGAATATCCTTCTTAATTTTTTAGCTTATCTTAACTATTAATCCTAATACACTATTTGTTTATATGTTACAATATACAATATCTATTTCTACTTATACAGTACAAAATATACTTAAGTATTTATATAAAGCTATAGTATATTACAATATGGTGTGATGAATTAATTAAATAAATCAGTTTTCCCCTTATCACAGCGAGGACTTATAATAAAGTCCCCAATTGTAAAGTTTTTTTTTTCCCCTACTTAAGAAGTTTCTTCTTTTTTCTTTATTTAGACAGTAATTACTGTTCCTTTCATTGAAGTGAAGGGGGTAGCAGAGTTTGCCTAGAATACTAGGCTAATCACGCAGGCTCTACAGTTCTTGCTTTCTGGCTTCCTGGCTGCTCTTTTACGGCAAAAGTGAAAGTGACAAGAAGAAAGTTAAAGCTTTCGCCTGCTGCTCCAAAGACCCTGAAGCTCTTAGTTGGCAGTGCTCTTCTTCCAGTGCTCCCTCCGTGGTTTGCCCATTTCTCTGACTCTGCAAAGACACCTTCATCCTACGTTGTAGATGAGAATATTCTCGAGCTCTCACGTCGCTCGTCCTGCTGCCATACTCCTTCACCCCTCCCTCCCCAAGCTAATTACTGTAGATCTGTGGCACATTTCTTGACTGATGGTTGTTGATCATAAAAGGCAGAAGTTATCCACCACCATTATCTTTATTGTTAAATTCTAAAATACTGATGATATCAGACATCAACAATCTCAGATGTTTCATCTAAGAAAAACATCTTCATATTTTACTTTGACAGAAAGATAATGAAAACTCTGTTCTCTGGTCACCATGAGAAGTGGCTTAATGCTCCTTTGAATGTAAGTGCCCAGAAAATATGTGGTTATCTAGAACATAACGGTCACAATCTAGCACATATTCAGGTGTACTTATGTTCCATCAGTTTTAATCATTATGTCCTAATACACTCCTTGAGGAAATAAATAAATAAGAAAGAAAGAAAGAAAGAAAGAAAGAAAGAAAGAAAGAATATATGAATTGGCTTGGATGGAATCAATAGAACTTGAATTCTTAACTTTTAAGTTCATTGATTAAAAAAAAAAAAGGCACACTCAATTCCTTCCCTTATTTTTACATTTCATCATTTAGTAAAGCTAATTTTAGCTATCTAAATGTTGGATACCTCATCTGTGACCACCAATTGTTTCTTTAATGATGCAGGTTAGAGGAAGTTTCACCTGGTATCCCATTTTCCATTGTTATTCTGCTGATGATATATACAAAAAGAATTAAACTGGTATAATCAAAGACCACTTCCTTTGGGGCTGTCCATGCTACCTTCACACTAATTTTCTAACTCACTAAATGATGTCTCAAAAGAACAAGTAATGAAAACATTAGAAATAACTATCACTTTAAAAAGTAAGCTTATATAGGATACAGCAAGTTTCAACTTGTAATTGTAATCATTCTGAGGAATTAAGGAATAGGTAAATTACAAATATTAGGTAAATTACACATTTAGAAAGGTGTTTTCACACTGATACAATAAAGCTAAGGGCAAATATCCCTCGTTTTGAATGCATATATAAGGAAGTGACTTCCTACCTTCATCACAATACATATAAACAATTTAAGATACTTATCACTTTCATTTAAAATACAACAAATAATCTCTTCTTCCCATATCCCATCTCTTATCTGTGAACAAATCCATAAAGCCTCATCATTTCAGTCCTGATGTCAGCAAACATCCATTAAGGGTTACCAGACATAACAACGTATCTATTTTAACCTTGATCAACCTTTATAATTAATTCCAAAATCTTATTTCAAATTATCTGGACCCTTAGTCCCTTTGTAACCTTTTAAAATCAAAGTTTTAATCATTATTTTGCTGTTTGTTCCAAAAAATGGTTTTTAAACTTCTTAATTGAACTTTAAAGGATTGAAGGAAACTCACCTGGTGCAAAGGTTCCTTGTAGTTGAAAAGCAGTTAACAAGTAATTTAGAAAAGTGACTATATATATATATATATATATATATATATATATATATATATATAAATGGACTTAGTGTCCTTTCAAAGGTACCAACCCTGGTTTGAGCAAAATGATTATTCTCTTGTCTACCTGGGCTCTAGATCTGCCACAGACTACTATCTTGAGGTCTCCTCACAAGGAGCAGCTGTCTGGAGCACTTGTGGGTGATCTCAAGTCCTCTCCTTGTCCAGAGAGGAATTATTGAAGAGCTGTCTACTTGCCAGATCTTCATTCTGCCATGGTCATCAGCTCCGCTTTTCAGAGCTCTCCTCAGTCTGCCATTTCTTCCTCCAGAAGCCAAGTCATGAAACTTCTGTGCAGGTGAGTCATTCAGACCTAGAGAGATTCATTTCCTCATGACAAGCCTTCTTAAGTTTGACACAAAGTTCATTGTCATTCTGTCTTGCCTATTTAAGGAAATGAATGCCATCCATAAACTAGTTAGGAATGGTAAAATAGTAAAGAGAATATGAATATAACTGAATGCCAACAAACCAAAAACAACATTATTTATCCTAAGATGCCATCCAAGTTGAAAGTACCTACAGTAAGAGGAAGAAGCAGCTTGTGTCACCCCTCAGCATGTACAGTTAATTTTGGAAAAACTTAAAAAATGCAACCCATGGACTGATTGACTAGATCACAGTCAAAATATGCATTAAAGACAGAAGGAATAAAATAGTCTGGCAAACAGACAAATAATAATAGTAATAGTAATAATAATAGTTTTATAATTAAATATAATAATTAGTAAATCTCTGAAAATATACATGCTCTTCTCTGTTCTTTTTATTTCATGCAGTTCTTGATTTTTTCCTAAAATAATAATAATTTATTTTTTCTGTCAGCATATTTGATAATATCAATATTAGTGCAGAATAATGTTAGACTGAAAAGAATTAAAAAAAAACCTGAAGTTAGAAATTGTGGATATGTTGAATGTTAAATATGTATCATTTTTGTTGCTGTTGCTTTTCAGGTTACATTTTGTTTTTTTTTACCTTTATTTTTGTTTTACATTTGCTCTTGCTTCATTGAATTTCAATGTTCTTTGACTTGTCTTGTACCTTTGGTGTTTTCTGTCCAAATAGCAGAAAAATTGCAGTCTTTATAGAACTCCCAAAGTGCATTATGTTTTCCAGTTTTCAGGCAAACTGGACAAAGGGTCCCTACTGTAGAGACAATTAATAAAGGTGTGACATTTTCTAAGCTTCTCATTTCTTTCAAAGGAGATCCGTCTCATATTCTTCTGCATGCAATTTTGATGTTTTTTACTCAACAATATGAAATTTACAGGTCAGTTACACTGTTCCTAAGTAATGTAATACTTGCCAAATTCTGACTGCATAGATGAAAATAAAGATTGAAAAACAACAATGGATCTGTTACATAAATTTTACAAATAATTCTGGTATGATTCTTTTTTTTTTTTTTTTTTGCTGCATTTGACTTCTGGTGACTGCCTGGACAAGTCCCTGCACTATTCTTGGCAACATTTCTGGAAGTGTTTCGCCCTTGCCTTCTTCCTAGGGCTGAGAGAGAGTGTGTCATGTTCACCGTTCCGATGTTTCTGCATCGTAACGGTTCGCTTGCCATGGTGCTGATACGTGTCCTGGCTGGGAGGGTGCTGCTGTGAACCTTGTACTAAAAACGTACTAATCTGTGCCAGGAGGAATGTGTTTCGACTATCTCTGAAATGTCAAGGTCTCTTTGCCTGTTGAGCAGCAGAGCTCGTTAGGAGCACCTGGGAATGTGGGGTGAACTGTATGTGAGGGAGGGGCTGGGCTGCTGTTGGTACAGATGCTATTTAGTTTGAGTTTAGGCGTGCTTTTCTCATTCTCAGCTTTTTACCTGTTTGCACCCTTTTCTAAATAAACTCAGAACCTGAATTATCATTTTGAGTCTGAGCATTTTATTGGAATTAAGGCAACCATCACAGAGTGACTGGCCCAAAATCACCTTGATGGCTTCATGCTTAAGGCAGGACTAGAACTCACAGTCTCCCAGTTTCTGGTATGCTAAACCAAATTGGCTTTCATGAAATATATTACCTTGCAACTAATTTTCATTCAATTTTTAAAATGAATGAACACTCTTTCCATTCAGCATTTTGTTTAACTAAATAGGGTTTCATTTCTTCTGCACAGAAAGAATGATTGACATATTGGAAGCTAATTTCTCGAACAAAGGGAAATACTGTACACAGTTTTAATTAGTGTGCAATTTTAAAATAAGCTGTAATATATATTTTATATATGCAAATCTATTTGTGAACAAAATACTTGCTTCAGTTGTAAATGCTGAAAATGCCTCAATCTTTATTTATAAAGAATGAATATGACTTTGCGGGAGAAGATCATAGACTTATCAGCACTTCTCAGTGCTTTCTTTGATACCACATTAGGAATGCTACCAATCACAAATAAGGATTGGGTCCCATTTTGCTGCAATAGAAGATTTATTCTGGATCAAATCCAAAGCATGATTCAGCAAACTGAAGCTTCTTGTTATAGACTAAATAGTTTTCAGAGCGCAGAAAATTTTATATCATTTTTACTTTTCAGCCGAATGAAATTAAGAAAGAAGAAAATCTTTTCTAAATGTACCATATAGAGTTGGTATTGTAAAATAATAATGATAATAATTCTCGTATTGAAAGCGTTTTTTAAAATTTTGTTTTAATATTCAGGGAAGTTTTTTTTTTTTTACTGTTGAATGAAAACATTTTTATTTTACTTTGTTATTGATAACTATGGCTTCTTTGTTTTGTGGCTGCTTGAATTCTTGTACATGTCTAATTATTATTGCAGGTATCAAAACCATTGTTTTGTTTTCCAATTTGGTTTTGAGATTTTGGGGGGAAAATATTTTTTTAATTAATTTTTTTAAATGTACCATGCAGAGTGACATTTACAAGTATATTATTATCCCCCTGTTTTTTATGGCAAGGTCTATGAAAACTACCAATAGCATAGATGCAATCTCTGTAAGTAACTTGCCAAATTAGAGAAGAATTGAACTGATGCAGAGAGTTTGCAACAAGCCATCTTCAAAGTAGACTTTAGGATGGGAAAAAGTAAACAATATGGAATTGTTTCTCTGATCATTTGCCTGGTTGTGACTTATGGCATCTTCTTGAGTCATCCAACCACTGTTGTATCTCATAAAGATAATGTGGACAAGCTTTATGTTCTCTCAGGAATGGCTGGGTAATATTAGAACATCTTATAACTAGTAGGACAAAGTCTAGAACCTGCCATTCCATTTTGCAGACTTTTTTAGAAATTATGAAAAAATAATTATTTATAGGTCCAGTATTCATTTCCAAATAGTGAATATATTCTATTGATCTGCACCTTTTTTTAAATAATTCCTTCCTATCTTTAATTAAAGGCAGTAAATGATGTGCCCATAGACTCAAACATCACAAGTAGACAGTAGTTGCTGGTAGTTAAAAAGAATAAGACATACAGAGTTTTTTGTCCACATAAATAAATATACCATCGAATGACAAATAAGAAGGGAGTAAGAAAAAAAAAATAAGAAAAAGTAAAGCAAAAATAAAACAATACCAAAAAGATTATTGAACACAAATAATAAAAACTGATTTTTTTTTCACTTTTAAGGAGTGAATCACAACTTTTTTTTTAAATTGTAACTTTGCCCTTTTAATCACATCAAGGAGAAAACACACAAAAGAATGGCAGAACAGCATCTATGTTTAATAGCAGATGAATCATTACGATTTCATGTGCTGTTTCTGAAGCTGAGATTTCCTGTCCTTTTCAAAAGATCAAATTTATTGATGTCCAACCTTTTACCACTTAGTTCAACACTAATCTCAGAGATTCTCTCTTAACACCACCTACATTAATCTAATAGTGATTAGTTCTCACTGTCAGGAAATTCTTCTTTATTTCCAGGTTGGATCTCCTTCTGATAGTTTCCACCCATTGCTTCTTGTCCTACCCTCAGGTGCTATGGAGAATAAATGGACACCCTCTTTCCTGTGGCAGCCCTTCAAGTATTGGAAGACTCCTATCAAGTCTCCCCTCAGTCTTCTTTTTATTAAGATAAACATGCCTAATTCCTTTAGTTGTTCTTCATAAGATTTAGCTTCTAACCCCTTATCATCTTCGTTGCTCTTCTCTGTACTTTTTCTAGGGCCTCATCATCTTGTGGTGACCAGAACTGTATGCAGTATTCCAATTGTGGCCTCACCAGTGTAGTATAGAGTGGTACTATCACTTCCCATGATCTTGACACTATCCCTCTATTGATGGATTGGCTCTGTTGGCTTTTTTGGCAGCTGCAACAAACTTCTGACTCATTCTTAAGCACTGGTCCACCAGGACACCTAGATCCCTCTCACAGGCACTACTGTTGAGCCAGGTACTGCCTATCTTTTAGGGGGAGATGGGTGGTGATAGAAATGTGAATAATAAATAAATAAATAAATCTTGTTCTTGTACATCTGTTTTTTTCCTGCCTTGGATTGTAGGGCCTTACATTTCTCACCATTGAATTTCATCTTGTTGGATAGAGCCCTATGTTCAGGTCTGTCAAGATCCTTCTGAATCTTCAGTCTATCTTCTACAGTGTTAGCAATTCCCCCCAGCTTTGTGTCATCTGCAAATTTTATGAATACCCCTTCAATCCCCTCATCTAGGTCATTTATGAAGATGTTGAAGAGCACTGGGCCCAAGACAGAACCTTGAGGTACCCCACTGCATACTTCCCTCCACATAGATGTAGTTCCATTGAGCATCACACACTGAGTGTGGTTGGTCAATGTGTGTGTGTGTCTGTGTGTGTACAGAAAGATAGGTGAATAAGTGGCTGAAGCATTTTTGAATAGCTGACAAATATCTCAGGCTTCCATATCTGTAAGATAACACAAATAACTGCCTGCCATTTAATGGCATTCAGATAAAAGAATGTAGTACCCAACTGCTGGGACTGACAAGCAGTATGGTAGATGAGAGGGTACCTTATTAATCAAAGCAAATATTTGTAGCTCAGGGTTGAACTGTGGAGTCCTTGGTGCTCCCTGAGCCTTGTTTTTTTTCTTGCAGACATTTCATTGCCAGACTAGGCAACATCTTTAGTACAAAGAGGGAGTGGGCCTTGCTCTCAGTGTATATACTCTGGCTTGCCCTGCTTGTGTTGGTAGGGGTGTTGTTCTCTCCTTGGGAGTTCTTTGATTGGGCTGTTTTTTGCTGCTTGGTTGATTGCCTGAGTTAATAGTTCCTTGATTAGGGTGCTGTTTGATGGTTCATCTGGTGTTAATCCTAATGCTGACTCTTGCATATCTGGGTGTTGATTGCTGGCAAGGGAGTGTACTGGTCTTTTGGCTTTTCTATTGTCTCTTTTGAATGGTATGTAAATGCTGTTTACCTCTATGTGTCTGTTGATGGCTGCTTTGTCTGAGTGCCAGGCTTCCAGGAATTCTCTGGCATTTTTGGATTTGGCTTGGTTTAAGATGCTCACAGTTTCTCAGTTGAAACTATGGTTGAGTCTGTCCATGTGTTGTGAGATTAAGGAGTTCTCATCGTGTCTTCTGACTGCTAGCTGGTATTTGTGGATGGGCTCTGCTAGTCTTCTGCCTGTCTGTCCTAAATAGTGGCTGTTACAGTCTTTGCATTGTATATTGTAAATTACTCCTGTTTTGTTCTTCTTGGGCTATTGGGTCTTCTGGGTTGCTTAATATGTTTTGAAGAGTTTTAGTTGGTTTATGTGCTACGATGATGCCATGTGGTTGTAACAGTCTGCTGGTGGTTTCTGAGATGTTTCTGATGTACGGCAGTGTTATCCTTTTCATAGTTTCCATTGGTTGGGTTGTAGTGGGTTGGGTGGTGAGGCACTTTGATAAAGTTGAGCGGGTATCCATTTTGTTGGAAGAAGATGCTGTGCAGATGTTCTTTTTCTTTTTTTCTGGTGTTCTGGGTTGCTGCAGTGTGTAAGTGCTAGTCTGAATATTCACTCCCTCTTTGCACTGAAGATGTTCCTAGTCTGGCAATGAAACATCGGCAAGAAAACAACAAGGCTGAGAGAGCACCAAGGACTTCACGGTACCTTATTAATTGTAACCATTGAATAAGTAAATCTTTTTGTGGATATGTTTTTGATAATCTTTTGTCTATTATTTCATCTGTGCTTTCAGAAGAAGCAGAATAGCAAAAGCATGATAATTCAACCCATCTATAAAAGGCAAAAAACTAAGTTGCAATTATGTTATATCTTTTTATAGTATCTAATCTAGAAATAACTCCAAAAGGTCACACATGGAAAGCTACCAACATTTAGACAGATTTTCTGAAAAGTGGTCTATACTTACATTAAATAAGCATGTGCATTATTCTCGTAAGTTATATGAATGATACATTTAAGTATCAGTACATTTTAAAAAGTACTTGTCATTTTCACTGATGATGGTCTAGTTAATATGACACTGTTTCAATAAATACCTTATTTTTCATTACAGACCTAGCTCAGTAGGTTAACTTGAATTCCTGTCATAATAACTGTTATTAAATATATTGACAAATAGGCTGGCTGCCAGGCAACACAACTGAACCTTATTTGTAACTTATCTGTTTACTGGTCTATCTAGTCCATGTGACCAGCCCCGTAGTTTTTCATATAGCATAAGATTATCACCTAAAGCATTTGGTAAATTGTGCCATGAATAAATATAATTTTATCTCCTTCCACCACCACCACCACCCTTATTTATTTATTTAGGCTTTTCCCATATAATCCTTGTAATATAATGGTTCAGTTGGTGAAAACAAGTTAACGTATTTGTTATTTCACTGCAGGATAATCAGGAAAGTGTGTCCAGATACTGGAACATTTTGCTTGATTAGGCAGTGTCATGTTTGTTTTTTTCTTATATATCATCAAATATTGCAGCACTACATAAATGACCTGTAGGCTGAATCATTGTTAGAGAAGCATTGAACTTTACCAGAAAAATATTCTGTGCCTGAAACTGTGCACCCTGCCCCCATAATTTTGTTTTTCATTTATTTTCAAAACAAAAACAAAATTGTTTAACAACTCTTGTGTGGTGGGAACCAATTTTGCGTCAATATTCTTTCAAAAATGCCATGACTGGAGTATTACACAGGATGATGATATTATTTTGTGTTATTTCATTTTTATACCATTCTTCCTCCTTGCTTTTCTAAGCAATGTCAGTGAATTGGTATCCCCAATTTTACTGCTTGTTAATAGCAAGAACTATTGCTGGGAGACGCTTTTTACATGTATTTCAGTAATTGCTTTGTGTTCTGCCATTGCATTTTTTTTCTTTTCAAATAATTTTATTAAAAGTTTTGAATAGAACAATATAATATAATACAAACTAAAAGAAAAAAAAGAGAAGAAATGTGAAAAAAAATGCATATTAAAAAAACCCTCTCCACCAAGAAAACAACTCCCTACTGTCATCATGGCAAATATAAACATTTCCCTAATCCCTACATCTCCTCTTAGTTAACAAGTATAAAATTCTGTTCTGCCATTCTGTTAAATCTGACAACAATAGTTGATGCTGCCCTTATAGGTCTGACTTATTATGCTGGTACAGGGCCCTGGTCATAACACTAATGCTATGAGACATTACTTTATATCACTGCAATAGACTTTGCTCTGGAGATTTTAAGGAGTTGAATTTCTTTCCTTGGATTATATTGCAGATCAACTGTAGGATTTCAGGAAGCAAATTTCCTGACTTCTGACTTCCTAATTTTGTTAGAATGACTAATTTGCACACACCAAAGAAATTGGAATGGCTTTTGTGTTTTGAGATACCTTACGAGTCACCCATTCTGATGTCTTTAGAGTCATCGTCACAGAGCCTGAGAATCCTTGCAGAACTGTGCTGACACTGATTTGAAATCAGACTTCAGAAACTTAGCACTCAATAGTTAGTGGATAAACAGAGGTGCAAAAGAATTGCAAGGCTGTTCTACTGTTTATATTTTAAGGAACATTTAATCCACTGAAATACAACATAATACACTGGAAACAACCGTATAACATAAATTTTAATACAGTTTAAATTTAGGCCAAAGCCATATCTTGATACATTCTGAAAGAATTTTAAATTTACCTCCTATTTTTTTAAAAAAGTTGTACTCTTCTTATTTTATCAAAGGAGGAATATATGTAAAACAACTGTTGTAATTCTGTTGCAAATAATAATAATAATAATAATAATAATAATAAAAAATTTATAATTATATATAAAACCAATCTACTTTAAATATATTAAAAGTAGAGCAATAGCATCTAAATTGAATACATGAAATATATTTAAAAACTGTACTACAGTAGATTTCTAGAAACTTTATTGCATTTTTGTGTGTTTTTCTTTTAGCAGAAGACTTCAGAAATATGCCATTGTATTGTAAATAGTCTCCGCAAAGGATCGTTACCTTGTCGTGGTGCTGGAGCTTGAGCACCTCAATGATGCCATGAGCTAAACCGTGAACGGCCACCCAAGACGGGAAGGTCATGACAGAGAGGTCAGACTAAATGCGATCCCTGGGGAAGGTAATGGCAACCCACCCCAGTATTCTTGCCGTGAAAACTAAATGGATCAGTACAACCAGAGATATGTCGGTATACCATCGGAAGATGAGACCCCCAGGTCGGAAGATGGTCAAAATGCTACTGGGGAGGAACAGAGGATGAGCTCAACTAGCCCCAGTCGTGATGACGCAGCTAGCTCAAAGCCGAAAGGACGGTTAGCGGCCGACGGTGCTGGTGGTGAACGGCGAATCCGATGTTCTAAGGATCAACACACCATTGGAACCTGGAATGTAAGATCTATGAGCCAGGGCAAATTGGATGTAGTTATTGGTGAGATGTCAAGATTAAAGATAGACATTCTGGGCGTCAGTGAACTGAAATGGACTGGAATGGGCCACTTCACATCAAATGACCACCAGATCTACTACTGTGGACAAGAGGACCACAGAAGAAATGGAGTAGCCTTCATAATTAATAGTAAAGTGGCTAAAGCAGTGCTTGGATACAACCCCAAAAACGACAGAATGATCTCAATTCGAATTCAGGGCAAGCCATCTAACATCACAGTGATCCAAATATACGCCCCAACCACAAATGCTGAAGAAGCTGAAGTAGAGCAGTTCTATGAGGATCTGCAGCACCTACTGGACAACACGCCTAAAAGAGATGTTATTTTCATCACAGGAGACTGGAATGCTAAGGTGGGCAGTCAAATGACACCTGGAATTACAGGTAAGTATGGCCTGGGAGAACAAAACGAAGCAGGACATAGGCTGATAGAATTTTGCCAAGACAATTCACTCTGCATAACAAACACTCTCTTCCAACAACCTAAGAGACGGCTTTACACATGGACTTCACCAGATGGACAACACCGAAATCAGATTGATTACATCCTTTGCAGCCAAAGGTGGCGGACATCTGTACAGTCGGTAAAAACTAGGCCTGGAGCTGACTGTAGTTCAGACCATGAACTTCTTCTTGCACAATTTAGGATCAGACTAAAGAGATTAGGGAAGACCCACAGATCAGCTAGATATGAGCTCACGAATATTCCTCAGGAATATGCAGTGGAGGTGAAGAATCGATTTAAGGGACTGGACTTAGTAGATAGGGTCCCGGAAGAACTCTGGACAGAAGTTGGCAGCATTGTTCAGGAGGCGGCAACAAAATACATCCCAAAGAAAGAGAAAACCAAGAAGGCAAAATGGTTGTCTGCTGAGACACTAGAAGTAGCCCAAGAAAGAAGGAAAGCAAAAGGCAACAGCGATAGGGGGAGATATGCCCAATTAAATGCAAAATTCCAGAGGTTAGCCAGAAGAGAGAAGGAATTATTTTTAAACAAGCAATGCGCGGAAGTGGAAGAAGACAATAGAATAGGAAGGACAAGAGACCTCTTCCAGAAAATTAGAAACATTGGAGGTAAATTCCAGGCAAAAATGGGTATGATCAAAAACAAAGATGGCAAGGACCTAACAGAAGAAGAAGAGATCAAGAAAAGGTGGCAAGAATATACAGAAGACCTGTATAGGAAGGATAACAATATCGGGGATAGCTTTGACGGTGTGGTCAGTGAGCTAGAGCTAGACATCCTGAAGAGTGAGGTTGAGTGGGCCTTAAGAAGCATTGCTAATAACAAGGCAGCAGGAGACGACGGCATCCCAGCTGAACTGTTCAAAATCTTGCAAGATGATGCTGTCAAGGTAATGCATGCTATATGCCAGCAAATTTGGAAAACACAAGAATGGCCATCAGATTGGAAAAAATCAACTTATATCCCCATACCAAAAAAGGGAAACACTAAAGAATGTTCAAACTATCGAACAGTGGCACTCATTTCACATGCCAGTAAGGTAATGCTCAAGATCCTGCAAGGTAGACTTCAGCAGTTCATGGAGCGAGAATTGCCAGATGTACAGGCTGGGTTTAGAAAAGGCAGAGGAACTAGAGACCAAATTGCCAATATCCGCTGGATAATGGAAAAAGCCAGGGAGTTTCAGAAAAACATCTATTTCTGTTTTATTGACTATTCTAAAGCCTTTGACTGTGTGGACCATAACAAATTGTGGCAAGTTCTTAGTGGTATGGGGATACCAAGTCATCTTGTCTGCCTCCTGAAGAATCTGTATAACGACCAAGTAGCAACAGTAAGTACAGACCACGGAACAACGGACTGGTTTAAGATTGGGAAAGGAGTACGGCAGGGCTGTATACTCTCACCCTACCTATTCAACTTGTATGCAGAACACATCATGCGACAAGCTGGTCTTGAGGAATCCAAGGCTGGAGTTAAAATCTCTGGAAGAAACATTAACAATCTCAGATATGCAGATGATACCACTTTGATGGCTGAAAGTGAAGAGGAACTGAGGAGCCTTATGATGAAGGTGAAAGAAGAAAGTGCAAAAGCTGGCTTGCAGCTAAACCTCAAAAAAACCAAGATTATGGCAACCAGCTTGATTGATAACTGGCAAATAGAGGGAGAAAATGTAGAAGCAGTGAAAGACTTTGTATTCCTAGGTGCAAAGATTACTGCAGATGCTGACTGCAGTCAGGAAATCAGAAGACGCTTAATCCTTGGGAGAAGAGCAATGACAAATCTCGATAAAATAGTTAAGAGCAGAGACATCACACTGACAACAAAGGCCCGCATAGTTAAAGCAATGGTGTTCCCTGTAGTAACATATGGCTGCGAGAGCTGGACCATAAGGAAGGCTGAGCGAAGGAAGATCGATGCTTTTGAACTGTGGTGTTGGAGGAAAATTCTGAGAGTGCCTTGGACTGCAAGAAGATCAAACCAGTCCATCCTCCAGGAAATAAAGCCAGACTGCTCACTTGAGGGAATGATATTAAAGGCAAAACTGAAATACTTTGGCCACATAATGAGAAGACAGGACACCCTGGAGAAGATGCTGATGCTAGGGAGAGTGGAAGGCAAAAGGAAGAGGGGCCGACCAAGGGCAAGATGGATGGATGATATTCTAGAGGTGACGGACTCGTCCCTGGGGGAGCTGGGGATGTTGACGACCGACAGGAAGCTCTGGCGTGGGCTGGTCCATGAAGTCACGAAGAGTCGGAAGCGACTAAACGAATAAACAACAAACAAATTGTAAATAGTACAAAAGTGTATTTGTGGATGGGGCAGTCAAAATGCCCCATCCTTTGGTGAAGATGAATAAAGCTTCCTTTGAATTGTGTGGATTTGTTTCTCTTTCATTGTTACCCTTGCCATCTTCCATTCTTTTATTTGTGTCTATTATTGTATGTTTTTCTTGTTTTTAATATTTTTACTTTTGAGCTGCCCAAACTCATTGGGCATATAAATGTAACAAATAGTAATAATATAATATATAATATACAATAATAATTCCCTGTCATTCTTTCTCTATATGCAATTTAAGGGTTTCCATGAGACATTTCCTGCATGCTTTCAAACTATAGCATGTAATTTGGATGTGTTCTTATATTACTTTAATAACATTGTTGCTACTTTCTTGTGATATTTCATTCCATACTGTTGCCCTGGCAATGTTTGCTCACATATCAGTGGTGTTATATGGGGGCACACTATGGTACACCCAATACTGCAAGCATTGCTACATTGTGGACCATCCAAATGCTCATCAAAGGCAGCCCTATGTAGTGCCAAGACTCTAAGACTGGATATTCTTGCCTTAATTTCCTTTTTCATCAAATATCATCAGCTGCAGGAATACAACCCTTAATTGCTCTTCTTTATATGGCCTAGGGCTGGAAAGGCTGGATGCCATTCTATACTGATATACTGTAATGGCTTATTGTTATACTGTATGGTGTTTTTCTTTTCTTTATGGTTCGTATTTTATGCTGTATGCTGCCCAGAGTCACACTGTTTCAGTTAAGTGGCCTTATAAATCTTGAAAATAAATAAATAAATAAATAAAATAAGTTCAGACAGATGGCTAGACAATTGGGTTTAGCTGTTTGTCAAGGACTGCTTTGATTTTACTCTCAGGTTTTATACAGGTGTGTTTTTGACACAGGGCTAGCTGTAGTCTGCAACACTGCTTTTTTGGAATATTGCTAAACTTATATCAAAACAAAACAAAACAAATAAAACCCCCTGAGATACACCTGACAGCTTGGGGGAGGGAGGTCAACTGCTCAATGCAGTGGAAAAGCTCCTTTTTCCTTCACCTTGCAACTGCCCCTCTGTGGCTCTCATATATTTTTCAGGTACCTTTCCTGACCAACTTGTTCTTTTATGAACTACTATCAGAATGGAGACAGTGAGCATGGGGAGGGGGTTTAGGAAGCATGCATTCCTATGCACATGAGTGAGGGGAGATCTTGAGTGCAGTGAGAGTTGCCCCTGATTCACAGAGCTGCAGAGGCTGCTTCAAATCCTGAAGCAAAGCAGGAGGAGGATGTGAAGAGGAAAATGAGTTCTTTCTCCTTGTCTCTCTTTTTCTTTTTCTTTTTCTCCTTTTCTCTCTCTTTCATGCAAACAAACAGAAACACAGACAACCCACACATACACACACCAGCCCTGCTAAGTCATGCCTTGGCCTTTTTTCAGCTGGACAACAGGGAAAACAATCCACAGGATTCTTAAAACAGAGAGAATTCATTCTCCTGCATAACCTGTGGTCAAATAAAAAAGTCAGTGCAGATTGTTTGCAGGTGGGCTACTCTACACCATTTTTCTTCATGGCTGACATAGAAACTGGAGGTGGGGAAGGAAGAATGAAAACATAGAAGACAACAAGGCAGGAAAAAAGGAAGGAGAATACTATTGATTTCTCCAGTTCCATCAAGGACCTTCCATTCTATTATATCATATGCCTGCACCCTTGCTTGCAACCTTTCAGCTGGTCTAGCAGGCAATGCTCTCTCCATCTTTTTCATGCTCTTGTTTTCTCCCTTGATCATTTGGGGGCAGGGAAGGCCTTTGATTCATTGCCTTCACTGTGTCCTTACACAGATTATCTCCTCCATGCCCATGAAATTTCTCTATGAAACAGTGTCTTCTTTCTTTCTTTTGTCCATCCCTTCCATAAAAATAAAAGAGTATCTGTGATTTATGTTTAATAATAAGAAGAAACATTTTTTTAAACTTAGAGTTTCATAGGCACCAGCTCGTAGTTCTCTAGATTTGCATACATTCTGGATCATAGCGTTGGGAGGACAGCACTCCTCCCTGCCCCAGATCATGATAGTTTTCCTATTCTTTTCTATGAAATTCTCTTCTCTTTTTCTCTCTTCATCAATTTTTTGTTTATTACTTTTTTGCATATATAATCCTGTTGAGAAGTGGACATCCAGGGAGGCAATGGTGGACTGAAGACAGCTTTGTGTGAGTGGAGCCAATGACTGCAGCCGAATAATGAATTGGCTTCTCAGAATTCCTCTCTAGAGCAAGGATAGGACCAGGATCACCCACAAGTGCTCCATAAAGTTGCTCCCCATGAGGAGATCATAAGAGAGCAGTCTCTGGCAGGTTTTAGAGCACTGGAAGCTAGGGGAAAATCCTCTTGCCTAAGCCGCTGTTTGGTGCCTTCAAAAGGACTCTGGGTTCACATACTTCCTTTCTTAACCACTTTAGGAAATTGCTAAATTAATTAATTAAAACCATAAATTGTTAATGCTTTTTGGATGTTAAGAACCTTCAGAAGGGCAAATTTCATTACACCGAGTGAGTTTCCTTCTATCCTTGACGAAAGAAGTTTCATGCAAGTTTAAGGACTTAAAAAAATGTTTTTTGAATAAACATCAAAAGGGTTAATAAAACATTGATTTTGGAAAATTATAAATAGATGAAGGGGCCAGATGGACTTGAAATAAGTTTTTGAAATTCATTATAAGAATACTTCCTGTAGGCTGTTTAAAATTTTACAAAAATATATATAAAGATTGTGCAACTAATTGTAAGAAACCTTCCCATAGGAAAGTGTTGCTGATTATGGGGGAAAAAAAAACAGGGGACTTTGTAAAAGGGGACTTTGAAGGTTGACATGGGGAACAAGAGAGAATTAAATATTATAATTAAAGGAGAAGAGACCTATTAATACAGAATGGAGCAATATTATTTGACTGTGGAAGAATTCAAGGATATTTGTGAAAAATGTACTAAGAAATTATTCTTAAGAAAGTCTGCTATTATAAAAATGGATTCAAAAGTAATTATGGAAGAAAAGCAGAGAAAACAGAAACTGAGGCTGATTTGAATGTGAATCTGAAAATGGATTTAAAAATGTCAGGTTACAAAAATGATGTGATGGACAATGTTATATTGGATTTATAAATGAAACCAGCTGATGTCTTAATAATTAAAGGAGACATACAAATAATAATTCAGAAGAGTGACTTGGATAGTTTGGATTTACAAAAGAGACATGTTAAACTTATGAAGGATTTCTGAGAGGAGTCAAAGAGAAAATTATTAGAAATCAACTTGTAGCATACTATTTGATGGGATTAAAGATCAAGATTCTTAAAAGTAAATGGAAGGAATACAAAGGGAGTTTATTTGATCAAGGTTAATATATATATATATATATATATATATATATATATGTTGTTTCTTGATGAACTTTTCTTGACTAGAACTAAATGATGAAGTTTAAAGATTTGTTTATAGATAAGAGATAAGATATGGAAAGAAGAGATTTTTTGCTGTATTTTTAGAGAAAGTGCTAAATTGTGTTGAAAGGAAAGGAATATATAACTGATTTATTTAATTATTGTTAAAATATATACAGGAAACTCTTAATTGACTTGCTGATGAGGATTGAATGACAAGGGTTTATAATTTGTTTATAGATAATAGATACAGTATGGGAAAAAAGAGATCTTTTGTTGAAATATCAGAGAAGGTGATAAGTTACTGAAGTAGTCTGTACTAGTCTTGATGAAGGGGCAAGTCATTTCTTTATATATCTTTTTTTCTTTATTTTTTCCTCTTTTCTGCACTTTTTAGTTTTTCTTTTTTATATACAGTATATATCTTTTTTCTTTTTCTGTATTCGTTTTTTATTTTTGTACTTGTAAATTTTAATAAAAAATATTATATAAACAATATAATCCTGTTGAGAAGCCAGGAAGAAAAGATCTGTACCAATTCCATGTGGCATTTTATATATGGATCTGATGTTTAAACCAATCTTCTCTCATTGTCATTGAAAATGCTAGATTCAGAATTGTGTAATGTAATGCTGTGGAGAAATCTCTTTTATTTTGTCCAGACTCTGCTTTTCCAAAAAAGGCTGCTGCTTTTCTTCCTAACTCTTGATTGTTTAAATGTCCTTTCAGTAGAACTTTTGACCTTGGTATGGGGTAAGTAAGAATACTATTGTTAATTTTTTACACATTTTCAGAGTGCCATGTTCATTGTTCTAAAAAAGCCTTACAGTAACTCCAGGATGGGTATATATGGGTGTGTGTTGGATTTAACTGAATCATTAGAAATACAAAATGCTGCAGAGACTCTTAGAGACATAATTGTACAGTAAAAAACCAGAACACTCACACAAACTTACTATACTTACCTTACAAGTATGATAAATGCTGGCCCATGCCTACCAATGACAACTTTAGCAGTTTTCTCCCGATTTGGGCAGGGGGGGGGGGGATGAAAGCAATTTCTTCCCATCATGTTGAATGAGACTGATAATAAAAAAGCAAAATAATTTTTTGATATTGCTCAGAAATGAAGGTGGTGGAAACTCCATATGGCTTCTACCGTCATGAAAAAGAGATGAATTGTGCCCTTTGCAACAAATTGTTTCTGTTTAACATGCTTTGCCATTTTTTTACCTCTGTTTCAAACTGTATTACTTGATAGAATTTGCAAAATATTTTTTATGCAAAAGGAAAATAATCTGTGAACCACTAAAAGTTTATACAATGTGTATGGCTAGGTGGTGGGTGTTTTTTTTTTGGTAGCTCAACAAAAAAATAGGTGGTCCAATGTCACTCAGTGAAATGCTTTTAATGATAACATCACATTTTCTGTGCCTTCACTCTACGATTGCAGACAAAGTCCTCATTAGGTTAATGGAAGATCTCTGGCTTTCACCCACATTATATTTCATATAATGAGTCCCTTTTTAAACAATAAGGGTTTATGAAAGGTGAAAATGTTGGTTCATAGGGAAGAGATGGATGAACATAATAAGACTCCTGTTGGAGGGATTTATGATGTATATTTAGCTTCGCAGACAACATAGTAAATCACTGCCACAGCCAACGTGAAAGATACATTAGTTGCCATTTGTTTTTCACCAGCCTATCTGGATTCTTTTCAAATGCCATTCAAGAGATTTATACAGTGGCCTCATTTTTGTTTTATTAAAAAGGCTATTACACATTATTCTGAAACTCTAACACATGGAAAATTGTTTCAGTTTTCTTTTGTAGTTTCTAACATTCATGTCATACATGCACCCATAACAGTGATGACTATATTTGACAATAGTTGAAAGACAGATCACCAGAGTAAAAATAATTGTGAACTATCACAAGCTATCTGCTGGTGCCTTGGGTAGATATACACTAATCGCCATCAACAGGCTTTGTTTATAGACTTAGATGACTCACTTCTATTTTCATATAGATGTGGAATGGTAAACACAATGTTTCATATTTTATCCAGAGTTAGATTAAGGTAGAAAGCATGTTGTTCAATAGGTACCACTACATTAAATTAAACTTATCTGTAAAATTTCCCTGAATCCTACCCCTTATTGGTGGGATTCTTTATTCCTTGTCAAATAGACTTTTGTTTTGTTGTGTCTTGATGACAATTCCTGTGAAAGGGGCATTGTTTACTGACAATGAAGATATTTTAAATATCTGTATTTTAAATATGTGATTACATTTTCATTTCCTTTGCCATTGTTTGAAAATACAGGAAGAAAGAATACAGGAAGATATTCCCAACACTGCTGCGACTGAATTACAGTGAACTTGAGCAGAGGCTTTTTAAAAATAAAAGTAAAAAAAAAAAGCTCCACAATTATCTACCTCAAAAAGATAAAACTTACTTTATTTCTTTGTTAATATGGTTCTACAGATCTTCAAAAATGGGGCAAATTAGAGGGAAGGGGTTTGAAGCAGCATTAATAAGTAACATAATGCCTCAAAACAGTAAGGTTGGGATACATTCAGCTAAAATGGAAGTAAGTTCCTTTAAATTTAATGAGACTTTCTTCTTGAAAACAAGCCTCCATGAGACCTATTGTGGCATGATGTAATGCTGAAAATGTTTGACTACTGAAGTAAAGTAAAGTGCTAGTGATTTCTGAACCAACTTAAAGAAAATACATGGGACAATCCAAACATGTCTTAACCTTGTCCAGTGTTTTTATGTTTATAGTTTGTTTGTTTATTTATTTATTTATTTGTCACATTTCTTCACTGCCCATCTTGCCAAACAACTCTGGGCAGTTTACAATTCAGTTAAAATAGCAAGAGATTAAAATTATAAAAACAAGTTCATAATATAGTGTAAATATAAAATATAAAATCCTGCATGGACAAACAAATAATCTCAATAAATTCCTCAGGGCCACATCACGGTGCCAACCATCCCCATGATTGTCTATCCCTCCTCCCACCCCAAGCAAGGTGGCAAAGCCATGTTTTCACTCTCTTTTGGAAGACTGGGAGAGTGGGGGTCTGCCTCACCTCTGGGGGTAATGTGTTCTACAAGGTGGGGGCCATGGCAGAGAAGGCCCTCTTCTTGCAACCTGCCAATCGACAATCTCTCATGGACAGGGTCTGTAACATGCCTACTCTGCCTGACTGAGTGGGATGGGTTGATGTAATATGGGTGAGATGGTCTCAGGTAACCTGGACCCATGCCATGTAGGACTTTAAAGGTGACAACCAACACCTTGAATTGGACCAGGAAGCAAATTGGCACCCAATGCAGCTTGCGCAGCAAAGGTGATATATGCGCCATCCTTGGGACTTCTAAAACTGCTCATGCAGCCACATTCTGAACCAGCTGTAGCTTATGGATGCTTTTCAAGGGTAGACCCATGTAGAGTGCATTGCAGTAGTCTATAAGGGAGATGACTAGGGTAGGAGTGACTGACCGGAGGGCTTCCTGATCCAGGAAGGGGCATAACTGGCAAACAACACGTAGTTGGGCAAAGGCTTCCCTGGCCACAGCTGCTACCTGATCTTTAAGTAGGAGTCATGAGTCCAGTAGAACCCCCAGGTTCTGCACCGGATCTGTCTGGGGCAGAGCAACTCCATCCAGAACCAAAGATGGTAAATTCTTGGATACTAAGGAGTCCCCAGCAAACAGCCACTCCATCTTATCAGGGTTCAGCTGAAGCCTGTTGTTCCCCATCCAGACTCCTACAGCCTCCAGGCACTGAGAGAGGGTGGTCACAGCATCACTTAAGTCACCCAGGATGGAGATGTATAATTGGGTATCATCAGCATATTTATGATAGCTCATCCCATGGTGATGGATGATCTCATTCAGCAATTTCATGTAGATGTTAAAAAGGAGTAGAGAGAGTACTGAACTGTGTGGCACCCCAGAAAGGAGGGGGCATGGGCTGGACCTCTCACTCCCTATCAATACCAATTGGGACCAGCCCTAGAGGAAGGAGGTGAACCAGCGCAAAACCATGCCACCCACCCCCAACTCCCTGAGCCGACCCGAAAGGATACCATGGTCGATGGTATCGAAAGCCACTGAGAGGTCAAGAACAGCAAGGATGGATGCACTGCCCCCATCTCGCTCCTGCCAGAGATCATCCAAAAGTGTGACCAAAGCTGTTTCCGTCCCATATCTGGGTCTGAAACCTGACTGGAAAAGGTCCAGATAATCCATTTAATCCAGGATCCTTTGGAGCTGCAACACCACTACTTTCTCAATCACCTTCCCTAAAAAGGGGAGGTGGAAGACTGGGTGAAAATTGTCCAGTATGGTGGGATTGAGCAATGGTTTCTTAGAAGAGGGAGCACCAGCACCTCTTTAAAGGTTGTTGGAAACACTCCCTCCAAAGATGCGTTCACACATCACCTCCCAAGCTGCCTTCATCAGCCAGGAAGGGCATGGATCTAATTGGCAAGTGGTGGCATTTACAGTCTGGAGGACCCTGTCCATTTCCTTGGGCCCAACAGGATCAAACTGTTCCTGGATAACTGGGTAATTACATTCCCCAGGCATCTCCACAGGCCATGTGCCATGCTTGGCATCCAACATGGCACAAATCTGAGAGATGTTATCCTCCAGATGCTTGGAAATCTCCTCTGTGAGGCCCTGTAGGTGGGTTACTGGACCCAACAGGGGAACAGAGCTTAAATAGAGCTGCTAGGAGGCATTCTGTGGATGCAATAAAAGCAGATAAATATTGATGTTTTGCCACTCTTACCACCACAAGGTAGGCCTTGATAGCAGCTCTAGCTTGTGTTAGGTCGGATTTGGTCCTTGTCTTCTTCCAGCAGTGCTCTAGACATCTCTTAATTCTCTTCAGAACCCTCAGCTCCTCTGTAAACCACTGGTAGTGTCAGGTTCGATGGGACAAGAGAGGTCATATGGGCACGATCCTGTCCAAGGCCCTGGCTTCCTCCCTATTCCAGGTGGCAGCCAGGGCTTCTGCTGGACCGCGCAGTAGATCCTTGGTTATATCCCCCTCCCTTTGGACCCCCATCAGGTCCATTAGTCACTGGGAGAAGACCAATTGAATGGATCCTGCCTCCCTGTGGAGGGGGGCAGCATAAGAGAATCTCACAGCCACCCGGGCACAATCTGACCATGACAAAGGGGACAGATTTAATTGTCCCTTCAGATCACATATCTAGTTGAAATTGACTTGATACATGCCATACAAATTGAGCTGATCAGAAGTTGATTTAAAAACAAAACAAAAACAAACAAAAACAAATTCATGAGGTAGTTTATTTTGGGGAGGACTGTGGGGCATTGTTTGGAATAAATTATGTCTTCTCACAGAAGGGACATAATTTCCATTTTAATGGAAAAGAGCTTTCTCTACTATATTGCTGTTGGCAACAGAGTTGACTCCCCCATTTTGACAATGAGAGAGACTTCAGTAAAGGAACAATTGACCTTTATGGCCATCACAGTCCTGAGACTGTGTAAGCATGGTTTCAGCTATCTGAAGTTACCCAACAGTTTCAGTCATCAGACAAAAATCAGTACACAATCTGAAAACAGTAATTGCATATGATTGCCTAAAGTCAGTCAGTTAAATCAATATGATGTCTTTAAAGCCTTTTTTAAAGAATGTAAACTATAACATGACTTAGAAAGAGCCCTTGAAATGTAAGGGCTCTTTGAATTGCAGCTACCAAAGAAAAGATGCATCTTATTATGACCAGGCAACTTGTTACCCTAGTTCTTTACTATGGAGAATACAAACTACCCAAATTAAATAATTAAAGAAAAGGTTACTACTGATAACCATCCATTAAAAATGGACACACACTAAAATCCATTTAACTTTAAAAATGTTTTCTTTTTATTATAATATGAAACTAGTTTGAAAGTAACTGACCTTTGTACAAAGAGCAATCAACCTAGAGTGAAGAATCTCTAAATTATTTGAAATAAATAATTTTAGCAATTTTATTTGTATGCTGAAATATAAATGCCTATTTTTAACTACAATCTATTAAATTGAATGGGTTTTTTTATTTTTTTTTATTTCTATTTCTATTATTTTTTACTGTATTTTACTTTTTGTATTTTGTGATAGTTTTAATCAATTGTTGTAAACCGCCCAGAGTCCTCCGACGGGAGGAGATGGACAGGGATAAATTAGATAAATAAATGAATTAAATAAATAAATAAACTTCCAGGTAATCATATATAGGTAGGATTGTAGCCTAAATTTGGCATTCCTCATTCAATTACTAGGGAATCAAACCCATTAAACATACTGGGTCTTACTTTTAGAAAAAATATTTTTCTTCACAAATGGCAGAAAATTCTTGTATTCTTATTCTTATCCAGTTTTTATTCTTATCAACTGATAACAATTACATCTTTGGTTTTTTTATGTAACTTGAAATATTGCATTTAGCCACCAAAAGAGGATTCTGCCAGTGAATGAATGAATGAATGAATGAATGAATGAAGAGGTCCTGTAGATATTGTAGCTGTACTCTTATCCAGGCTCCAAAGAATACTGCATAATTTGGCTTAATTAACTTTTTAAAAATTAAGTGCACCACATGTGGTCTCATTCTGATTCTGCTCATATAAAACATTAACAAGTCAGGAATCTTTTGGTTAAGCTAAGCCACAAGACAGATTGGGCATGTCTTTGGGTTTTGAGATGGGCATTTTTTGCCCCCTTAATGCTAGATGTAATCTAACACTGACAACATTTAACATGAATTAGCATTAGCTAGCTTTTTTCATGGGCCTCCACCATGAAACTGACTTTGCCCGCAGATCAGATATCTGAAGTATTTTCTCTAATATTTAGACTTTCTTGTTCTTTCTCATCCCCAATTTTTGTAACATCTTTCCTGATGTGTTGGAGAATTTGAATTGATACTTTAATAAAAATATTACCTAACTATGATATTTAAATCTTATTATTATATGGAAAAGTAATACAAAGTTAAATATGTGTGTGATACTTTACAAAGTGTGATAGTTCACAACCTAATAAAATGTATAATCTAAGACACAAGAGTAGCAGATGAAGGGAAGGAACTGCAGGTGTTGGTAAGTAGGAAAAGTAAAATAATATGTGATTATTTTACTTGGCTTGGGTACATGAAATATAAGTAATCAGTGATAGCTTGGACAGCCAAGAGGAAAAAAAAACTTTGTGAGTTCTAACTATTTGGGTTGGTTAAGATCACCAATTTAGAAACTGTCAACAACAAAATCATACCTTGCAGTTCAGATAGGCAACTGCCTAGCACCAGTATAGCTATTCAAAATTTTCATGTGATGATCTGGACAGGAAGACAGAATTCTAATAGACCATAGTAAATATCCTGCCATGCCCTGCTTCCATGCAGATGTCATAGAACACAGCCAGGTAAAACTATTTCCTTCAATTCATTTTTTTTTTCCAGATATTTATGCCTGATCTGTCCTCTCCCCCATAAGCAAACCAAACCAAACCAAACTGAACCTAACCGAATCAAATCTTTATTACATTCACAAACTGGCATAAGGAGGGTGGGGTACAGTAATTAAAAAAGCATAGAGAATACATCAGAATAAAAAAAAAATCTAAAAAAGATATGAAAAGCTAAAGTTATAAAAGATATATGAATTAAAAATGGAAAGTGTATGCATATATGTATGCACATATATATACTATCTCTGTGTGTATGTATATATTCTTTATTTATATATATATAAATACAAAATAATCTAAAAAAGGAGATAGGAGCATTAGATGGGTTAGGGCAGAATAAAAAGTTAGTAACATAACATGTTACTTACTTTTGTAAGGGACGCGGTGGCGCTGTGGGTTAAACCGCTGAGCTGTCGATCGGAAGGTCGGCGGTTCGAAACCGCGCGGCGGGGTGAGCTCCCGTTGCTCGTCCCAGCTCCTGCTCACCTAGCAGTTCGAAAACATGCAAATGTGAGTAGATCAATAGGTACCGCTTCGGCGGGAAGGTAACGGCGTTCCGAGTCGTCATGCTGGCCACATGACCTGGAAGTGTCTATGACAACGCTGGCTCCATGGCTTAGAAACGGAGATGAGCACCGCCCCCTAGAGTCGGATTCGACTGGACTTTACATCAAGGGAAACCTTTACCTTTACCTTTAACATAACATTAATAAGCAATTCTAGAATATCAGAAAACAAGTTGAAAAAAAAATAATCAAATTATTCATTCAGCCATATCTGACCCTTGGCGATTCCATAAGCCACTCTCTCCATGATTGGCGATCTTGTACAGCTTTTTTCAGTTGCTTTATATTTTGGCCTGTGTCTGCTTTGATTACATCCAACCAGTGTGTTCTTTGGCGTCCTCATCATCTTTTGCCATTGACCATTCCAAGCAAAACATCTTTCTCCAACGATGTTGATCTCATGACATGACCAAAGTAACTAAGTCTAAGTTTTGTTATTTTTCCTTATAGTGACCTGACTGGTTTTACTCACTTCAACACTTTCTTTCTTTCTTTCTTTCTTTCTTTCTTTCTTTCTTTCTTTCTTTCTTTCTTTCTTTCTTTCTTTCTTTCTTCTTTCTTTTATTTATTTATCACCACCCATCTCTCTCATACAGGGGACTCTGGGCAGTTCACAATAAAACAGTTTAAAGTTAATAAAATCATAATAAAATCATTAATATACAAATATCTATATCAATCAATAAATATAAAATATAATGAGATCCAAGTAATGGGAGATCTATTACCACCCAGAGGGAGCAAGATCGACCTTGGCAGGACTAAGGAGCCAACCAACCCCAACAGTGGTTCTTCTTCTCCCCACTCCAGGCATGGTGACAAAGCCAGGTCTCCAATCGTTACCTGAAGTTCAAAAGAGAGGAGGCTAGCCTCACTTCCGAGGAAGAGTGTTCCAAAGGGTGGGAGCTGCTGCAGAGAAGGCCTGCCTTCTGGACTCCACCAGATGGAATTCTTGTGCAGATGGGGTCCGTAGCATGCCCTCTGTGCATGACCAGGTGGGATGGGTTGATGTAACGGGGATGAGATGGTCCCTTAGGTAACCTGGACCCATGCCATGTAGGGCTTTAAAGGTGATAACCAAGACCTTGAATTGGACCCGGAAACAAACTGGCACCCAGTGCAGATCGCGCAGCCATGGAGCAATATGTGCTGATCTTGGAGCACCCAAAATCGCCCACGCAGCTGCATTCTGGACCAGCTGAAGCTTCCGTATACTCTTCAAGGGTAGCCCCATGTAGAGCGCATTGCAATTGTCTATATGGGAGATGACCAGGGCATGAGTGACCGTTCGAAGGGCCTCTCGCTCCAGGAAGGGGCGTAACTGGCGCACAACACGAAGTTGTGCAAAGGCCCTTCTGGCCATGACCACCACCTGCTCTTCAAGCAGGAGTTGTGAGTCCAAGAGGACTCACAAGTTACAAACCGGATCTGTCTGGGACAGTGCCACCCGATCCAAGACTAAAGATGGCAAGTTCCTTGGAGCAGAGGGGCCATTAACCCACAGCCACTCCATCTTACCAGGGTTCAGATGAAGCCTGTTGTTCCCCATCCAGGCCTCCACAGCCCCCAGGCACCTGGAGAGGGCAGTCACAGCATCACTTACTTCCCCCGGGATGGAGATATATAACTGAGTATCATCAGCATATTGATGATACCTCATCCCGTGGAGATGGATGAACTCACCCAGTGGTTTCATCTAGATGTTAAAAAAGAGAGGAGAGAGTACCGATCCCTGCAGCACCCCACAAAGGAGGGGCCGTGAGCCCGATCTCCACTCCCCTATTAACACTGACTGGGACCAGCCCTGGAGGAAGGAGGTGAACCAGCATAAGACTACGCCACCGACCCCCAACTCCCTGAGCTGCCCCAAAAGGATATCATGGTCAATGGTATCGAAGGCCACTGAGAGGTCAAGGAGAGCAAGGATGGATGCACTGCCTCCATCCCGCTCCCACCAGAGATCATCCATAAGTGCGACCAATGCAGTTTCTGTCCCATAACTGGGCCTGAAACCTGACTGAAAGGGGTCTAGATAATCCGCTTCCTCCAGGATCCTCTGGACCTGCAGTGCCACCACCTTCTCAACCACCTTCCCCATAAAGGGGAGGTGGAAGACTGGATAAAAGTTATCCAGCACAGTAGGGTCCAGTGATGGTTTCTTGAGGAGGGTGCGTACCAATGCCTCCTTAAAGGCCACTGGAAACACCCCCTTCCACAAGGATGTATTTATCATCGACTGGGCCCAACCACACGTCACCTCCTAATTTTCTGGATCCCCTTTCCCGAACAGGGATCAGGTGACCCTGAATAGGGCCATTGGGTGGCATTCTGTGGATGCAATAAGAGCGGAGAAATACTGGCATTTCACTGCTTTTACCACCACAAGGTAGCCCTTAATCACAGCTCTAACTTGTGTCCAGTCGGGTTTGGTCTTTTTCTTTCTCCAGCAGCACTCCAGGCATCTCTTAATCCTCTTCAGAACCCTCAGCTCCTCCCTGAACCATGGGGAGTGTCGGATTCAAT